>NC_137612.1:10574589-10634589 GCF_963280865.1 Gymnoscopelus braueri | reverse complement strand
ATTGAATACTTTATTGACAAGATTAATAACATTACAGGGAGTACAGTCAAAAGTTATGCTAAAAGGATAACACAAAAAGCCCTAGGGGCTTGTTACCATCGTGGTCCATGGTACTCAATTCATCAGTAATAATATACAAGACAATATAATACAAAACCTATTGGGATAAAGCACAGTAGAATCATGTGGTATATTTACAGAGAAAAGAGAGGATTATAGCAACATACTGTTTGAATTTAGAAAACATTTTGATATGTATTTGGCCACGGACCCCCACCTCAAAATGTTTTATTCCAGGGATCCCCACCAGAAGCAAAGATTTGAGTTACAAATATATATTCAAAGATTTGCACACAAGATTTTTCAAAAATAGCAGATATACAAGCTCACAGCTTGTAGGAGCTTGTATATCTGCTAAGAAAGAAAGAAATCTAAAATGACACAGATGTGTTCCCGGATTGAATGGGTTGATACACACCATCACAATCATTTTAACCACTTGATCCATATTGCATACGTTGACTATTCAAAAATAGCAGATCTACAAGCTCATGTCCAAGGGGTTTATCTATTATGTCCACTGGTTTTAACCCAATAAGACCTGAAGCCGATTCTACAAATGTCTTCTAAATCCCAACAGTTTTCTGATAAAATGTACGTTTCTATGTCAGTGGTGCTCAATTTTTTTCATGTCAAGGACCTATATGAATTTGGCCACGGACCCCCATCTCAAAATATTTTGTTCCAGGGACCCCCCAGAAGATTTGAGTTAAAAAAAATTCGCTTTGAAAGAATATATTTAAGGATTTGCACATAATTTCAATTTTTTTCAAAAATAGCAGATCTACAAGCTCGTAGCACGGCACTCGGTGCCGCGCTATGAGCTTTTATATCTGCTATTTTTGAATAGCCAAAGTGTAAAATAATGCTTTTTAGCTCAAATCAAAAAGTGACACAGATGTGTTCCAGGTCTCAATGTATTAACCAGCCTGTTGTCCTCTGCGTCCAACAGGAAGGTGTTCTTCACGGACTACGGCCAGATCCCCAAGGTGGAGCGCTGCGACATGGACGGTCAGAACCGCACCAAGCTGGTGGACAGCAAGATCGTGTTCCCGCACGGCATCACACTGGACCTGGTCAACAGGCTGGTGTACTGGGCCGACGCCTACCTGGACTACATCGAGGTGGTGGACTACGAGGGCAAGAACCGGCACACCATCATCCAGGGTCTGCTGGTGAGGACCACCCCCCACCCCCACCCCCACCCCCACCACACCACATCCTCAGTACAACACATGAACGCTGTCCAACCAGTGTTGATTTTGACAGCAAATTTTGATTTAGTTTTAGTCATAGTCTTTTGAATATAATTCCATTTAGCTTTAGTCATATTTTAGTCATCTGAAATGTTTTACTTTGCGTCAAATTCCGTCGACTAAATATCATAAGATTATAGTCGACTAAATCTACAGTTGATTTAGTCGACTAAAATGTATTGTGGCGGTACCTTGATGGCGTCGTAATGGCTGATTTTACACTTGGTTGCACTCTGAAAATAGCCGATCTACAAGCTCACAACGTGTCACAGCGCGACGCGTTGTGAGCTTGTAGATCTGCTATTTTCAGCATGCAACACCCGAGCACAACCAAACATAAAATGACTTGTCTTTTAGTTCTACTAGTCCCTCACTGACCTTTTAATTTAGTTTATATTTTTTGACAAAATTGACAATATATTTAGTCTTAGTTTTAGTTATCATAGCTTAGTTTTTATTTAGTTTTTATCTAGTTTTCGTCAGTGAAAAAAGGTAGTCGACGAACATTCTTCGTCATAGTTTTAGTCGACGAAATCAACACTGAGTCCAACAAGTCACACACACTGACACACGGACGCACTGGGTACCCGTTAGGTGGCGTAACGGTACATTTCAACGGCGACACGACACACAGCACAATACATGGTTGGCGATACGATACATGGACGATATTGGTTCATATTCATGGTGATACGATTAGGGATGGGCAATATTATCGATATGGCGATATATCGCGATATTTTATTTCCCGATACTGTATCGCGATACTCCATACAGTGTCAATTACAATTGGACCAATGGGACATGAACCCACACAACCAAAAAAATAGCCACATTTTTTTATTTGTTTTAAAGTACTGTAAGTTCTGGGTTCCTTGAACTCAGGCTTAGTACTACCTGTGTGAGCACAGGGTCCACACGAGGTTCTGAGAAGCTTCAATATCCCAAACCCAACAGCCTATGGAAACAAATCCAGACGCCATGAAATACTTTTTAACGGTTCGTTTAGTTCTCGTAAGTGGAAAAAAAAGAGCCATTTGAGGAGATGGGAGTGAGAATAATAATGTTGACCAGTAAAGAGACCACCACCACCACACATTCCCAACACCACCCCTCCTCCAAGCAGAACCACAAAATAAGGCTTTTTCTCTTCATCTTAGAATAACGTTCCAGTCTAATGATGTTGTGGTTTGTAAAGGTCGGCTGCATTACTGTGTATATAGTATCTAATAGGGCATAGCAGTGGCGGCCATTTTCTGGTTCCACTCCAAAATAGCGTTTTTCCCATTGACATTTCCAAAAATATTTATATCAATTCATTTAAGCCTAGAATCAAGCCATCCAGGGTCCTGGTGAATCATCACCATAAAACGTTTTTTTCTGTGATTTATTTATTTATTTTATATTTAATGATATGATATACTATATTTAATAAATACCCTTTGTTTTACCATTTTTTTTTTACAGAATCTAATGGTGATGATTCACCAGGACCCTGGATGGCTTGATTCTAGGCTTAAAATAATTGCTATAAATATTTTTGGAAATGTCAATGGGAAAAATGCATTGACTATTTTGGAGTGGAACCAGAAAATGGCCGCCACTGCTATGCCCTATAGATCGTCGCTGTTGGCGGTGGAAACCTCTATGTACCAAAAAAAACTGTCAAATTCAAAGGTAGCTGATCTACAAGCTCGAAACGCGGCTTGTAGATCTGCTACTTTTGATGCCTTTTGTGTGACGATGCAGTATGATCGAGTACTGTAGGGGGGGCGTTAATTTAAGTGAAAGTAGCACCAATACCACAATATAAAAATACTCGGTAGCACTTTACAATAATGACCCGTTATAAAGCATTTATAAACGTTTATAAGCAGTTTGTAGACTATTAACAAATCATTAACAACCTATTTGCTGACATTTGTAAATGATTACTAAAATGTTTACAACTATGGTTACAAATAATTTATAATGTATTAGTAAGTAGTAAACTATTCATTAATGAGCCATTTATATACATCCGTAAATGATTATTAAATCATTTGTAATGACCCATTAAAAAGCATTTATAAACGTTTATAAGCAGTTTGTAGACTATTAACAAATCATTAACAACCTGTTTGTTGACATTTGTAAATGATTACTAAAGCCTTTATAACTACGTTTACAAATCATTTATAAGGTATTAGTAAGTAGTAGAACTATTCATGAATAAGCCATGTATAATACTGTAGATAAAGAACTAATCATAGACAAACTATTTATATACATTGGTTAATGATTATTAAATAATTTATAATAACATTGTAGAACATTTAAGAATCATTTAACCATTATTTAAAACACATTAAAACATTATTTATACTCGAGTTTGTTCATCAATACATTATGTCATTTACATTGTATGAAATCATTTGTAAATGATTTATAAAGTGGTATAAATTGAGTTTTTTCGTGGTTTATAGGACATCTCTTTAAACACGTATTAAGACTTCATAAATCATGTGTTAAATCTTTGTTCTAGCCCAAGGCATGAACAACAAATCATTTCTAAGCAATTATTACATATTTTCTAAATATACAAATTAAACATTAAAAATGATCTGCAAATCATTATTTCCACATGATCAATTTTACTTGTCGGTAATTTGGGAAATGTGTTTGTTCATGTTTAACATAATTATGCTTTGTAAAACATTCCTAAAATATCTATAAATCCTTAGTACATGTTATTATGTGCCCTATAGTAAAGTGAAGACAGTTCATCATTTACAACTGTCTGTTAAGAATGATCTTTCATGTTAAGCAAATTATTCGTAAGACATTCGTAAAGAGTATGTAAACCATTTGCAGACGTTATCATGTGCCCTATAGTAAAGTGAAGACATTTCAGCATTTACGACTGTCTGTTAATGTGGACTTTCTCCTTACCTGTTGCAAACTACCTGGCTTTCATGAGTGCAGACACCAAACAATTACAATAATTATCTTTCATGTCAAGCAAATTATTCGTAAGACATTCGTAAAGAGTATATAAACCATTTGCAGACGTTATCATGTGCCTTATAGTAAAGTGAAGACTATGCATTATTATTTCATGTTTAACAATGATTAGTAAAACATGTGACATCAAAAAGTGGCAGAAGTAACGTTACAGAGTATAACAGTATAAAACAATGTATTAAGATATAAAATGTAACAACTTTTGGACACAGCACACACACTGACATTTAAATAAAGAAATTCATCACAACAGAATCACAGAGTAGCAGCTTGGAGCCTCTGCAGTCACCACCTCTCAGTGCAAGTTAGCTTTAGCTGCTAAGCATGGAGGACATTACTACACATCAAAACAAACATTGTGGAGACAAATGGCCACCATCAAAATACCCCCTGGTCATAATGCTACTTCATAATGCTACTTCACAAGAGATGATAATGGTGATGGCGGCGATGATGATGTCTTCTCGGTTTATGTTTGTTTATTTTATCTTTGTTTTAAGACAAATTATTTCCTAATCATTAACCAATGTATATAAATAGTTTGTCTATGATTAGTTCTTTATCTACAAATAGCTTGTATATATTATACAACATCAGATACAAATGATTTAATAATCATTTACAGATGTATAATGACTTATTCGTGAATAGTTTACTACTTACTAATAACTTATAAATGATTTGTAACCATAGTTATAAAGGTTTTAGTAATCATTTACGAATGTCAACGAACAGGTTGTTAATGATTTGTTAATATTCTACAAACTGCTTATAAACATTTATAAATGCTTTATAACGGGTCATTATTGTAAAGTGCAACCAAATACTCTGTACTCTGTGTTCAAAATGTTACTTGAGTAAAAGTACGAAAGTATTGATATCATATAATATGTACGAAAAGTAAAAGTACTAACATGTTTGAAAAAAAGTTGTGAGCTTGTAGATCTGCTATTTTCAAATAGCCTGGGTATAAAACAGGGCTAAAGTGGTTAATGTATGTTTTATAATGTAATAATGTATATCTACAAATTAACTAGTAACTGAAGTTTTCAAATAATTGTAGTGGAGTAAAAAGTACAATATTTGCCTCTGAGATGTAGTGGAGTAGAAGTAAAAGTACAGAAAATTGGAAATACTCCGGTAAAGTAAAACAATCCTCAAACGTGTACTTAAGTACAGTACTTGAGTAAATGTACTTAGTTACTTTACACCACTGTTAATAATTTACATATGGAGATAAGAGGTTTCTGTGCCGACAGCTACGATATCTCATACGGTAGGACCCCCCCACCCCCCACACACACACACACAGAGACCTTAAGACAGACTGCCCTCCCCTGCTGTTGGTAATATAAGATTGGGCCCATGCAGGAGGAGATATATTTGCGGGGGAAGTAGCGGTTGGACATTTTGCCTTTTAATTAGCGCCGCTGATTAATAGCGCTTGACGCTGAGGCTAGCTGGATGTTGCAGGGCCGGATGGAGCGTAGCGCCTTCAGACACGTCAGCGTGGCTTTTAACCACCACTGTCCATGGAGGACGAGTAATGGCCCTCATTTAGACTCACCGGCTCTAAGGGCTCAAAGACCCCCCCCCCTCTTTCTCTTTAGCATTGTGTGTGCAGTGCAGGATTAACTCTTTAAGACCGGGAACGCATCTGTGTGTCATTTTTAGATTTTGTTGGGCTATTCAAAAATAGTAGATCTACAAGCTCATAGTGCGGCACTCGGTGCCGCGCTATGAGCTTGTGGATCTGCTATTTTTGAAAAATCATGAAAAGTTGTGCAAATATTTGATTTTTTTCCCCGGACATTTGTAACTCAAATCTTTGCTTCTGGGCGTTCCTGGAACTAAATATTTGACAAATGTTTGCTTTAAAAAATATTTACTGTATGAGCGCTATGAGCTTGTATCTGCTATTTTTGAATAGCCAAAGACATCTGGGGGGCACCGAAATGGGTCGTAGCACCGGGCACCACGAAAGGGTCAATCCGGCCCTGCGTGCGTGACGTGACGCGCGCGCGTGGGTCTGTGTGAGTCGAGTCCAGGTTGTGTTGTTCTTAGCACACATAGCTTAGCTCAAACAGCGTCTCATGGCTGTGTGTTAGTGTGTGAATATGCATATGTACACTTACTAGAGTAGCCTGGCCCTCACATCTAGTTTACAATATCGGGGGGTCCGCGAAGCATTCGCTGGCGCAGGGGTCCCGACGCTCTGCTCCGTTGTGCTACCCGGGGATGTGCGCTCTCTCCCACACAGCCATGAGAAGCTGTTTGAGCTAAGCTATGTGTGCTAAGAACAACACAACCTGGATTCGACTCATGCGCAGTTTGATATCAACTGCGTTATTCTCCCGCTTTTGAATTATTTTTCAAGTAGACTCTGACTCTAAAAAATACCTAAAAATGTTACTTAAGTACAGTACTTGAGTAAATGTACTTAGTTACTTTACACCACTGCTCGTAGGCAGCACTAACAGGCTTGGAGCTTTCTAAGCTACTACTGTAGCTGTGTGTACATTATGGCCAAACATCTGTCTCATTCTCCAGGCGTTTTCCCTCGTTGTGCTTTGTTATTCGTCTCCATTATTGTTACCTCTGGTTATTATACCTCTGTTCCTCAGGCGATGTGTTTACTTTCACTTGCCGGCTGCCAGTTCAGCAGTTTAGTTACACCATCAAGAACATCAGCCAGAGGAAACACTTATGTCTGCATGCAAAGTGGGGACGTTTACTGTTACCACTGACTGAGGTTATGCTAATAGAACATGAAGTTGCAATTCCTGGACTTTACATGGACATTGTTTTTGACCAATCTGTATGGTAGAGTATGTTAATACAATATAACTAGTACATCATTCGTGGAATATGTTAATACAATATCCCAGCGCACGCACGCGATGCGTACGGACGGACGGACGGACGGATGTACAGACTTGTCTCCCTGCGAGAGACTTGCGCGCCTCCAACTTCAACTTGGAAGTTTACCTCGCAAGTTTAGCGTTAGGTTTAGAGTGCTTTTTAAATGCTTTTTTTCCCTACAAGCTTCCATGAATTAATTACAGAATTACGGATGTAACCCTTTCAGGTTCTGTTATGTTCATATACCCTGAAGAAGGCGGTGCTTGCCGCTACGTGTGGGTTATCCCAGTCACAACTTCTATTGTGAACTAGCCACTTCAACAAAGGCTTTTAAACTTTTTTTCACCAGAAGAGTGCCTTGTTTTTTTTTCTCCTTTGTTGCAAGTTTTCAGTCCCTCACCAAAGAGCACCTTCGCTACGCTTTTTTGAACTTCCGAGCACCCAGACCCTTTATTTTTGTCTGTTATGTTTTATTCTGTTTTACACAGAGTCAGAGTTGAATAAGGATTCTGTATTCAGAGCGGTTCAGAGTCTCACCCGAGCTGCCCCCCTAACCGCCCCCCCCCCCCCCGTCTCTGAGCTGGCATAAGGTGAAATAACAACCTTTATTGTGGCTCCTCAGCCAACCTCACAGAGTTAGAACCCAAAGCCCCCAGAACCACGGAGTTAATGATTGAAGCCTCAGATTTGGCCTGGTGGCCAAATCAGGCATTGCAGGACTTCCGCATTTGGGACGCTACCAGTGGTGGAAAAAGTACTGATGTTTTACTTAAGTAGAAGTGTCAATACTGCAATGTAGATTCAAGTACTCTGTAGCCTCGAAAACCCATGCCTTTTTTTTTTTGTTTCAAAAGAAAAAAAGCCTGGGAGAACCTGGCAGGAACGGTGGTTTCTTAACCTTGTTATCTCCTAACCAATCAGAGTGCAGAGGGGCGTCGCTCTAAATTTGGTGACGTCAGCGTGTTCCGTGCACAGGCCGGGGGAGGGGGGGGGGGAGGGGAGGCGGGGACATAGATTGGTGAAGTTATAGGAAGTGGCGCTGGAATCCAACCGCCTGGGTTTGGATCCGCCCTTCAAGACCATCGATAGGGCTCGCTCTTTCAGGCTAAGTACTCTGTTACAAGTAAAGGTCCGGAATTCAAAATGTACTTGTGTAAAAGTACAAAAGTATTGGTATGAAAATGTACTTAAGTACCAAAAGTAGAAAGTACCCAGTCTGCAGAATATCCCATTTCACAAGTTTTCAGTATACAAATCTTTTGAAAATAGCAAAAAGTAAAACCAAAAGTAAAAGTACTAAAATGTTTGAAAATAGCCGATATACAAGTCTTGTACATCGGCTATTTTCAAATAGCCTATGCATAAAATAGGGCTAAAGTGGTTGATGTATGTTTTATAACGTAATAATTTATATATGCAAAGTAACTAGTGACTAAAGTTTTCTAATAATTATAGTGGACTAAAGGTACAATATTTGCCTCTGAGATGTAGTGGAGTAGAAGTAAAAGTACTGAAAATTGGAAATACTCCAGTAAAGTAAAAATACCTCAAAACTTTCCTTAAGTACAATACTCGAGTAAATGTACTTAGTTACTTTACACCACGTATTGCTACTTTCACTTACGTAAGTAAAGAAGTACTTCTTCCACATGCACTGCTCATTACGGAAAACGTCGCCCTTTGGCCGATGCTCTCACAGTGCTCTGTGGGTCATGTTTGGCCGATGCTCTCACAGTGCTCTGTGGGTCATGTTTGGCCGATGCTCTCCCAGTGCTCTGTGGGTCATGTTTGGAATCCTCAAGCAGCTGCAACAAGCACAACATTGTGTCTCCGTCACATATTGAGTGAAAGAAGAGCTGGAAGAGAATGCTGAAGCAGAGAGCCAGAGAGAGAACGCAGCAGCAGTGGTGTAAAGTAACTAAGTACATATACTTAAGTACTGTACTTAAGTACACTTTTGAGGATTTTTTTACTTTACTGGAGTATTTCCCATTTTCAATACTTTTACTTCTACTCCACTACATCTCAGAGGCAAATATTGTACTTTTACTCCACTACAATCATTTGACAGCTTTAGTTACTAGTTACTTTGCAGATTTAGATTATTATTACAAAACATACAGTAACCACTTCAGCCCTATATACATTTCTGCCATTTGAAAATAGCAGATCTACAATCTCACAATGCATCGCGATGCGATGCATAGTGAGCTTGTAGATCTGCTATTTTCAAAAGATTTGTATACATTTGAAAAATTGAAATGGGACATTCTGCATAATGAGTACTTTTACTTTTGGTACTTTTAAGTACATTTTGATACCAATACTTTTGTACTTTCACTAAAGTACATTTTTAATTCCGGACCTTTACTTGTAACAGAGTATTTCTTTATTGCAGTATTTATGCTTTTACTTAAAGGTTTCATGACGTTCAGTTTTACCACACATTAAAAGTCTTTGTCATGGTCCTTCAAACGTGTATAAAAGGTTTTAACAAAAAATTCCACTCCATTGATCCATGGCAGGTGTTTTTCTCTCACATTTCTAAAGCCTTTTCAACTGCAATGAAAAAAATAAATCTTTGCCTGCGGGTGTCGCTGCTGAGGGATTTTGCCTGTCAATCATCGCCTCTGCTCCCCCCCCCCAAAGGAAAGGATAGGGGAGGGGAGGGGCGAGTAGGAGAGTGGGCGGGATTAATGGGCTGTGACTTCACTGCCGAAGGGCCAAGCTCAGATTACTTTTCAGCCTAATTATTCAGAAAACCCCAGACCACAGAAAATCCACTGAATGTTCAAAGTTCAGATTTTTTGGGTGTAATTGAGGTCATAAAACCCCCCAAAAATATAAAAAATTAAAAAAAGTTAAAATGAATGTCATAGAACCTTTAAGTAAAACATGTGAGTACGTTTTCCATTCCACATTGTGTCTCCACACATGTTGAGTGAAAGAAGGAGCTGGAAGAGAATGCTGAAGCAGAGAGCTAGAGAGAGAACGCAGCAGCAGCAGAGCTTCATACTTTTTATTCACTACCCATCATCTCTCTCTCCCCTTTCTCTCCCTCTCGTTAACCACATGAACCCTGGCCTATAGCGTCCCCATTCTGGGGGATAGAAAATAGCAGATTAGAGCTTTAGCGCTGTAGTTGCATAACGTACCGATGAGGCCTTGGGAAACAACGTCAACATGATGCCACGTAATCTCTCCAGACAGATTCAGAGCTCCGTAGCTGATGAGCACGCATGCGATGAGCACGCATTGATTTAAAAGAACCCTTATTTCACACCTCAACAAAGTTTACAAAGGCTCCCAACTGCCGGGTGTCACACCAGGTGAATTAACATAGGAATGAGCCTATAGATGCATATCAATTGTCCATGGTGTGACCTGTAGTGTAGGTGTTAACACATTGAATGCCAGAGTTATTTCAGATTTTTTTGCTGTTTTATGCCAGAGATTTTTCATTGAGAAAAAAAAAGTACTCAGGAGCCGAGATACAGAATTTTTAAGTTTTAAGTTAAGGAAGTGGATGGGAGTTTAAAAATTCAAAAAATCATATCTCCTTGGTCTTTGGGTCAAATTAAAAATAAAAAATAAATCTTTTTGAAAAAACGCATATATGCGTTCTTGGCACTCAAGTGATGGATTCAAAAGAACGCAAAGAACGCATATATGCGTTCTTGGCACTCAATGTGTTAAGCGACGTGCGCGTCACGTCATAAAATAGAGTCCCACCGCTAACAAAATCACCAATACAACACTGGTTCCCAGATTGCATGCCACGTGACAGGTGTGCTGAACCTCTTTTGTCAAACTTAGGACGCTTGAACAGATGTTTACCAACCCTTATATCTTTTATTACCCTTATGACTTTTATTACCCTTATGACTTTTATTACCCCCCTGACAGTGAGAATGCAAAAAACGTCAAAATAGTGAAAACAGCTGAATTACAAAGCTCACAACAGTGTTGTGCTGTGACACGTTGGTAGCTTGTAGATCTGCTATTTTCGCTGAGTGACGCCATCGTACGACAAACTATGAAATGTTTATACTGTATATCGTTGCTGTCCTGCAGAAACCTCTTATCTCCATATTATAACTTTTTGTGTTTTTTTTGTAAATTAACGCTCTACTTGATCACACTACAGTGTCACACAAAAGCATCAAAAGTAGCAGATCTACAAGCTCGAGCTTGTAGATCTGCTACTTTGATTTTAATCCTGTAAAGTTTTGGACATATGAGGTTTCCACCCAACGGAGACAATATACTGTATATATGTAAAGTTATGAATGGAACTCATTGTGTGCCATATCTCCCGCTCCTCCTCCGTCAGATCGAGCACCTGTACGGCCTGACGGTGTTTGAGAACTACCTGTACGCCACCAACTCAGACAACGCCAACATGCAGCCCAAGACCAGCGTGATCCGGGTCAACCGCTTCAACAACACCGACTACCAGGTGGTGACCAGGGTGGACAAGGGAGGGGCTCTGCACGTCTACCACCAGAGACGCCAGCCCCCAGGTAACACAGTAACAGCATCTCTATTTATCTAAACTCTAAACATCCGTGTAACTACTTTATCCATATTTTATACTTTGTGCTATTCAAAAATAGCAGATATACAAGTTCATAGCGCGGCACCGAGTGCCGCGCTATGAACTCGTAGATCTGCTATTTTTGTGAAAAATCTCATTTGTGCAAATATGTGAATATATATATATACATTTTTGACTCAAATATTTGCTGCTGGGGGGTCCCTGGAACAAAATATGTTCAAATGGTGGTCCCCGGCCAAATACATATCATTTTGGGTGGTCCTTGACATGAAAAATGTTTTAAGCACCACTGATATTATAGCAACATAAGTGTTTTCAGAAAACTGTTAGGATTCAGAAGACATTTGTAGAATCCCCCCAGAAGCAGAGATTTGAGTTACAAATGTTCGCTTTAAAAATATATATATTCAAGACTTGCACATTATTTTCACGATTTTTCATTATTTATCTGATCTTATATTCTCTGTAGTTCTACTTGTAATCTTACTCTGTTGGCTCGCTGTGCAGTTTGACTAATGAACTTGACTTTGACCATCATTACCGTGTGTTCCAGTGAGGAGTCATGCGTGTGAGGCGGACCAGTTTGGGAAGGCCGGGGGCTGCTCTGACATCTGTCTGCTGGGGAACAGCCACAAGACTCGAACCTGCCGCTGCCGCTCTGGCTTCAGCCTGGGCAGCGACAGCAAGTCCTGCAAGAGTGAGTATAGAGAACGCCATGGTGTTTATCAGCACCGTGACACCATGGTGTTTATCAGCACGGTGAAACCATGGTGTTTATCAGCACGGTGAAACCATGGTGTTTATCAGCACGGTGAAACCATGGTGTTTATCAGCACCGTGACACCATGGTGTTTATCAGCACGGTGAAACCATGGTGTTTATCAGCACCGTGACACCATGGTGTTTATCAGCACGGTGAAACCATGGTGTTTATCAGCACGGTGAAACCATGGTGTTTATCAGCACGGTGAAACCATGGTGTTTATCAGCACGGTGAAACCATGGTGTTTATCAGCACCGTGACACCATGGTGTTTATCAGCACGGTGAAACCATGGTGTTTATCAGCACCGTGACACCATGGTGTTTATCAGCACGGTGAAACCATGGTGTTTATCAGCACGGTGAAACCATGGTGTTTATCAGCACGGTGAAACCATGGTGTTTATCAGCACCGTGACACCATGGTGTTTATCAGCACGGTGAAACCATGGTGTTTATCAGCACGGTGAAACCATGGTGTTTATCAGCACGGTGAAACCATGGTGTTTATCAGCACCGTGACACCATGGTGTTTATCAGCACCGTGAAACCATCACCGCCGCTCCATATATACCATGGTTCTCATAGAACGTTTTCATATCAAGGACCCCCTAAATTAATATGTATTTGGCCATGGACCCCCATCTGAGAATATTTTGTGCTAGGGACCACCATACAAGGAAAATATTCTGTTCGATTTATTTCAAGTTTTTTTAAAAAAGATAGATAGATTGATAGATTGATTGATTGCTTTCAGTTGTCATAGCGGCACCACATTAAAGGGATAGTTCACCCACAAAATAACGTATTTTCTATCGATTAGTCACCCCATGGAGACTTGAATTGACTCCTAGTTGAAACAAAGATACAGGTAAGAGTAGAGAACAAGTGCAGAATAAGTAATAGGATAACTCCGATCCAATCTAAAATGTGATTAATGTGCATAAAATAACATAATTTTAGGCAGCGTGAATGTGAACGCTATGGGGGAGGGGGGTCCCCCCTGGGACCCCCGAATGACGCCCTTGTCCACTGACCTACAGCAGTGTAAGTGTAAAGTATGCATTGAGCGTGACGAGGGTACCGTGTGGGTACTGTGTGTACCCACCCACCCACACTATGATTAAGATGTATTGACCCACAGCCAAGGACAGCCAGAGAGAGAGAGAGAGAGAGAGAGAGAGAGAGAGAGAGAGAGAGAGAGAGAGAGAGAGAGAGAGAGAGAGAGAGAGAGAGAGAGAGAGAGAGAGAGAGAGAGAGAGACAGAGAGAGACAGAGACAGACAGAAGCTGAGCTTCACTATGACCTAGTTTATCTCTACCCCCCCCCCCCCCCCTCTCCTCCCCAGACTGCTCCTGCATGCTCCAGAGGAGTGTATTAATATTCAATCACTCCATGATAGCAGAATATTGATCTCTCTCCGGGGAATAGAACCTGCCCTTGAAAATGGCACCGAGTGAATTGATTTAACTAAAAAGGCAATCTCCTGTTGGTGCCATAGCACCCTCCACAACCCCCCACACACACACACACACACACACACACACACACACACACACACACACACACACACACACACACACACACACACACACACACACACACACACACACCTATGCCCCGAAACATAATTGAAAATCACTTAATTTTCATTCAAGAGTTGTTGTTTTTTTGCTGATAGTACATTTTTGTTTAATGTTTTTTTTTTGTTTCATTCAGAAGAATTATACAAAATGATCTTTTTAAATAGTCTGAGAGCGATCCTTACAGTACTACTACTACTGTCACGGGGGTCGGGGGAAATCCTGGGGGTCCTTGAGTGGGTTCCAGAGGGGGTCCACAGCTACATTAGTTAATATATATAGCATCACAATCATTTTAACCACTTTATCCAATTATACATTGGCTATTCAAAAATAGCAGATCTACAAGCTCATATCTGCTATTTGTACATCTGCTGTTGTTGTTTTCTTTGTCTCCTTTGGGTGACTAATCAATAGAAAATAAGTTTTTTTTGGGGTGGACTGCAGTCTATCTTTTTAAATCTCGAACATTAGCACAAAACATTGTCAGATTGGTGGGGGGGGGGGAGGGGGGAATTTGTGGGTCCTTGAAATGAAAAGGTTTGAGAACCACTGATAGGTGACAGAATGTCACATTTTGACATTATGTTTGTTTGGTGTTGTTTCCTCCAGAGCCGGAGCACGAGCTGTTCCTGGTGTACGGTAAGGGCCGCCCGGGCGTGATCCGGGGCATGGACATGAACAACAAGGTCCCCGACGAGTACATGATCCCCATCGAGAACCTGATGAACCCGCGGGCGCTGGACTTCCACGCCGAGAACGAGTTCATCTACTTCGCCGACGCCACCAGCTACCTCATCGGGCGACAGAAGATAGACGGCACGGAGAGGGACACCATCCTGAAGGAAGGTAACGGGGTCACTTCCTCTCTCAATCATGGCTGCACGCCTGTTACCCTATCATGGTACGCCCCTCTGTAGTCCACACCAAAATGTTACCCTATAAACCAGGGGTCTTCAACGTTTTTCAGGCTAAGGACCCCTTAGCTGAGAGAGAGATGAAGCAGGGACCCCCCAACTATATTGTATAAGATTGTGTTGCAGATGTCAACTTTTTTCATAGCTTCATAGACTTGTTTGACAGCCCTGTCATCAGTGTTGTGTAAATTGATGTTTTTCTTTGTTTATTTACACACTTTTTTATATTTTGGATTCATGTTGATAGACATTTAACCACTTATAACCCCTCAATACTTAGTAAACTTGACATTTGGCTCTGTACTTGGTGTTTTTTTCCCCTCTACACCAAACCTCTTCACCAAAAATAGCAGATCAACAAGCTGACACCACGTCACAGCGTAATGCGTTGTCAGCTTGTAGATCTGCGATTTTCTGTGAATGTTCCCCCCAGAATAGGGATGCTGGGGTTCAAGTGGTTAGTGTAAAAAAAAAAAAAAGAGAGAGAAAATGTTCTATCTCCCATAGATTTGGCGGACCACCTGTAGTAACTCTGAGGACCCCCTAGGGGTCCCAGACCCCCTGTTGAAGACCCCTGCTAAAAATCATTCATAATCTACTAAATTGAATAGTTCAATTAAAGGTAGGATACGTGATTTTCTTTGGTAAGTGTTAAATAGCTCTATATTCTGATAGTACTCAGTTTGTTCTTGGTATGTGTGCCCGTGTGTGCGCGTGTGGTGTGTCCTCTCCTCCCAGGAATCCACACGGTGGAGGGCATCGCGGTGGACTGGATGGCGGACAACCTGTACTGGACGGACGACGGGCCCAAGAAGACCATCAGCGTGGCGCGGCTGGAGAAGGCCTCCCAGACACGCAAGACCCTCATCGAGGGCACCATGACCCACCCCCGCGCCATCGTGGTCGACCCGCTGCACGGGTCAGTTCATATCTATAATCTGGGAACACAATAGGTAAAAAAAAAAAAAGGATTGGTTGGTGTTTTTTGCCTCTGGGGGCACCACCTCCTTTTTTGTGTAAAAACAAACAGGAAGAGATTAGTTGATATCCTCTTCTCAGAGATATCGGAATCGGTGTCGGCCTTAAAAAATATATTTTGTATTGATTACGCAACAAATTCCATGGATATTTGATATGTCTTGGAAAAAGCATTAACGTGTGTGTGTGTGTGTGTGTGTGTGTGTGTGTGTGTGTGTGTGTGTGTGTGTGTGTGTGTGTGTGTGTGTGTGTGTGTGTGTGCGTGTGCGTGTGTGTGCGCCAGAGAGAAAATGGAACAGAGTGCTTATTGAAGGTTTTAATCATACAATCAAACACAGATGTGTTGATGTGCTGTCGCCATGGCGACACTCTACTCTTTCTTATCCGTAACAAGTGTTCACATCATCAGCATCATCACCACACACACACACACACACACACACACACACACACACACACACACACACACACACACACACACACACACACAGACGCACAGTCGACGCACACACAAGCAAACAGATTAGATTTAGATTGGTATTGACAGGGTGATTAGATGGTCCCTGGAGAAAGGTACTTGCCTGAAGGCCTGTTATACAGTATACTTGGTCGCGCACTGAAAATACGCGTTGTGAGCTTGTAGATCAGCTATTTTTTTGATGCTTGACACCCGTGTGCAGCCAAGTCTAAATTCAGGCTTAAAGCCAGTAATCAATCAGGTTCCGTTCCAGAGAGAGAGGGCAGAGAGAGAGAGAGAGACTGAAGGACTCTGCAAAGGAAAATGTCTATGAAAGGTGTCACTTATTTGACGTGTCATATTGAGATTCTGCATATTACTTTTTTTTATTGTTGATTTGGACAGCAAATCTTTTGTTTCAGTCATCATAGTCATCATCATTAGTTTTTATTTAGTTTTCGTCTGTGAAAAAAGGTAGTTGACGAAAAAAATCCGTCCTAGTTTTAGTCGACGAAATCAACATGTGTGTGTGTGTGTGTGTGTGCGTGTGCGTGTGCTCATGTGTGTGTTTATGTTATGTCTTCGGTACTTTTAGACAAAGCAGCACCTTGAGGTTCTTCAGCCTCTCACTTTCTGTACACAAGTCAAATCCAGAGTGCTCATATAAAGTTAAACCAACACTCCAGATTTCCCTGTGTTATCTCAGCACTGTCTGATTACAGCAAGATATGCGTTATAGGCCATGGATCCCCATTAGATTTTTATGAATTTTATTGAACTCTGAGAGTGTACGAATGCCGTTCCGTTTGTACACTCTCGGAGTTACAGACCCGTAAGGGTTTCATTTGGTCCCAGTTGGTTCCAAGCAGTGTTGATTTCGTCGACTAAAACTATGACGAAAAATGCTGGTCGACTACCTTTTTTCACTGACGAAAACTAAATAAAAACTAAATAAAAACTAAGCTACGATGACTAAAACTAAGACTAAATATATTGACAATTTCGTCAACAAATAAAAACTAGACTAAAATGTTAGTGAGGATCTAGTGGAGAAGAGATCCAGTAGAACTAAAAGTCATTTTATGTTTGGTTGCGCTCGGGTGTTGCGCTCTGAAAATAGCAGATCTACAAGCTCACAACGCGTCGCAGCGCTTTTTTTTTAGTCTTAGTTTTAGTCATCATAGCTGTAGATCTGCTATTTTCAGCATTCAACCAAGTGTAAAAGCAGCCATTATGACGCCATCAAGGCACCACCAACATACATTTTAGTCGACTAAATCAACTGTAGATTTAGTCGACTAAAATCTTATGATATTTAGTCGACTAAAACTAGACTAACAGTAAAACATTTCAGATGACTAAAATATGACTAAAACTAAATGAAAATTTATTCAAAAGACTATGACTAAAAATGAATCAAAATTCGCTGACAAAATCAACACTAGTTCCAAGGTCCATTAGCGACCCCCTGGAATCCCTTCAAGGACCCCCTGGTGGTTCCTTGAAGGGAACCCCCACCCCCACCCCCCCCCCCCACGTTGAACGCTCTCCTGTGGCTCCTCCTCTCAGGTGGATGTACTGGACGGACTGGGAAGAAGACCCCAAGGCCAGCAAGCGAGGGAAGATCGAGCGCGCCTGGATGGACGGGACCAACCGCAACGTGTTCCTCACCAGCAAGACGGTGCTCTGGCCCAACGGCCTGAGTCTGGACATCCCGCACGAAATCCTCTACTGGGTGGACGCCTACTACGACCGCATCGAGATGGTCTACCTCAACACCTCTGAGCGCAAGGTCATTATTATTATTATTAACTCATTGAGTGTATCATTAATTAGTTAAGTCAGCCTGTGCCAGCATTTTGGAGCATGCTGGCACCTTTCAAGAGCCACAGAATATTTTGTTCCCCGGACAATCGACACACAGAGTGTCGCAAAAGACAGAGGAGCGTCTCTGCTTCCATCCTCCGTTCTTTAGTTATTGGCTGTTGAATATAGCTTGTTCTCGCCAAAACGCAGAAGAAAACAAGAAAGCGGAGAAAAAAATATATGGGACGGGGCTGGTTTTGCTGTGATCACATTATTTCCCGGATCTACTCTTCTCCAGAAGTCATAGGATCACTCATAGGTTGGCGAACAGCGCCATCTAGCGTAAACACTGAAAACACGGTTTTGACGTGGTACACGTCCTTGGCACTCTGGGCTTTTAGAAAAAAAATTGACATGTTACACATCATTGGCACTGAATGAGTTAAGATTAAGATTCGGTGGCCCCCCCCTGTAGTAACTCTGAGGTCCGCCCCTAGGGGTCCCCGGACCCCCTGTTGAAGACCCCTCTGGCAGAGAGCAATTTATTCCACTTATAATCAGAATAATGGTCCAGTCAGAATCACAGTGAAATGACTCATTCTAAGTAGATGTTCTTGCCTGTTACTTTCTATTGTTGGAATGTCTGTAGCACGTCTCTCTGCACATTAAGAGCCCACTTTGAGGTATTAAAGTGACGTTTAGCTCCCAGGAGAACGTGAAGCTATGTCTTCTGATGTGGTAAATGTCCATCCTGGCCTCGCCTTCTCCGGTTTAGTAACTGCAGGGCTAGTAGAATATTCTGACCACGCTGTTGCTTCAAGGCAAGGCAAGTTTATTTGTACTAGAGGTTCGGGAACATCTAGAGTTTGGGTTCACTTCACGGCCCTCACACCTACTGTTGTCGTGGTCCGCCCGCTGGCCGGTGCCATATTTGGTCACAAATATCAACCCAAACTCCATATATGGTAGTTATTGTTCTAGCTCCGTATATGGAGCTGACTGATTTGTTTGCGCATGATGCCATGACGACACATTGAGGTTAGACCGTGGTTCTCAAACTTTTTCATGTCAAGGACCCTTTTGGGTTGATATAGGATAGCACATTTCAACATTAACCGCATGAACCCTAATCTGGGGGAAATTTTGGGGTGAAAATAGCTGATCTACAAGCTCACAGGGTGTCGAGCTGTTTGGTGTAGAGGGAACAAGGGAACCAGGAGACCTGGTACTGCCAGACCCCTAGTGGTTGAAATCTGAATGGCCGGACTTCGCATGACGTGTGTGCAGAGGAAAAGAGGGACAGACCGACCGACCGACCGACAAAGCCTCATGTAGGCCGACCCCTTGGGTCTGGCAAATACTAGCAGACCAAGTATAGAGCCCTAGGGCACCCCGGTCCAACCAAGTGCACATTTTAACTGGATGAGAGAGAAATTGAGCAAAAACAAAGAAACACATAATAAAAAGGAACACAATCGTGAATACAATTAAAAGTAGTTATTGAAGAGTTAATAGAATACAAAATAAGAATAAGTTAAAAACAAAAAGGAAAATAGAAAGAAAATTAAATGACCTAAAGAGTCAAAAAGCTCACTAAGGCAGAGGTAAACGAGTTTTCATCTTTGATTTATAAAACAGCTCAGAGTTGCAGACCTGCACTTTTCTGGGGGGGTTTGTTCCAGATAATGTGGTGCATTAAAAATGAACTCTATGCTTCTCTGTGAAAAATATGTGATGTGAATATGCACTGCTGTACCAATAGAAAACACAGCTGTAAAATAAACAGTGGTGGAGAAAGTACTCAGATATTTTACTTAAGTAAAAGTAGCAATATAATACCACCATGTAGAAATACTCTGTTACAAGTAAAAGGCTGTGTTCAAAATGTTACTTGAGTAAAAGTACAAAAGTATTGGCATCAAAATATACTTAAAGTACCAAAAGTTAAAGTACTAAAATGTTTGAAAATAGCAGATCTACAAGCTCACAACGCGTCGCGAGCTTGTAGATCGGCTAATTTCAAATAGCCTATGTATAAAATAGGGCTAAAGTGGTTAATGTATGTTTTATAAACTAATCATTTATATCGACAAAGTAACTAGTAACTAAAGTTTTCAAATAATTGTAGTGGAGTAAAATACAATATTAGCCTATGAGATGTAGTGGAGTAGAAGTAGAAGTATTGAAAATTGGAAATACTCCAGTAAAGTAAAAACAAATCTCAAAACTGTACTGAAGTACAGTACTTGAGTAAATGTACTTAGTTACTTTACACCACTGAAAATAAAAAGCGGTGCCAAGCACTGGATGCAGCTAGGGTCCATGTGTTTTTTCAGATGTTTTGCCCCGTGGGCAGCAGTGCTGGAATTGCTATTTTGTTACATGTCAGAACCTTTTTCTTTTTTGATGACTGACTGTGAAGCGTGTAAAAAAACACTGTATCCATTTATTCTAGCGCTCATGTAAATACTTCTGTGGGAATCATCATCAATCATCATCATCAATCAGATTGATTTAATCCAGAGGGAAAAATTTGAATTTTTGTCTCATGTCATGCTGGCAGCTGGTTAAAAGTCCATCATTCTTATGACAGTTTGTGCTGCTGTGGATATGGATATTGAAGTGCATTTTATTTAGTAAGTTACTGCCAGGTTGAAACCTTTTATGTAAAAAAAAAAAAAAAAAAAAAAGTATTGTTTTTAAATCATGCTTATCCTTTAACATTGAAATTATCGAAAATAGCCGATCTGCAAGCTCACAACACGTCGCTACACAGCGTTATTTTCGGCGAAAATTCCACCCCGAAATAGGGATGTGGGATTCAAGAGGTTAAAGTTGTACAATGCAGAATCACAAATAACGATTTTTAGCAACCTCTGCTGGTCACTACCGTCACTGCATACAATTTCCGTATTCCTCGATTACCCAGAATTCCATTCGTTTTCACCGGAAGCCGGAAGCGTTTCAAAAAGCGATCTTTTAATTGTTTTATACTATCTACGGATCGTTTCTCTTAGCCAGTGGAGCATTAGTTACCATGAGCTGTGCTTTCTTTTTCTGTTCTTTTTCGATCTTCCAATCCTACATTCTCTTAGAATCAGCGTGAGGTTCCTTTTTGATATTAGCGCGGTAGTTCCTGGCCAAACAGGAAACCGTTGCGGTGTTCCTGGCCGACGTCATGACGTCGGCCAGGACGTCATGACGTTGGCCAGGAACGTCATTTTCCCGGGAAAGTCCCCCCAGTCCACGTTCAATAGAAAATATATAAATAAAAGGCTTCCGGGGGTGAAATTCATGGAGTGGGTGTTGTGAAACTTTTGCCACTCACAAAAGATATACAATTTAACTTTAGTTTTGTTGAAAACGTTACCTAGTATGCCTTTAAGTTGCTCCAGATAAGAGAGTCTGATAAATGCAGAAAATTGTAAATCGTTCACAAACCACTTGGATATGGTATTATTGAACATGAACAGTGGCCCTCATTTATCAACGGAGCGTATAAACCGGCGTATATTTTTCCATGTATTCGGCCGTACGCCAACGTCGAAGTCACATTTATCAACGAATCCTACACAGCCGATCCGAGCGTACATTTGGTCCCAGCCTTGATAAATCTCACGTCTGAAAACGAGCATCATTTAGATAACACGTCCTTATATATTCTGGAAACACCCCGATTTTACGACATGAAGAACCAAAAAGAAAGAGTTTCGCCGGCTTGCCTCGCCTCGCTGCCTGTCAAGTCACACACACGCACACGCCTCTCTCTCTCTCTCTCTCTCTCTCTCTCTCTCTCTCTCTCTCTCTCTCTCTCTCTCTCTATCTCTCTCACACACACACACACACACACACACACACACACACACACACACGCGCCCAACTGTGTCTTTCATGTAATCCGTAGCGGTACAATCTTTGTCACATAGGCTTGTAGCCTACATGAATGACATATTATGATAACAATCACATCACCATGAATGGAATAGTTTTGCATATTAATTTATTTACCCCATACCGAGCAGTGCGCGTTCGAGTTACACTAAAATAAATCAGTCAGACTCGGCCAGGCTGCAGTGATTCCGTACCACCACGTTAATAAGAGATTGGAGCGTCGGGTTTATATCCTTAACCCAGCCAGGTTGTAGTCTTCAAAACTCTCTATGACACAACTCCATAACATAGGACAAGCTACTGTAAGTTTGTAAACCTCACTGTCCATGAAAAGATCGTCGGGAGTCCCGAAAATGCGCTCGCAGAAGCGCTGTATATTTTGAAAATAGCAGATATACAAGCTCACAACGCGTCGCGATGCGACCCGTTGTGAGCTTGCAGATCTGCTATTTTCAAAATAGCCAATGCAACTGAATGACTGTTAAAGCAGTTTGTTTAAATTACTTTATAAAATGTTATATTTTCACAGGGATTATTTATTAGTGTAGATATACATTTAGGAGTGGATTATGTGTCCAGATGCCTGTCAGACAGTCAGACAATGCTGCTCCGCAGGTCTAGAATGGAATAAACGGGCAGCAGCCAAAGTCAACAACTGGTCTCGACCAGACGTGAGATCTCAGCCTACGGTAGGATGAAGCCCACGTCAGGATATATTGATAAATGCCGAAAGGTGCTGTGATCTCGCCGTACGCCCATTATTTGGGCTGCACCGCGTTGATAAATGAGAGTGTTTGTGTGTATATGGTATTGTACATCAGTGGTTCTCAAACTTTTTCGCCGCGGACCCCCACCTGAAAATATGTTGTGCCAGGGACCCCAAAGAAGCAAAATTCAAAATGTTCGCATTCAAAAAAAAGATTTAAAAATTTGCACATTTTCGAGATTTTTCAAAAATAGCAGATCTACCAGCTCATAGCGCGGCACTCAGTGCCGCGCTATGAGCTTGTAGATCTGCTATTTTTGAATAGCCAAACTATAAAATATGGATAAAGTGGTTTAAAGGATTGTGACGCTTTATTAACACATTTTGCTGGGGACCCCCTGGTACCCCCCCCCAAGGACCCCCGGGGGTCCCCGGACCCCACTTTGAGAACCGATGTTGTACATGAACAGTACGTTTGTTTGTGTTTCTCCTCACGTCACCAGACGGTTTACGAGGGCCAGGAGCTGAGCCACGCCTTCGGCCTGTGCCACTACAAGCACTTCCTGTTCTGGAACGAGTACCGCAGCGGCAGCATCTACAAGCTGGACACCACCACCGGCGCCGCCACGCTGCTGCGCAACGAGAGGCCGCCCATCTTCGAGATACGCATGTACGACGCCCAGCAGCAGCAAGGTAACGAGCGAGCGTCCGTCCGTCCGTCCGTCCGTCATGCTGAATACTTACAGGACGATACTTACACCTATTTTCAATCTATCTTCATATAATTGGTCCTCACTAGGGCATTCACAATTAATGATTTCTTCTAGTCGACTCATTTGACCAAGTAGTAGTCGACTAGTCGACTAGTCAAAATTTATATTAAAAAAACTAACTAAAAATATATATATATATATATATATTTTTAGGGGGGGCATTGTTTTAATGCCATCCTACTACTATATTACTATTATTATTATCCTCCTGCCCTTATTTTTATGGCGTTTTAAGGGAAGCGCTTCTGGCACAGCAGCACAGCACCACAGCTGTCTCCAAGGATCCCCATTGCCCAATAATAGGCGTTTATTGGGCATACTTTTGACCCCCTTTTGATAAAAAATAAAGTCAGGAGGATAATAATAATAGTAAGATGGGCCATTACTATGGCATTAAAACAAATAACAAAAACTATTCGACTAGTACCAACAAAGTCGACTAGTGGTTATACTAGTCGACTAGTCGACTAGTTGGTGAAAGCCCTAGTCCTCACTAATGCTCATTATAATAATGGTCAGTGGTGGAAGAAGTACCCAGAAAAAGTATCAATACCACAATATGAAAATGTGAAATATAAATATATATATGAATATATGAAAAGTTACAAGTAAAAAGGCCTGTGTTCAAAATGTTACTTGGAGTAAAAGTACAAAATTAGAATTTAAGATTTGGTTGAAAATGGGTGAAGTCGTCCTTTAATCAATCCATTCATTCCGGGAACGCGTGTCATTTTAGATTTGAGCTACAGTGTAACCGAGTGCAGCGCTATGAGCTTGTAGATCTGCTATTTTTGAAAGATCTTGAACATTTGTGCAAATCTTTGAATATACATATTTTTAAAGCAAACATTTGTAACTCAAATCTTTGCTTCTGGAGGTCCCTGGAACACAATATTTGACAAAAAAATATTTATATATGTATTATAAAAAAAAAATAGCAGATCTACAAGCTCATAGCGCGGCACTCGGTGCCGCGCTGTGAGCTTGTAGATCTGCTATTTTTTGAATAGCCAAAGAAATGTTAAAATGACACTTTCCCGGTCTTAATGTATTAACCGTGTTGTACTCGTTGCATGAATACTGTTCCTACTGTACCTGTGTTTGTACCACAACAGGCTCCAACGCGTGCCGGGTCTACAACGGCGGCTGCAGCAGCCTGTGTCTGGCCACGCCGGGAGGAAGGTCGTGTGCCTGTGCAGAGGACCAGATACTAGACCCTGCCGACAACACCAGCTGCAAAGGTATAATAAGACCACCACACCACAGGGTGGAGGTACCGTATCGTGTTTTATTGTATTGTCTTGGGGTCGGTTGCTTAGCTATCAGGAAACGGACCAACTCCCTCGTTTTGTCCTCGTTGGCATCAGAGAAGGAATGAGTCATTCACTGGTTTATTTCTATCTGTATTACTGTACGTCTCACCTCACGTTCTTTATTTTGTTCCCTCTGTGGCTTCCGTAGCCAACCCGTCCTCAGTGCCATATACTGTAGATGCTAATTATAGCATGCAGTAGGGGTGTGCCGATATATCGTCCCGCGATATATCGCGATACGTTTTCGTGACGATATGTATCGTTTTGAGAAAAAAGAATATTGTTTAATTTTTTTTTTTTTTTTTTTTTTTACAATAATAATAATCAATCAGGCATGCAAACAGCCCCGAGGTGAAAAGGGTGACAACATGTTGGATTTTTTTCGGGTCAGGTGTCACACTATTGCCCTATTTGGATTCAAAACGGCTATTGTAGCTGAAAAGCTACAAGTTCGCATATCTGAATAATGCAAAAACAGAATTATTTGTTTGCATTTGCTTTTTTTCTCCCCCATATATTTTTCATATTAAAAAAAGTGCGTATCGTATCGTATTGAAATCGTATCGAAGTTGTGAGCCAAATATCGTATCATATCGTTTGGTGAAATTAGTGCACACCCCTAGCATGCAGACATTATGTTGATTACCTCAAATATGTCGAGTTATTGTCAACATCTGCCTTTTTTTTCATCTGCCCACCAGGAGGCCGATTTTTATAAAATAATTATTATCATATTACTCCTACAAATTTGGTCCAAACATCACGCAAATCGGTACACATTATCTCTATGAGATGCAGTGAATGTCATCACCTTTCTATGGGAGAAGTGGGATTTACCTCCTCCTTTGGCCTCCTGAAAGATGGAAGAATAACCACTAGCCTAAAGGGGAATCCCCCTTTGACCTGGGGGAGATATTCTACCGCTACAGTTTACAGTTTGCAGTTTAGGCATTTACAGTACTTACAGTAAGCAAGGACTCAAGATAATACACATAATACATCAAATGCATAAAAACAGTAATCTAATAATAAAGTCATACATAAGAAAACCAATAATCTAATAGTAACTAATACATATGTAAACCAAGAACCTATCATCAGCCTACATTGAAACTATACACACTATAGGATGCCAGGTCCTCGTACTCTGTTATAATTCTTCCAACAATCCCAATGATCTCTTCAGCAGCAGGTGCAGATATCAAGAACTTCAATGTTTGTTCTAAAGTCATTATAGTCAGCTGACCTCAATCTTGAGCCAAATAGACCGACAACAGCTGTTGGTCGATTGTACCCTCAAATTGCTGGTCCAAAAACTCCTCTCCCTAGTCAAATCAAGAACAAAATTATGCAAAAACGAGATACCTAGACTACTTCACCTAGTCCAGAACAGAGAAGTTGTTTCAACTGTCTTTCACAGATGAAATTTAAAAAAAACACTCAGCCCCCTCTTGACCTCCCGCCACCGGGAAACCAGATCCGGTTCAATGGCACCAATGTAACTCACCGGAATTTGAACCCGGGGTATTTCATTGTATTGTCTCTGGTCGGTTGCCTAGCTATGGGAAACACGGACCACCCTCGTTTTGTCTTGTTGAAGGAATGAGTCATTCAGAGGAAGTTTATTTCTCTCTGTATTCTCTGTACTTTCTCACCTCATGTCTTTATTATTGTGTTCTCTCTCTCTCTCTCTCTCTCTCTCTCTCCTCCGCTAGCCAACCCGTCCTACATCCCTCCTCCTCAGTGCCAGCCGGGGGAGTTTGCCTGTAAGAACAACCGCTGTATCCAGGAGAGATGGAAGTGTGACGGAGACAACGACTGTCTGGACAACAGCGACGAGGCTCCTGAACTCTGCCGTGAGTCACTAGCGCACACGCGCACACATGCACACGCACGCACACGCACACGCACACGCACACACGCTTTAACCCATCAAAACCGGGAACGCATCTGTGTAACCACTTTAACCATTATTTTACACTTTGGCTATTCAAAAATAGCAGATATACAAGCTCATAGCGCGATAAATCTTGAAAATGTGTGCAAATCTTTGAATATAATGTATTTATTTTTATCTCATTTGCACAAATTTTCATGATTTTTCAAAAAATAGCTAAAGAAATCTAAAATGACACTGATGCGTTCCCAGATTGAATGGGTTAGTAATGTATTCATGTCCACATAAGAGCATACAAGGACACACATTATTACAGATACAATATACAATATAACTCATACAATCATGGTGGTTGTATTTTGTCTCCCTGCTCTTATATTGAGACATTTAGATTAGGTCATGTTTCACCTAGACACAGGATCTGACACGAATTCTGACCTGATGGTCAAGATTCCATTTATCCCCTGAGCATGCAGGCTCTATTAGCTCAATGGTAAAAAACATGTCAGCACTTGCGCAGGAAACCGAGTTCAAATTCGGGGCAGAAGAGAAAAAGTTGCTTTAAGGTTACATTCTCAAAATCATGGCATATGTCTTCATGATACAATAAGCATGTCACTCAGTACTCTAGTCTATGGGTATAAGTGACAGTGTCTGCCAATTATAGCAGAGACAGCACAATACTTTGCCAGCCTTTTTGCCTCCTTTTTTGGGGTATCCCAGGTTGTTGAAACCCTCTGTCCTAGGCTGCCAAAAATAAAAACAAAATAGTCTGCACGCACCTACAGTATAGCCCAGCTCTGAGATGGTATGTAGTGAGTGGATCTGTAGATCTGCTATTTTTAGCAAATGTTTCCCATCACACATCTCAAGAATTGGGGGACCCCCTGTAGTAACTCTGAGGACCCCCTAGGGGCCCCGGACCCCCTGTTGAAGACCCCTGGTGTAAAGGAACCAAAATAAAACCTTGCATTGTGTTAGAAAACTGCATCCACTTGTGGTGTTAGCGGGTCAAATTTGACCCGTGATTTAAATCAGCCCAAAATACTCAAAAAATAAGTATTTTCATTATTTTTCTTCTCCCACCTCATAGCTGACTTGTAATGCATTCATATCCATGTAAACACTTTTTAAAATATTATGTTGGGTTAGGGCTAGGGTTTCATCTTTCAAAATATCTCGTTTTCTATTATAAAAATGTAAAAATTCACTCATTAAATTTCCTATAATGAAGGCAATGGATAATGATGTTATCTAGCAAGAATAGAATAATTAAGAATAATAATTAGAACACACTTCCAAAAATAAATCTTAAAAAAAATACTTCGTTTTTTAACTTTAAAAAATGTTAAAATTATTAAAAATAGTGACACTAGTGGTGTTAGGGTCCGAAATGACCCGTATACCATAGGTAAAAAGTCATTTATTTTTCATAAACTCAAACTTTATTTTACTCCTGATAGCAAATGCTAATTGAGGACAAGTCTCTCTCACTCTCAAACATGTAAACATTGAATATTGACAATTTGGGGGGGAATTAAGCCACACTTCTTTGCCGGGTCATTTCGGACCCTAACACCACAAGTGTCACTTTTTTTTTTTGAGACCATCAGAATTAATTAAAATGATGATAAATTAAAAAAAATGCGTTAAAATGGCTATTTCTGAGGATATCATGAATTCTCGTTCCAATAAAGAAATGTAAAGGGTACTTTTTACCTATATAAACTTGTAAACGGGTCAAAAAAGACCCTAACACAATGGAAGGGTTAAGCTTTGGAGCATGATCCAGTGTGCAGACTTTATTTTTCCTTATGGATTCTGACCTCGATCGGCCCAGCACCTGGTTTCCACTGAGTGGACGTGTGTGCTTTATTATTCTTTTCTATCTCTAATACAGACACTTCTCTGGACTCTCCATCAGCCACCACAACATCTGGTGCAGTAGCATAGACAGACTATAGTCTACATTTTCCCCAAAAAGCTAAATCCATGTATTTCATTCAGTTTGACCAGAAGCAGCAGGGATAATAAAACATACAGTATATCCCCACTGGCCCTAAAAATGAATGACCAGAGAGGGATATCAAAAGCAGAGCAAATCCAACCCTGCACAACATGCCCTACAACAACAACAACACACTCACACACACCTCATTTAACCCCTTAAGACCGGGAACGCATCTCTGTCATTTTAACATTTCTTTGGCTATTCAAAA
Source organism: Gymnoscopelus braueri (assembly GCF_963280865.1). Lineage (NCBI taxonomy): Eukaryota > Metazoa > Chordata > Actinopteri > Myctophiformes > Myctophidae > Gymnoscopelus > Gymnoscopelus braueri. The sequence goes on along the minus strand of NC_137612.1, from coordinate 10,605,549 downwards.
ATAGCAGATATACAAGCTCGTAGCGCGGCACCGAGTGCCGCGCTACGAGCTTGTAGATCTGCTTTTTGTTTTGTTATCGTAAAAATGTGTGCAAATCTATGAATATATATATTTTTAAAGCGAAAATATTTAACTCAAATCGTTGCTTGTAGATCTGCTATTTTTGAAAAATATTTTCTCTTTTTTTTTAAAGGGAACATTTGTAACTCAAATCTTTGCTTCAACATGTTTTGAGATGGGGGTCCACGGCCAAATGCATATGATTTTGGGGGTCCTTGACATGAAAAAGTTAGGAAAACCGTCAGGATTTAGAAGACATGTGTAGAATCCCCCAGAAGTAAAGATTTGAGTTACAAATGTTCGCTTTAAAAATATATATATCTTCAAAGATTTGCACAGATTTTCAAGATCTACAAGCTCATAGCGCGGCACCGAGTGCCGCGCTATGAGCTTGTAGATCTGCTATTTTTGAATAGCCAAATAAATCATAAAAAATTACACATATTCTTTCCCGGTCAAAATGGGTTAACCTCCCGACTGTGAGTAAAAAAAAACACCTCCGGCCATTTTAGTTTGACAGCCTGGTGACGTGAGAATGGAACTGAGAAAGAGCAGAGTGAGTGTCGAGTGAGTGGAGTGTTTGTCTGCGCTGCTGCGTGTGTGCGTGTGCGTGTGTGTGTGTGTGTGTGTGCGTGTGCGTGTGCGTGTGCGTGTGCGTGTGCGTGTGCGTGTGCGTGTGCGTGTGCGTGTGCGTGTGTCAGAGTGAGTGTTGAGCGAGTGCCGTGTTTGTCTGCGCTGCTTTGTGTGTGTGTGTGTGTGTGTGTGCGTGTGCGTGTGTGTGTGTGTGTGTGTGTGTGTGTGTGTGTGTGTGTGTGTGTGTGTGTGTGTGTGTGTGTGTGTGTGTGTGTGTGTGTGTGTGTGTGTGTGTGTGTGTGTGTGCGTGTGCGTGCGTGTGCTCAAGCTCATGCACGTGTGTGCATGAGAGAGTGCAGGAATGTCGAAGGATCTGGAAAAACTCTCCCGTCTACAGTATTTCTGTCTGTCTGTCTGTCTGTCTGTCTGTCTGTCTGTCTGTCTGTCTGTCTGTCTGTCTGTCTGTCTGTCTGTCTGTCTGTCTGTCTGTCTGTCTGTCTGTCTGTCTGTCTGTCTGTCTGTCTGTCTGTCTGTCTGTCTGTCTGTCTGTCTGTCTGTGGTCTGACTGCAGACAGGTTCCAGTTGCAGACTGTTCAAAACAGCTGGAATAATCTGGCTGATACTGTATACATACTAATAGTGATGCACGGGTCAGGGTTTTTTGGGCATTCATAGCGGTGGGCATTCATAGCCCCGCTATGAATGCCCAGCCTGCCCCACCCAGCCCACAAAAATATTATACTAGATCAACGACCCTCACACGTCCCACGACCCGCTAAAAGAAAAGAGAAAAAAAGGGCTATTAAGTTCTGGGTTTTCACTACACTAGCTAGTCCATTTAATACATTGCTTTCCAGAGAGAGAGAGAGAGAGAGAGGGAGAGAGAGAGAGGGGGAGAGATTTACATCAGCGCATTCATTTATTCATATTTGTTTACTACTCATAACGGCCACCTGGGCAAAACACCAAAGAAAGAGGGAATCCCCCATGTGGCCACAAAGCTCTGCCGAGCATAACTTTCACATAACGCTTCCTCTCTCTCTCTCTCTCTCTCTCCAGACCAGCACACCTGTCCCACGGACAGGTTCAAGTGCCAGAACAACCGCTGCATCCCGCTGCGCTGGCTGTGTGACGGTGACAACGACTGTGGGAACGACGAGGACGAGTCCAACACCACCTGTTCAGGTACGTTCTCTGGTGCAGGCTTATTGTCGGTATCCGCCGAGAACGTGGAAGTCTAAAACCCGTTACAATGCGCTACTAGACCCCTGGGAGATGGATGGCTGAGGTGGAGCGCCACACCTACGTATACCATCAGCTCCCAATATTTAACCGCGTGACTTTCCGCACCAAAGCCGTGCTGCTCACATGCTGAGTTGTAGCCGTCTGTTTTCGCCCCCAGAATAGGAACGCTAGGGTTCAAGTGGGTTAATACCGGGAAAGCATAACAAGATCATTCATAACAAGCTCAAACCTTTTCATGTCAAGGACCACCCAAAAATATTTGTTTTTGGCCCCCGATCCTCATCAAAATATGTTGTGTCCAGGGACCCCTGAATATATGTCCGCGTTAGGGGTTTAAATGAATTGAAAGAAGCACATTTTCCTCCTGACCTCTCCTCTCTGATATTGTTGTATGTTTTTCCAGCGCGTACCTGCCCCCCCAACCAGTACTCCTGTGACAGCGGCCGCTGCATCCCCATCTCCTGGACGTGTGACCTGGACGATGACTGTGGCGACCGCTCAGACGAGCCGGCTTCCTGCGGTTAGTTTTATTATGTTGCTGTCGGGGCAGAAAAACCTCTCATCTCCATATTCTTCTGTCTTGTCTTAACATTGGAAGCTGTCCTACACAGTAAAAAGCTGTAGTGTTAAAAAAATTAAACCACTTAAGCCCTTTACAGTACTGTATGTGAATGAATAGCAAAGATTGCCAATGTACAAGCTCACATTATGTCATGATGTGACCACGATGTGAGCTTGTAGATCTGCTATTTTGGCTGTTTTTGAATTCATTTATTTATTTTTAAGTAGTGAAAAATGTTGGACATTTTCACCCATAATGGTCAGGTTGAAGGTGGTTAATTCACTTTCAGATTTAAATGAACACTATGACTACTACCGGTGTGTTCTATGTACAGTATATGTGATGTGCACCCATCAAATAATAGTGATGTTATTTTATTTAACCTTTTTTTAACCAGTAAAAAACACATTGAGACAAAGTGTCTTTTTCAAGTGTGAACTAGCCAAAGAGGCAGAATAAAATTACATGTCTTTGCCAACAACAACATTCATGATACACAGCAAATGTATGTCATAAAGACCTGTGTGTGTGTGTGTGTGTGTGTGTGTGTGTGTGTGTGTGTGTGTGTGTGTGTGTGTGTGTGTGTGTGTGTGTGTGTGTGTGTGTGTGTGTGTGTGTGTGTGCGCGTGCGTGCGTGCGTGCGTGCGTGCGTTTTTCTCCCCAGCCTACCCCACCTGCTTCCCCCTCACACAGTTCACCTGCAACAACGGACGCTGCATCAACATCAACTGGCGCTGCGACAACGGTTAGCATCTCCTTACAAGGCTCTCTCTCTGCCTTTCCTTCTGCAGTGTGTGCCTGTGAATGAATGCTAGATACCTACCTATAACTATACTGTACACACCGTCTTCCTTTGGGCTCTTATGTGTGTGTTCATCAACCTCCTAGTAGCTGCTGCTTCCCCTTTCGGTTTGTGTGTGTGCGTGCGTGCACGCGCGTGTAGGTTTGTGTGTTGATTGATGCCTGTCTTTCTTTCGAATGTCTTTTGTTGTATCTGTGTTGTGTTGTAGTTGTATTTGTTTTTTATTTCTTCTACATGTTTGTGCCCGTTGGCCCACTCTCTCTGTCTTCCCATTGGTTCTGTCTTTCAGAAAAGGATTGTGCGGATGGCTCTGATGAGTTGAATTGTCCAAACCCGACCGGTTAGTGCATAGATCAACATGCACCGTTAGCCATGACGCTAGCCTTCATACAGCCTGCTAGGACAGGCCTCAGTTACAGTTATAGAATATACAGTATATATAGTATATTATGTATATACTGTAGTAGGGCTGCTTGGCCACTAACGGCGCCGCATGGCCGCAAGGAAAGCTACTCATGTCACACCTGCTTCAGACAGATAGACACGTACTTTACAAACTCAGTTGGATCCTATAAGCGGATACACTATACCAGGAAAGTTGATCCTAGCAGATCAAAGTACGTTATAGCAGGAAAGTTGATATTCTCTCTGGCGGGTACGATATCTCACACAGCCAGATAATTGGAGTAGGCTACTCATAAAAGTAGTATATAAGGTCACCAAAACAGCACTATGACGTCATAAAACTAAATGGCGGATGCTAACACAATTAGCATATTAGCATATTAGCATTTTAGCTTAGCATGCTAACGTTTTGGTGACCTTATACTACTCATAGGGTTAGATTATTATGAGATAGATTATATTATTATACAATGGCAAAGATCTATTTGACTACAGAGTTCACATGCTGCTGATCATGACATTAATAGTAAATTAGCTACCATACAGTTACAGAACATATATTATATAGTACTTATATTTAGTTTAGTTTGGGTATTTTGGGATGCTCTGCTGCCAAGCTCAATGTATCAGCGCTGGGTGCATTCCCTCATGGTGCATGGTGTGATCTATGCAATTTCTGTCATTATTATTTATTACTCTCTACCCTCTCTCTCATTCTGTTTGATTTATATTTGTATTCTCCTGTATTTACCTATTATGTGTTAACCCATTAAGATCGGGAAAGCATCTGTCATTTTACATTTTTTACCACTATAACCGTTACTATATATCTCTCTTTAACTTTGGCTATTCAAAAATAGCAGATATGCAAGCTCATAGCGCAGCACCGAGTGCAGCGCTATGAGCTTGTAGATCTGGAATGTTTTTTGAAGAATCATGAAAAAAAATTCAAATCTTTGAATACATATTTTTTTAAAGCGAACATTCGTAACTCAAATCTTTGCTTCTGGGGGATTCTACAAATGTACAAACTTCTTTTTTACAAAATGATATGTATTTGGCCGCGGACCCCCATCTCAAAATATGTTGTTCCAGGGACCCCCGCAGAAGCAAAGATTTGTGTTAAAAATGTAAAAAATGCTTTTAAAATATATATATATTCAAAGATTTGCGCAAATGTTCCAGATTTTTCAAAAATAGCAGATCTACAAGCTCATAGCGCGGCACTCTTGTAGATCTGCTATTTTTGAATAGCCAAAGTATAAAATAATGGTCAAAGGTTACACAGATCCGTTCCCGGTTTTAATGGGTTAAACAAAACAAAAAAACATATTTCTTTCACCATAACAACAAAAAAAAGTAGACCAGAAGGTGGCGCTGTGTGTGTGTTGTTTGACCATGGCTGTGTTGCAGATAATGACTGTGGGGACAACAGTGACGAGGCGGGCTGCAGCCACTCGTGCTCCAGCGCTCAGTTCAAGTGCAACAGCGGACGCTGCATCCCGGACTACTGGACGTGCGACGGGGACAACGACTGTGGCGACTACAGCGACGAGACCCACGCCAACTGCACCAACCAGGGTGAGTGTGTAAAGCCGTGTGTGTATAAAGCAAGGAGCCAGCCTGACATATTTACAATGAGGCCGATACGGAAGAGAGACAGTTCATATGAATGGCATGTATGGCGCTGTTTTACCCCTGCAGGTGTCAGAAAGAATATTCTCTCATTGTAAGCGGATGGGTTTTTGACAAACTTTAGATTAGATTTTCTTACCTTAATAAAAATTGTCATAAATACTATATGCTTCCAGTCGCTAGTTTAAAGTCTCCTTTCAATCATCATGATATGCGTTTTGCTAAATTATGGTCCCATTTATTTTAAAATTGACGATAAAGTAGGCTATATGCTCCAGGAGGGGCGGGATGATTTGATTGACAACCTACACAACCAATAGCATTCATTCCCCGCCCCCGCTCTTGATTGACAAGCTACCCAACCAATAGCATTCTTTGGGGATTGTTTTCCGGTTCCCTGGTCACATGTCTGGTCTCAAGCAATAGCGTTTGAGTTCCGGCGTGCCCAATGGTATGTATTAAAGATGGCGGATTGCACGTTCCTGAACAATCGGCTTCATTTACGGTCTGTAGAAACCAATGGCGTGACGCTGTACACTCTTTTTATACAGTCTATCTATGATATAAAGCCTTTATTATATCGTTGCTGTCTGGCAGAAACCAACTAACTCCATTTTGACACTTTTGCATTTTCTTCCCATAAATCAGTGCTATTGAACACCCTTTACTGTGTGTTGGTAAAAAAAAAATTGAACCAATGAAAAGTATTAAAAAGCGCTTCTGACAAAAGCAGCTAACTCCATTGGATCCTCAAACTTTCTGCTAAACCGGCTAACTCCACCAAAAGGAGGGTGGAGTTAGCTGGTTTTGCCGACTCCAGGCTCCACCCCCTTTTGACCTCCAACCTCATTGTGAGCTTGGAGGTCCATTCAGCTGTTCTTATCGACGATGGACAAAGCCTCCTAACTACACTTTTTGTTTTGTTTTTGTCATTTCCTGAAAAATGAACATTTTGGAGTTAGCTGGTTTCTGCCCGACAGCAGAGATATTTTGTTTTATATCGATAAAATATTAATTTGCTCGCTCGTCGTCGCTCCTAATGTCGGCCGTTTTGTAGGTTTTAGTGTGAACGCAGCATAGGGCTCAAAGGGATAGTTCAAAATAGCTTTTTTTCTATGGATTAGTCACCCCATGGACACTTGAATTCATGGATATTGTTTAGTTTTTGTCGCATTCCTAAGACAATAATTCGATGACCAGCGGACCGGTAGGCAGCGGTTCCGGTAGGAGATACAAAGGAGACTCTTTGTGTCTCCTACCGGAACCGCCGACGGTCATCAAATTATTGTCTTAGTTATGCGACAAAAACACAAACATATCCATGAATTCAAGTCTCCATGGGGTGACTAATCGATAGGAAAAAAAGCATTTTTTTGGGGTGAAAAAAAGGTCATTTTGGGGGTGAACTATCTCTTTAAAGACCCTGACGCTGAAGGCATCACTGACGTGATGTGAACAGGCGAGTCTGCTCTGCTATATTATGTCTATTAAATGTCAAAATGTACTTGTGTTTCTAGAACGATCAAACAAGTGAAAACACGCATACACGGCAGTATAAGTTTCAAATAAAAAGAAGTTACTGCGCTGGCTGCTCCAACTCGTTTTGGACGGTCTGTGCTGCGCGTCGATGCTCTAAAATAGAACTGAAGGGGCGTGTCAACGGGTTTTGAACACGCCCCACTTTGACACCTCCAGTGTGGCTACGGCCGTTGTAAACAATGGATGTCTTCGGTGATGCGATCGCCTGATTCTTTGAGTTTTAGGGGGCCGTAATTTATACTATAATATAGTTGTCTCATTCATCATACAGGTTGATGCTTTTATTCGCGGTGAAAAAATCAACCTAGTTTGTTTTGTAAAGATATATATAAAAAAAAACTATGTCGCTTTATCACTGTGTAATGTTCACATTCTGTGTGGATGTGCTCCTAACAAACTGTTGGAATTCATGCAAACTATTCACATGAAATAAATGCTACTCCGGTTGTATAAGGACCATAAGGCGTGGTTGATTGTGCCCTATGACTAAAGTGAAATTATTCCTTGGTTTTCATTGGATTTTTGCACACTTACTGCACAACTAATGATAAAACTCCTAATGTTATGTCACACTCAAAATGTTGATGTTAGTAAGCTAAGTAACAGTAATATCGTACAATGAAGTGTTCACAACCGATTCTTATTTGAAAGGTCTGTGTCCGGGTACAACCACTAAATGAAGCTGGTCGGGGACAACTGTAACTGTAAGTGACCTTTTAGGTAGTAGACTCTGGGGCCACGTTGTATCTTGGTGTTGTTGCCTAACAACTGCAACCGTTCCGCACGGTAACCCACTGTGTCTGAGTCATTATTGGTTAAATAAACCATGTTCCCATCATGCTTGGTCATACAGTATGGGGGAGATGTCACACCATGTAATTAAGACGGTGGAAATAGCCTCACTATCTGTCAACACGCTACCAGTTTACGTCTTGTGGCGGATTATTTACTTTGTATACTGGTCAATTCTAAAACAGAAAAGTACCTAAATTTCAGCAATTTCCGGTCGGAAACCAACTCCATTGTGCAAGGCTCCTCTCAACCGAGAATAAAGCAACACAGAAAACTAGGGACTCAAACGTGACGGATGGAGAGCTGGGGATTTTGGGAAGAATTGTATCTTTTTCCCCTACCACCTACACTATGGGTAAAAGTCTGTAATTCCCTGCCCCATGTGGTGGCAGCTAATGGGCTTGGCCAGGGGCTGGCTCGCCCTTCGGAGTGCACCCAGTGGCACAGATGGATGTCTAGACATCTTAATGGCTAGACGGAAGAGGGCAGGCAGGCAGGTGGGCATGTGGGCGGGCGAACCTCCTACAGCAGTGTTTCTGAAACATTTTCATGTCAAGGACCCCCCATATTGGTACGGACCCCACATTTGAAAAGATTCTGAGAAAAGGACCCCCACAAGAGAAGATTGCTTTTGTTAATAGATTAATAATTCTAACTGTCTTTGCTGTAGGTGGAAAATAACAGTGGAGAGAATCTAACCACTTTCAAACTTGGGCATATCAATCGTCATGGGCCGAAATGTTCAACACCCCAACCCCTACATCAACGCCAACCGATATTTTAAGCATCCTTAGCCCTTATTCTCTTATATAAAGTGAGTTGCAGAACCATTATGCCTGTAAACCCACTGTACGAACTGTCTGCATGCAGTAATAGGGGCGGTCAGTGGTTAGTGCCTGAGTCCCTGGTTGTCCCAGGTTAGATTCCAGGCCAGGCCAGCAATGTGTTGATGTGTGTCCCTGAGCAAGACTTTTAACCCTTAATTGCTCCCCGACCGCCACACAATGGCTGCTCACTGACCCTAGTGATTATAGGATGGGTAAATGCAGAGGACAAATTTCACATATTATGTCTAAATGCAGTGACAAAAAACACCCCAAAGAGTGGGGACCAATATTATTAGTATTATTAGTATTAGTATTATTATTATACATCTGACAGAGATTCTAGAGATTCTATCCTAAGACTGCCTTTATCCAATCATGGAGCGTTGCGTTCAGGGGAAGAGCCCTGCTCTGCTGTAGGTATCTGGTCATTGTCCTCGTCTTGTCCTTCCCTCACTGTCCTCTGTGACTTCTCTGGATCCGAATCATCTGGGTGTGAGTCGTTCTCCTCGTGTTGTCCTCTCTTCATGATCTGGATGTGGGTGTCCAGCCTCTGCTTCAGCTCCTCGGAGCACACGTCCTCTTCGTCCAAGAAGCGAGAGACCATGCTGGCCGGCAGCGAGGCGGGCGGAGGAGGGCCGTTGTTCTGTGTGGTGTTGTCTTCTCTGGCCGACGACGGGTACAAAGCCTCCTCCTCCTCCTCGGACCTGGAGCCCTGGCCCTCAGGTAATAAATCAGCAGGCATCACCATGGCGGGAGGCAAAGCTACAGCCCTGGCCAGCCTCGTGTTGGAGGAGCGTGAGCAGGAGGAGGGAGAGGAGGCTGCACCTTCGGATTTGGACCTGTCCTCCTCCTCCTCCTCCTCCTCCTCCTCCTCCACGTAGCAAGCTGTGTTCTGCAGAGTCGCTTCCATCTCCTTCTGGCGTTCGAAATGTCTGACATGGTCGCCGCCGTCCTGCGAAGGCTGCGGTTGGCACCCGGTGGCCCTGGCCGCCTGGCTGAGCAGAGCGCTGTCATAGTTGTCCTGGCAGATCTCCAGGAGGTTCTGGACCTCGGCCAGGTCCCGTCTCAGGTGCGTGTTCTCGTGCTCCAGGCTGCTCAGCGACGACACCAGGCTCTCCCTCGACGCCAGCGAGTAATCGCCCCTCCTCGTCGGTGGCGATCGAGCCTCCAGCTTCTTGAGCAGATTGTTCAGGTGCTGGTTTTCCATCGTCAGGTTCTCCAGCTGCAGATGAACGTCCTCTTCGTGGAGCTGTCGCTTCACGCTGCCTTTTTTAGAGGAGGTCAGTGTGGCAATGGTGCGGTCGCGCTGGTGCAGGTCGTTGAGCATCTTCTTCCTCGTTTCCTCCGCTTCTCTGCTGTTAATCTCCTTGGTCCACAGGAGCTCCTCTATGAGCTTGTTGACCTCCCCTTGATTCTGTTTCAACTCCTGATCCATCCTGTGGTTGTCGGCCTTGAGACGCTCCTCACAGGCACGTGTGCTGTGGAGCTGTGTCAGGGTCTTCTCTAGTTCCTGCTTCAGGGTTCCTACGCCGTAATCCTGCCACTCCAGTGCCTGGAATGCTTTCTCCTTCGCTTGCAGCAGTTCATTAAGTCTGGCTATTTCATTGTGTAACTTTTGCTGTTGACTTCTGGCACCCGTACCGTCCTGGTGTTCTCCCTTCCCCTCTACGAGATTCCGAAGGGGTCGGAGTTGATTCAGTTCCACCTCCTGACAACATGTGTTGTCCTGAGCTCTCTCCAGCTGAGCTTGCATATGCTGCAGTTGGGACTTGGTCTTAGTGAGCTGCTCTGCCAGGCTCTTCCTTTGGTTCTTCTCCGACGCCAGCTGTTTGAGATGCTGGGCTTTCTCTTGCTCAGAGCGCCTCTGGTGTTCCTTGATCTTGTCCGTTAAGTGGCTCACCTCTACTTCTGTCACACTCATCTGTTTACCCTTTACTCCTCTGCTCGGTTTCATCATTTTTTTGTAATGTTTGCCTTGAAGCTTCTCATTTGTTAGCTCATCATTGACCGTCTTCAGCATGGCCTGTTCCTCTTGTAACTGCTTGTGAAGCACTTGTACCTGCTTGTGAAGCTGTCCAGTTTCTTGGTTCCTCTGCTCAACAAGAGCCTGGAGCTCTGTCTCCCATTCATTCTTCTTGTTGTTGAACATTATATCAACCATCCGAACAACATCTTCTACGTCTGCGCTGCATGGTGGCAGCCTAGAGCTTAAGTCATGGTGTTGCAGAAATCCCAATGATTTCTCCATCTTTCTTGACCGAAATTAATTTGAAGGGGAGTCTCATTGTAAATAATAAGGGAGGTTTCCCCCATAACACATAATTAATCAACTCTAGTTCACAGTACCTAGTTCTTTCTATGTGTCTTCGTATATCTGTATCTCTGTGATTGTTGACATCTGAATTCATCAACACCTGCAACACCTTATATAGAGGCTGGTCAACACAAACCGTTGCCTTGCAAGCCTATGCCAATTTGCACAGGCGTTCTTCTTCTACATACGTTTGTCTTACAATAAATGCACCGAATCTCTGTACGTCTGTAATCCACGTATCTCAAGAACCGTTCGACCGACCGACTTCAAATTTGGCACGTGCGTCGCAGGCGGTCCGAGGGAGTGCAGTGCCCGGCATCGAGTCGGTCGGATAGGCGGTTGTCCAGACCCGCCGGTCCAACTGTACAAAAAGGCCCAAATTAGCCAATTGATTGCAACGCCAATCCCAACTCTATAAAGCTTGATTTGGCAAATTCCCCACACCCGTCCAATTCCCCACATCTGCCATTCTGATTACTTAGTCAGTCCACTTTACACAGTCAGTTTGCACCTCACAGACATTTACCACTGCACTGCTAGGACTTTCACATATCGGCACGAAAGGGACACAGACAGACAGACAGACAGACAGACGGTTACAACGGGTATAACAGGAATTGCATAACAGGTTGGGGCATTTCCCCTATTTTCATCCTTCCAGAGTAAGGCGGTACCCAAAAGGCATCGGTCTAGTTTTAGTTAAATTCAGCTCCATGGGAGGCAAGCCGTCTAGAAATGTGTGTGTATGTAGGTCTTGTCTGTCTGTCTGTCTGTCTGTCTGTCTGTCTGTCTGTCTGTCTGTCTGTCTGTCTGTCTGTCTGTCTGTCTGTCTGTCTGTCTGTCTGTCTGTCTGTCTGTCTGTCTGTCTGTCTGTCGGGGGTTAATCTTGTGAACCGCTGGACCGATCAGCACCGTATTTCATGATTCATGCTACTGTATTTCCGGGATGTGGAAACAGTGAGATACGGGTTCACACACGCAAGGTAAGTTATCGTTCCCATAACCCAGTAAAGGCCTTTGCAGACAGGGTGCGATTAGTCAATCAGTTTTTACCGCATGCGAACTGGGTTCGATTGGAAAAAAAACTCATCGCCGCATCGCATCGCCGCACGGTAAATTCGGAGCCGGTGTGCATGAGGTCATTGAGAACCATGTGTTCATTTAAAAAATGATATTGTCCGTTTTTTTCGCACCCTGTCTGCAAAGGCCTTAAGCGTTGGAATGTGCTGGGATTGGTTGTCTTCAAAAGTCTTATATAAGAGACACAACAACACGTTGTCACGTTGTAGATCACCAGTACCCATTGTCAGAATACTTGGAGGCTAGTCTTTGACATGGACGACCTGATGTGTCAGCCAGTCTTTGAAATCTGTCAACTATGACATCAGCACTGACTCTGTCTCTGTCGATACATTGTTGCTGATTTTCAAAATATTTTTTACATTTGAAAACTTGGGACATTCTGTATAATGAGTACTTTTACTTTTGGCACTTTAAGTAAATTTTTATACCAATACTTTTGTACTTTTACACAAGTAAATTTTGAATTCCGGATTTTTACTTGTAACAGAGTATTTCTACATTGCAGTATTGATTTAAGTAAAAAAAAAATAGTACTTTTTCCACCACTGCTGGGAAGAACAATAGGAATACAGTCAGACATATTGGATCAGAAATCACTACACTCTCTGTACGATGCACTTGTTGACCCCATATGTCTTACAGAGGTCTGGAGAAATGCCTTTAAAAGCACTTTGAGAAAGATTTGCACTGTACAAAAAGGAGCAGGTTGATACAGGGAGCAGGATACCTTGATCACACAAATCATTTGTTTTTAAAATCATATATGCTAAAGTTTCCAGATTTGGTGAAATTTAAAATGGTACAAATCATGTTTAAAGCCTGGAATAATATAGACTTAATACATTTGGGTCATTTTATCATCTACTCAAGCTTTTGGGAGCACCCTGGACCGTTTTTAAGTTGCTTGATTCAGTATTTAGATATTTGATATTCATTTTATCAGACACACCCCCTTCCTATACACACCCATTGTAACTTCAAACTCCATTTTAACCAGGTTAGATTCATCAGAAACACCCGTCCTTGGTTCTGGTGACTGATATTGTCCTTCTAATATGTGAGGAGACTGTCTTTTTTTTACTTTCTTCATTTATTTTTAATAATGTTTTGGGGAATTTAAAAAAATTCAATACAATTTAAAAAAATAAATAAATAAATGAAAAAAGTAATCGAAAAAACACGTCCCCCTCACGTATTAGGAGGGCAGTATGAGTCACCAGAACCAAGAATGGGTGTTTTTAATGAATCTAACATGGTTAACATGGAGTTACAATGGGTTTGTATAGGAAGGGGGAGTGTCTGCTAAAATATCTAAATACTGAATCAAGCAACTTAAAAACTGTCTGGGGTGCTCCCAAAAGCCTCAGTAGACGACAAAATGACCCAAACTTTTTTTTAAAGTGAAATATCCCTTTAAGATAGAGATAATGGATTTATAACAATAGAGTTTGAAGTTGATCGGTCGGACATTTCTCGGGATATGCAGTGGACGGACGGACGGACGGACGGACGGACGGACGGACAGATGGAGGGAACGACGTGCATTTATAGATAGCCTACTTCACATAAAAAAGATTTTCAACATTTCTTTCAAAAATACGTGAAAAGAATTTCAAAAACTCTCAGCCGATCTGCCGATTGGCCGATCGAGCCGATCTACATCGCGATGCGTTGTGAGCTTGTAAATATTTTCTTTAGCTTTTTTTAATTGAGCTTTAAGTGGTTAAACCTATGATCTGAACAGTCATTCTTGTACATTCTCTAAAATTCTAATTTGTGAAATTAAACAGTTCCTCATTTAGCTGGGGAGCCCTTCCATGGGACCCCTTAAGGATCCCCAGGGACCCCCTCACTTTGAGAACCAGAGTCGTACAGAGTTCAAACCCTGTGAGAGATTTCTGCCTTCCTTCTGGAACTCGGTGACATCAGCACCGCAACGCTCCAATGCACATTCTCATCACTGTTCTCTCTCTCGTTGCAATTTCTCTACTTTCATTCCATCTTCTCACTTCATTATTTTCGTTCGTCCCCTGTGCCAGCCGTTGACCCTTTGAAGACCAAACCATTTCATTGGGTGTCTGTCTGTCTGTCCTACTTGCTGATGGACCAGTTGGATGACCTCTAGTGAGGCGTGGAGGTCATGGTGAAAAGCTCATCCGTCCCTCAGTGAACAAACACCCACTGTGGAAGGTCGAGGTTCACTGATTTGCATCGATTTCGCCATCATGTCAGAGATGAATGTCTGGCTTTTTACAGTAGCTAGCCACCATGTGATGATAGATGTATTGTGTTTAGTGAGTGAAGCAGGCAGGTGCAATCTTGCACGTTTTGCTCACACTTTCCAGCTATTACCTCCGACAATCAACTGGATCGACGGAGCACATTGTGCTTCGTCGACCGTGGATTTAGAGTTCCCAGTTCGCCACGAATTATTTCACTCAATTGGATTCCACAGAGTCCAACGTGTCCTTCTCTTGGCTAACGCTTGGCTTTCTCTAAAGCAGGGGTATTCAACTAGAATTAGATTAAGGCAGGGGGGCCACAATTGTCAAATGACTTGAACTCAGGGGGGCCACGAGAAGGTGATGACAGAAATGATCAAAATGTTCACCGTTTGACCGTTTGGCGTGTGCTACAGTATAGGTCCCGATATAGGACACAACAATGGACATAATATGTCCAATATGGTAACTTATTAGGCATTTATTAATACCTAATTTATTATTAGGCAAGTAAAACAGTTGAGCACTTTTTCCACCACTGTCGCAGATTGAGAGACTTGGTCTAACAAAGTGTGTGTGTGTGTGTGTGTGTGTGTGTGTGTGTGTGTGTGTGTGTGTGTGTGTGTGTGTGTGTGTGTGTGTGTGTGTGTGTGTGTGTGTGTGTGTGTGTGTGTGTCTGTGTCTGTGTGCGTGTGCGCGTGTATTTCTCAGCCACCCGGCCGCCCGGCGGTTGTCACACGGACGAGTTCCAGTGTCGGATGGACGGCCTGTGCATCCCGCTGCGCTGGCGCTGCGACGGAGACACGGACTGCATGGACCTGAGCGACGAGAAGAACTGCGAGGGCGTCACGCACATGTGTGACCCGGCCGTCAAGTTTGGCTGCAGGGACTCCGGTGAGGAGGAGGAGGAGACTCAATTAGTTTCATTAACCCAGGGGTCTTCAACAGGGGGTCCGGGACCCCTAGGGGGTCCTCAGAGTTACTACAGGGGGTCCGCCAAATCTTTGTGTGATATGATTTTTTTTTTTACCTTAACCACTTGAACCTTAGCATCCCTTTTCTGACGAGAACTTTAGCCAAAAATAGCCGATCTACAAGCTCACAACGCCTCGCAGCGTTGTGAGCAGCACCTATACCTCTTTTGGCAAAGAGGTATAGGTGTAGAGGGAAAAAAGAGCAGACCAAGTAAACAAAAAAAGTTGAATCTGAAATACAATTTTATACAATATAGAGGGGGTCCCTGCTTCATCTCTCTCTCTCAGCTAGGGGGTCCTTGGCCTGAAAACGTTGAAGACCCCTGCATTAACCCATTTAGACCGGGAAAGAATCTGTGTCATTTTTTTATTTCTTTGGGCTATTCAAAAATAGCAGGTTATACAAGCTCAGAGCTCATTAATTGCTGTTAATAATTTACTCGATTCAATTTATCGATTTTCAATAATAATTAAAAAAAAGATTGGGCTAGTGAAAGTTACATGTATGGTGTGTGTGATATCAAATGTGAGTTTACCATAATCACAGTAATCCTTAATCATATTCCATCATATTAACTCTCTCAGTGCCACGCCCCGAGTTATCCCGAGTTTTTCCTGAATACCCTCAGTGCCAGAACGAGAAATCCAGAGTTTTTACTTTTGACTGTAGTCGCGCTATTCTGTTTATTTTTCATGATCACTTTCGCTTCCTGACTCCTTCAGACTCATTGGGTTCCGGTTTCATGACGCAGATTCCGTTTCCGGTTCTAATTTTTTTCCCGCGGTCATTTTCGGCCAGAATAGGGAAAGTCAAGGTTTTTCACACGGTATAAAAAACGAACGGAGAGGTCCACGTCTACTCTCTTTGGTCTGGGTGACGATCAGTCATCGTAGTCGTGTATCACATCGTAATTTAGCCCGATCAACGATTGTCGAAAATGTCACATCCGGTTAATGACCGGATGTGACGTGAGCCTGTTTGGGAGGGGGCGAGTGAGCCAGCGAGGTCATCAATGTGTCGATTTGCTGCTCTCTACTGGTAGAACTGTATTATGGGTTTAAAAACCCAATCAGATCATTTATTTGAATGAAAAATTACAAAATTAAAAAATAAAAAAACACGCAAATTGCTGGCACTGGGGGAGTACTTTATGAAAATACTCTTGGCAGTGAAAGAGTTAAAGGGATATTGGAGACGAATGAGAGAGACTCCATAGAGCACTGCAGAGGGGGGGGGTGTGTGTGTCTGTGTCCAGCTGATGCTCGTTGACACTCATTAATTTTATATACATCAGGGCAATTATTAGTTTCTGCACTCATTTTTGGTTTTGGACAAGAATTTCCCTTTTGGTCCTAAAAAAAACGCCGCTTATCAATTAATCGATTAATTGATCGATAAGGTTATCAACCATCAATTAATGAATTAATCGATAATTTGCATCCCTTATAGGAGTGTCTGATAAAATATTAATGTCATGAATATCAAATATCTAAATATGACCTCCAACTTGTCTGGGGTGAAACACAAAAGCCAGAGTAGACATCAAAATGACCCCAGAAGTTGTTTTAAAGTGAAATACCCCTTTAAGGGATTGGTTGTTGCTTCCTCTGGCTTTATACAGCGCGCTGCATCAGCAAGGCCTGGGTGTGTGACGGGGACAGCGACTGCGAGGACAACTCGGACGAGGACAACTGCGAGGCGCTGGTCTGCAAGCTGTCCCACCACGTGTGTGCCAACGACTCCACCGTCTGCCTGCCCGCCGAGAAGCTCTGCGACGGAACCAACGACTGCCCCGACGGCTCCGACGAGAAGCTCTGTGGTATGTACAGTATGGTCAAACTACATTACCCACAATTCCTCTTAGACTCTGGACTAGCAACTAGAGCTGTTTCGATTGATTGATTGATTGAATACTTTATTAACAGTTTGCAAAAGGTACAGCCGTATAATGCTAAAAGGATAACGCTAAAGGCCCTGAGGGCTTGTTTCCATTGTGGTCCTATGTATTCAATTCATCATGACATTTAAAGACATACATGTTCATCTAACGTGTTCACAGGTCCAAAAGGACGGACCCAAACCCTTAATTGACCCATTCAATTTGTTCAGAGATCCAATTGGTTCTGACATGTTTTTGATGCCGAAATTTAACCCATGAAATCCAAGATCAAATGTATTCCAAGATATTACAGAACTATTATATGGACCTGACAAACCATCTACCAGTAGATTCCAGCTACAATCTAATCCATAATGGAATCTAGCAGCTACGTAGAAGCTTACAATACGAGACAATGAAATTAATATGCATGTTTTCACACCGATGAAGAAGGAACCCAATGATTGTGCACGTTTGATACCCTGGTGGTTATTAGTTTGATTCACTCTCCCAACTTACTGAACCCAGTCAGTATCAGGGCTGAGTATGGGTCTGAGCAGGGCTGAGTACGGGCTCAGGGCTGAGTACGGGTCATCTCAGGACCCCGAGTCAATAGATTCTGAACCATCCCAGACCAACTGACCACAATAAAACACAGAAGCGAACCTGTACAGGTCTTGGATATGTATGTCATGTAGTTTCGGTTTGGGGTAGACCCATGAAGACCTCCACTAGCAACACCAAGCTAAAGCAGATGTGCGGAGCTATCAGGCCCTGGTTCAGTGCTCGAAAATGTGTGGTTATTTTCCGGGTTTGTTACCTTTTTGTTTTTAGTTTTTTTACTTTAATGCGGTTAATTCGGTTGATTTGGTACCAAAAATGTACTCCATGAAGTGAAGATGTCAGTGTTTTTTTCTTTTTCTTTTTTTGTGATGAGTTTGTGATGGGTGCTCTTCATTTCCCCTGGGTGCTTTAGCCCTAAGGCACCCACAGTGTCGGCGCCCTTGCTCTGGTTGTCCCAGGTTCGATTCCAAGCCAGGCCAGCAATGTGTCGATGCGTGTCTCTGAGTAAGACTCTTGTAGCGCCCCACTGCTCCTGTTACTTAGGATGGGTTAAATGCAGATACCTCATTTCTCTGGTATGCAAATATACAGTGACAAAGGAGTGTGGACTATATTATTATGATATTTTCCAAACTATCCTCAAAACGTGTTCTCTGCGTGTTTTTCTACCTCCGTTTGTGGCAGACCTCTGTTCGCTGGACAACGGCGACTGCAGCCATAACTGCACGGTGGCGCCCGGCGAGGGCGTGATCTGCTCGTGTCCGCTGGGCATGGAGCTGGGCTCCGACAACAAGACCTGTCAGATCCAGAGCTTCTGTGCCAAGCACCTGAAGTGCAGCCAGCGCTGCGAGCAGGACAAGTTCAGCGTCAAGTGTTCCTGCTACGAGGGATGGGAGCTGGAGCTGGACCAGGAGAACTGCAGGAGCACAGGTAACCAACCATGGAGATGAGATGGAGATGAGGTGGAGATGGCATTTCATTTATTTTCATTTCATTTCATTTCATACATGGTAGTATATTACAGTACATACAAATCCTATCAGGATAATAATTCATTTAATTCATTTAATCACCCATGAGCGAAAAGGAGCAGGAAGAAGGATTAATTCGTATTAATACCTGCCCCCTACTCAGTTTAAAAAAAAGGATACTTGATGATAGGCGCATACAACCAGTATTTGCACTAACATGCAAATAATACATGGAGGTAGAGATGAGCTAGAGATGGAGATGGAGATGGAGTTGAGATAGAGATGGTGTTGGAGATACGATAGAGATAGAGATGAAGATGAGATGGTGGTGGAGATGAAATAGAGATGGAGTTGGAGGGGTTATGGTGATAGTGTGTGCATAGATGGGACAGGAAAAGGTCATGAATGTGATGTAAAGACGAGAGCCCAACCGATGACAAGGAATAGTGCCGTTAACTTCAAGTCATGATGCAAAGGTCCCCTTTGGTATGGAAGTACCTTAGGGCCATAGGAAAACATTTATCCAAAGAGACGAGTTAGATCACCCTTCATTTCTGAAATATACACGTTTTTAAAAATGGCCGCCACCATTTACAGCAATACAGCAGAACCAATAGCTTTGCTTCTGTTAAAGCTATAATAATAATATTGGTGTCAAAGTGTAATTTTTTGGGGTCAAGTAATCCAATTCAATAGGTTTCCAGGCAAAAAAAACAATCATTTTCTTATTGCCATTGAAAACAGGGGTAAAATATGCACATTTTATTAGAAAAATATGTTTTAACAGGGTAACTTTCCATTTATTTCCCCTCTAAAACTTTAATTTAGTTTTCCCTTTGGCTTGGAAGTACCTTAGGGCAATAGGAAATAAATTATCCAAAGACACAAACTAGATATGACCTCATTTCTAAAGTATGTGCGTTTAAAAAAATGGCCGCCGCCATTTACAGCAATACAGCATAGCCCATATCTTTGCTTCTGTTAGAGATATAATGATAATATTGGTGTCAAAATGTACATTTCTGGGGCCAAGGAATACAATTAAATAGGTTCCAAGACTAAAAAAACCAATAGTTTTCTCATTACCCTCACAATGGGGGTAAAATATGCACATTTCATCAACAAAATAAGTGACAACAAGGTGACATTAAATGTTTCCCCCTATAAAAAACTTTAAAAAAAAAAGTACAACCTCTTATGCACATGCCATATGCTCTATGTGTGTCTGTCCAATCTAGGAACCCAGTCAAAAAAAAGGAAAAAACAGCACCCTCTTCTGTTTTTTTCCTTTGAATTTGACTCTGGGGGGGACCTCCCAATAGAATGTGGATAACAGGATGGTGGCCATTAGGTCCGCCCTCAGCCCTCCACTTCCGGTCTATGTGTCTTTGTTTACATTCCTAACATTCCTAACTATACACGTTGTATCAGGAGCTCCCGACAGATTTACTGTAGCTGCGGAGCTCTGAATCTGTCTTGAGAGATTAGTGTCTGTCTGACTGTATGTGTATATGTCTGACTGCCATCACCTGAGAGTTACACCTGTTGCTGCCACAAAACATAAATTCTGCACCAGGGACTGCGACAATTTGATTAAATCAGAGATGACAGAAAATCTGAGACACTTTGAGGTTCAATTTGAGGTTTGTATTACTTTCTCTTTGAATACAGAAAAAAATTTATGTTAGCTGTGCCATTAAAGATCAAAAAGTGGACAGAGCAAGAAGAAGACATGAAGAGTCTGTGTGCCCAGTAAAAACACAGTGCATGAATAGTGGTGGCAAGTTCACTGCACAGGCTTTACTCTCATGCTCATCATCATCATCCTCATGTGAACAAACCACACTGTGTTTCTTCTGTGGTGAAGTTGGCAACAGAAAGGAACTAAGGAGGGCTTCCAACCTGGGATTGGATCGAAAAGTGAAATAATGTGCTCAGGTGCTGGGTGACAAGTGTCTGTTAGCTAAACAAGCTGCTGGTGACATTGTGCATGCCTGACTAGGCTCTATAGAAAAGCAGAAACCGCCGTTGTGACACGACAGAAAATAAGGCAACACAGGTCATCGGAGCACATGTCCTCAATGAATTGTTTGAGTCAATCAATTATTATTAAATGTAACACCACCATATTGACATCAGATCTGTGCAACTAGATCGTGGCTGGTCCCTGTTATGTTGTTTGATGATGACCTGGCATGAAAAGCAACACATCTACTGAGGTCTCCATCATCTTCAGAGCAGCTAAAATCCTCCGGGAAGAATATCTTCTGATGAAACAATAATTTACAGGTTCCTTCACAGCCTCCTGATTCAATCCCTCCCCTGCTGCGATTGTTCCTAAAGATGCTTCTGGATGAATAAGGTATTTACCAGCCAGCCCCTGAACCAGAGAAGTGCCAGGTTGATACATCAATTGGGCAGCAAATCATTTACAACTCTGTGAAATGCAGATCCAAGAAATGTGGCAGTAGTGTTAGTTGTCACATAAGAGAAAGGGAAACACCAGCTTCACTGTATCTGGCAATGAATCTGCACCTGCATGCTGGCAGTAAACACCAGGTGGATACCATGCATAAGCGAGGTATGTGTATGTTATATAGTGAAGTTTACTATTACTACTGCTAATTTGGGAAAGCAGCCAGTCCAGCAAGGGGCATTCACACACTGTCTGGGGGCTGGGGGTTGTCTTGGGCATGACGTAGACTAGTACCCCGGATGCGATGTTTTCGTTCAGTTGCATGCTACCAGCGGAATGTTGTGATTGTATAATGCTGAAGTTTACTTGAGTAGAAAGGATTATTTCACAACAGCTGTGTGGTTATTCACAGTCACGATATAACAGTGTGTATCATTGCGAACGCGGAAGGAGGCGCGGCGAAGCCGCGCCTCCGACCAAGTGGAGCTTACTATGTACCCGTGCTCGGGTTGTGTGTGTGTGTGTGTCTCTGTGTGCAGCCGCGCTCTCATTGGCTCGCGCCCCCATGTGACTCACGTGCGTGCACTGCCTGTGTGCAGCCGCCAGAGTGCGCCAGAGTGCAGGAATTTAGACAATGCTCTGATTAAAATGCACAACAGCCTGCAAAACACACACACACACACACACACACACACACACACACACACACACACACACACACACACAGTCAATGTTCTCTCCCCATCACAGTGAAATAACACGGATTATAAGTCCGTAAATACACAATATTTTCGAGCTGCGTTCGCTTCCAGCGTTCGCGCGTCTTACTTGTATGATTGCTTGAAAACATTGAGTACAGTGATCAATCAGTGGGAGCAGATTGGTGTGGTGGTCCCACCTCAGGCAGTTAAGGGTGTCTTCACCAATGGTGGTTTTGACAACATTGACCACAACCCATCATCAACAACAACAAAATCAGCCCTCCACGTGACATGCATTAGCATTCAGTATCATCCTAGTTCCAGCTAAGATGGGGAAGAACCTGTACAATCCTTGCCAGCTTTCTACACAATAATGGATCTGGATGTTTCACTCCAAACTGATGTTCCTGCCCTTAATACAAACAGTCATCCTCAGCCAGCCTCTTGTCCTCTCAGCAACATACTTGAAGAAGGCTCCCAGTGGTTGGAAAGAGTCAGACACCTTGTGGGGAAAGACAACCTTGAGGGTGAAGAATGGATCTCATGGGCTGCATATTATGCAAGCATTGCAGAGCGTTGTTCAGCCCCCCCCCCCCCCCCCCCATCCAGATCATACATACTGCCACTGTTCATAGAGTCTCCTACCAGTCCCATATGGCTTGGCTTGGCATGCAATGAATGTCCTCCTTCAAGCAATCAACTACCTAAATCCAGGTCAGACACCAGTCATGGTAGCTGATCAACCCCTATTCACACTTGCCAAAAGACTTCATTGGAAGTTCCCCCAGACAGAGCTTGGTGAGGACTCATTCCTAGTTACATTGGGGGCAATGCATACAAAGAAGATGCTCTGGAGTGTGTCTGGAGACTGGCTGGATGGATGGCAGTGGATGGACTACAGCCCTTACCAATAGTGGTATTTCAACTAGTGGCAAAGCTCAGTCTTTCATTGGTGTTCTTCACCACATCTGCAGAACCTGGTACATGCATCAGGTGTCTGTAGCTGCTCTGTACTCATGATGAAGGCTTATGAGCGATATTTGGAAAAGGCAACAACTGTAAATGATAAGTGGAGCCCCCTCTTCCTTGTGTCCTTTGATGAATGGCTTAAATTTCAATTATTTCAAGGGACTTGCCAGAACTGGTTATTTGCAAGTGCAAGACTCAAATTACCACGACAACCTCATTGTCATGGTAGTAAGAAAACTATTGGGGATTGGTTTTGCCTTGAAACCTAATTAATTGGATTCATTGACCCAAAAAATTGAGTCTTTGACACAATTTTTACCATTATAGCTTTAACAGAAGTAAATATGGGTTCTGTATTACTTCAAATGGTGGCGGCCATTTTTAAAAACGCATATATTTCAGAAATGAAGAGTGATCTTATTTGTCTCTTTGGATCATTTCTTTCTTAGTGCCCTAAGGTACTTCCATACCAAAGGGAAAAGTAAATCAAAGTTTTAGAGGAGGGGGGGTAAGTTACCCTGTTAAAACATATTTTTCAAATCAAATGTACATATTTTACCCCCCGCTGTCATGGCAATTAGTGAAGACTTGGGTTTGTTGCATTGAAACCTATTTAATTGAATTCCTCAACCCCAAAAATGTACAATTTGACACCAATATTATTACTATAGCTCTAACAGAAGCAAAGATATGGGGTCTGGTATAATAGTGGTTAATTGTCATCAGCCTTTTTTATAAAAATGTCTATATAAAGAAAATGAAGGGTGATCTAACTTGTCTCTTTGGATATTTTTTTTCCTATGGACCTAAGGTACTTCCATGACAAAGGGGACAGTAAATAAAAGTTTTAGAGGGGGGGGGGGGGAGTTACCCTGTTAAAACGTATTTTGTTTAATGAAATGTGCATATTTTACCCCCCGCTGTCATGGTAATTAATGAAGTATTTGTTTTTTTTTGCCTTGAAACCTATTTAATTGGATTCCTCAACCCCAAAAATGTACACTTTGACACCAATATCATTATTATAGCTCTAACAGAAGCAAAGATATGGGGTCTGGTGTAATAGTGGTTCATTGTCGGCGGCCATTTTTTAAAAACGTCTATTAAAAAAAAATTAAGGGTGATCTAACTCGTCTCTTTGGATAATTATTTTCCTATGGCCCTAAGGTACTTCCATACCAAAGGGGACCTTTGCATCATGACTTGAAGTTAAATGTGTCTTAGCACCTCCACTAGAAGAAACTTTTTAAAACTTTGATTTGAATAAAGTTTCTATTTGACAACATTTAACTTATAAGAAAACAAATAAATGCAAAAAAAACAAATAAGCTTTTACCAAATACAATTTTTAAATTAAGCATGACTTTGATTATACAATGAACAAGCAAACACAAATGTAAAATACACATAAATTGAACTTTATGTTACTATACTAAACATTTTCAAAAATAGCCAAGCTCATAATGGCAATTCACAAAGAATGGATAGTGGCCCCTGATAACACCATGAATCTCTTGTAACTATCTGCCCCGGTCTCCAGGTCTGATTCATAGAATATAATGCGACGACGATGTCACAGTGCACACATGCCCATAAAGTTTAGCAATTACACTCGGCCGCAAATTTGCATCTGATTGTAATTATCCATGTGGCAAAGCTTTGCTCCGAGAGACACAGTATAATAAGCAGAACAATGGCAGAGAAAAACAGAAACATGTCATTGTCAGACTCTAAACTTGAATTTGAAGTGTTTTTGAGAATTACGAATTGCTCAATGTTTAGAAAGTTACATAGTTTGTTTTTGTCTTATTTGTGCAGGTTTATTTTATCAGCTGCAAAAGCTGCGCAATCCCTTTGTGAATGTACTCCCTGACAGTATTCATTACTGAGGCCACGGTCACACCTAACTTTGCGTCTGCCTAGTGGCCGTCTTTTTGCAATGGTTTTCAAAGGGTTTTCTGTTGGCATTGCAGAGCTTTCTTGCGTGTTGCGCACACCTCAAGTTTATGCGTTCTCTGCGCCAGAGCGCCTCGAGTAGAGAAAAGGTATTTTTGAAGCAGATAAATGCTTCCCAAGGGAGGAGACATATTTAACTCTCGGCATTAGATGAACACTTGGGATTGTGCTGTGTGTAGATAACAGAGACAACTATGTCATTATAGAGAACATGATAGAGAAAGAGTTGAGAAGCACACACACAGAGAGAGAGGGAGAGAGCGAGAGAGAGAGAGAGGGAGAGGGAGAGGGAGAGGGAGAGGGAGAGAGAGAGACACACACACAGGGGGGGACAGACAGACAGACAGACAGACAGACAGACAGACAGACAGACAGACAGACAGACAGACAGACAGACAGACAGAGTTATGGAGGGAGGGAGGGAGGGAGGGAGGGAGGGAGTCAGACAGACAGACAGACAGACAGACAGACAGACAGACAGACAGACAGACAGACAGACAGACAGACAGACAGACAGACAGACAGACAGACAGACAGAGGTAGAGAGAGACAGACAGACAGACAGACAGACAGACAGACAGACAGACAGACAGACAGACAGACAGACAGACAGACAGACAGACAGACAGACAGACAGACAGACAGACAGACAGACAGACAGACAGACAGACAGACAGACAGAGGTAGAGACAGACAGACAGAATTATGGAAGGAGGGAGACAGAGAGACAGACAGACAGAGTTATGGAAGGAGACAGACAGACAGACAGACAGACAGACAGACAGACAGACAGACAGACAGACAGACAGACAGACAGACAGACAGACAGACAGACAGACAGACAGACAGACAGACAGAGGTAGAGTGAGACAGACAGAGGGTGAAGTGTTGTGGTTCTTGGGGGTTTGGGGAGCAGACAGAGGAAGGTCCTGCCCAGACAGGAAGCTCTGTGGTCAGACCACCTCACTGCTCCTCGTGGGGAAGGAACAGACAGAGCGTTTCTGTCTGTTGATTTCACACATCCAGTATGGAGGATGAGATGGCAAACACTCATAAAGCAGAGAAATAGAGAGAGGTTCAAAAGAGGCTGGAATGAATATTTTACAGAGAGATATGAATATCAAACTTATAAAAAAAAAACATGTTGGAGATGGGGATGTCATTGACAATGAAACAGGCCACAATTAGGAACAACAGAGGTTAGTTATGAGTTACATCATGTACTGTACTGTGCACAGAAAAGTGTAAAATGTGTACACTCTCTGACAAAAAAACCTTGTCAGTTTCCAAACTAAATCTTATTGTTCTGATGCGAATAACAAGATCGATTTAGGCCAAAAGTTCCCTATGTCTTCTTCCTATGTGTCTTTTCTCCGCAAAAGTGTCACAAAAGTTTCACATTATCAGGCGCACATTCCATACGGTACATTCCATACGGTACATTCCATACGGTACATTCCATACGCCCGATAGCTTGAAATGACTCATTTGACGTCAGTGTTTTGTGACGGTAAGAAAAATGTTGCAGCTACTTTTGAAGCTTTTGTGTGATCAAGTAGGCCGTTAATAAAAAATAAAAAAGTTAGAATACGAAGATAAGAGGTTTCTGCCCGACAACGACGATTTATAACGGTGGCCTTCCTCCTCCACTCCCAGGTTGCTCCCACTATAGTGCTGCGTCATCCATCACTCAACGCTGCTGGACACAGATAACTGTCTGACAGACTTACACTGCCATTTAACCCATTCCGGCCGGGAAAGCAGCCACTTTAACCATTATTTGATATACTTTGGCTATTCAAAAATAGCAGATATAGCTTGTAGATCTGCAATTTTTTAAAGCGAACATTTGTTACTTTTCTTCTGGGGGGTCCCTAAAACTAAATATTTTGAGATGGGGGTACGCGGCCAAATACATAGATAATTTAGATCATGTATTTGATGTATATTCAAAGATTTGCAGAAATGTTCATGATTTTTCATCTACAAGCTCATAGCGTGCTATGAGCTGCTATATCTGCTATTTTTTTAATAGCCAAAGAACTTTGGTGTGTGTCGAATGTTCATATTTTAAATGTATTTACTTATTTAATGTTTTAATGTTTTATTGATGCAACAACACGGTTTGTTTGTCCTTCAAGCCAGTGGTTTACTCATTATCGATATTTAAAATTCTCCCCCCCCCTCCAGACGCGTTCAAACCGTTCATCATCTTCTCAAATCGCCACGAGATCCGCCGCATCGACCTGAACAAGGGCGACTACAGCGTGCTGGTGCCCGGCCTGAGGAACACCATCGCCCTGGACTTCCACCTCGCCCAGAACTCCCTCTACTGGACAGACGTGGTCGAGGACAAGATCTACCGCGGGAAGCTGTCTGAGAACGGAGGTGAGAACAATGACCATACTGTTAGGCCCCAAAACACGAAAATGGGTCATTATTTGCTTAATGTCCTCAAAGTCACGCATCCAACAAGCTTTGAACTGAGCAGATTGGACCTTCCGTTCCAGAGATACTGGCCAAAACATCTTGAAAACGGCCACTTTCGCGGATTTACGATAGCTGATTTTTTATTGACTTTTGGCCATTGTCACCCGTCTTTCTTTAATAACACGGGCTAGAAAGGTCGGACGGCGACAAACCAGATACCTGAGTAAAGTTCACTTTGAGCTGCATCCAACACATCCACTGCCATTTACGTCTGCCTTACCGTTAGGCCGCTAGGGGCAGTTGAAATAATTCTTTTGGCGGTAATAATTAGCATAGATTTTGGGCCCGGCCCTAAAACGTCCGGTCGGGTAGGGTCGGGTTCGGGCAGAATTTGACAACTCTAGTCCCAGACTCCCAGCCCCAACGGTCCAAAGGACCCCCCGCTGTTATCGTCCAACCGCTGGCCGAGTGCATTTTCCATTTTAAACGTTTGCTTTAGGACAAACATAAAGGTTCTGCGGCTCATTTACAGTCTAGAGGGGGAGGATTAGTATGTTTGTTGTTGTGCTGCAGTGTTGGAAGCCTGAACTCTGCCTCTGCAGTAGTTTAAGTCCCTGAACTGTTAGTGATTACCAAACTAGCTGATGTTGCCTTCCAGGCAAAGTATGAAAGTATGAAAACAAAACACAGTGCGTAGGCTAACAGTGGAGTGCAGAAGATATATGAGGCAGTGAGTCAGTGGTCCAAAAAAAGTACTCAGATATCGTACTTAAGTTAAGATCAATACCACAATGTAGAAATAAAAGTAAAGGTCCAGAATTCAAAATTTACTTGAGTAAACGTACAAAAGTGTTGGCATATATCTAAATATACTTAAGAACCAAAAGTAAAAAGTACTCATTATGCACAATGTCCCGTTTCACAAGGTATCATTAAGTATAAGATGTATTAAAATCTTTAAAAAATAGCAGATCTACAAGCTCACAAACGCGTCACAATCTTGTAGATCGGCTATTTTTATAGTTAATAATAGGGTTAATCCAAACCTACAAAGTAACTAGTAACCAAAGTGTTCTAATAATTGTAGTGGAGTAAAACAAAGTACAATATTTGACTCTGAGATGTAGTGGAGTAAAAGTTAAAAGTATAACAGAATTGAGAACACTGCAGTTAAGTAAAATGACCTCAAAATTGTACTTCAGTACAGTAATTGAGTAAATGTACTTAGTTACTTTACACCACTGCAGATAATATGAGGCAGTGTAGCTGCTGTTGGAGAGGATGACAGCCATAAACAACACACCAGATACAATAAGTCTGCCTGCTGCCAACACGAAGCAACTAATCAATCAAAGCCCAACAGCTGCCTTAAAAAAAAGGCTAAAGCCATCAATCAGACGCAGTCAGACGAGACTCCCTCTCATTACTGTAACTTACTGAAGTATACTATATACATTTGAAAACTTGAAACAGGACATTCTGCATAATGAGTACTTTCTATTTTTGGTACTTTAAGTACATTTTTATACCAATACTTTTGTACTTTTACTCAAGTACATTTTGAATTTGACTTGTAACAGAGTATTTCTACATTGCAGTATTGATACTTTTAAAGTACAAAAAAAATATTACTTTTTCCACCACTGTGTGTATATGTCACAGGTAAATTGGCATTCCAGGTAAATTGGAAGGGGAGCGCTTGTTTGTACGCGTGGGGCGGGGCTGCGAGGCGGGGCTTTTCGAGACAGGGTTTTTTACGCGAGGCTCGCGAGGAGGAGGAGGAGGCGCGATGCGGGGCTTTGATACGAGGCGGCGCGAGGAGGAGGCGCGAGGAGGAGGCGCGAAGCGGCGCTTTGATACGAGGCAGCGCGAGGAGGAGGAGGAGGAGGCGCGATGCGGGGCTTTGATGCGACGCGGACCGCACGTGATAATAGTTATTGTCCATGACGGAGGAGCGCCGACTCAGCAGAGCTTGAGGCCGAGGCGGCACGCCCTCGCGCCTCCAGGCGCGAGTGCCCGCGCCGACCGGCCGAAGGTCTGCTGAGTCGAATCAGCGCCGTCCGAGTTGTAACCCGATAGGGGGAGAATAGATCTTTTTATGGGTTACTATCATACAGTCTATGGTTAACCAGTGTCCACGACGACACACATGTGTGCGTGTGCGTGTGTGCGCATGCACACACACACACAAGTGCGCACACATGCATGTGCATGTGTGCACACGCACACACGCATGTGCATGCGTGTGGATTCAGTGTGCATTCATTGCCCTCTAGCGTTGGTTCTACAGAATTGCCTGGGGTGAAAACAAGCGCCCCTTTTCAAATTTACCTGGAATGCCAATTTACCTGTAACACATATACATATTAGGGATGCACGATGTCGACACGATATCAGATTAGCGATTATTTATCTTATTGGTCAAATCGATCGATACCTATTTAGAAAGAGAACGTGCACGTCACACCATTGAAAGTAATAGCCGAAAACCACTCAAGATGGCGCCACCTGTCCATTGAACTCAGTGGACGGGACGGTCGCTCGTTCCAAATACCGATACTGGAAACTTGTATTGCAATAAGGTTTAAACCACATTTCTAGCACTAGACTGAATCCTGCTTGGCCAGGGCAGTTAATGTGCATCTATGAGCTTCAGACAGTACTACTTGTCAAACAGTAGGTGTCCTACAATACCAGACACCAGGATCGTCTCAATTGAAGAGTATAGGGAGACCACCTAATTTTTTTTGCAAATATTTGAATATATATATTTTTTAAAGCGAACATTTGTAACTAGAATCTTTGCTTCGGGGGGGGGGGGCCCTGGAATCTCTACACGCTCATGAGCTTGACACAGATGCGTTCCCCACTCTTAATGGGGTTAACACAGCATCTTTCTTCACCATGTGGTTTGACTTTTATGCCTCCAGCTCTGACCAGCTTTGACGTGGTGATCCAGTACGGCCTGGCCACCCCTGAGGGCCTGGCGGTGGACTGGATCGCCGGGAACATCTACTGGGTGGAGAGCAACCTGGACCAGATCGAGGTGGCCAAGCTGGACGGAACCATGAGGACCACGCTGCTCGCCGGAGAGGTGGAGCACCCCAGGGCCATCGCCCTGGACCCCCGCGACGGGTCAGTATAGGACAAACAAACAAACAAACAAACAAACAAACAAACAAACAAACAAGCCCTGCACATATTCTGCCCAGAAGTATAGAATAATATATTGTTACAGTGTGTACTCAAAGGGGAGAGCCATATTGACTAGGCATGTAACGATTCACTCAACTCACGATACGATTCCAATCACGATACTAGCTTCACAATACGATTTTTCACTGTTTTTTTTAAATACAAAATTATTTTCCAGACAAAAAAATTACCGAAAAATCGTATACAAATACAGTATGTTCTTCTCGTTTTTTTTTTTTTTTTTTACAATACTGTGTTTTATCTTATCCTCTTTTCAATACAGTAGCAAGTGACTTTTTTTTTATCAATTCTCTTGCAAAGATCCTGTATTTTCTTCTCGTTTTTTACGCGCTTTTTTTTACCGATCTACAAGCTCACAACGTGTCCATGTATATCGGCTATTTTCACTATTTTAAAATGTTTTTCAAAATAATAAAAACATGCCTAATAAGATTAGGCATAATTCTCAAACCTTTTTTCATAATCGCAGAGCAAGACAGGGCTCCTAGTAGACATGCATAGCATAAGGAAAACCATGCCATGTTTAGACCCCATCTTGTTTTACATCATTTATAAGGATGTGACGATGTTCCCGATTAATCTAATGCTTGGTTAATCTTGCTTAATCCATTAAGACCGGGAACGCATCGGTGTCATTTTTAGATTTCTTTAGCTATTGAAAAATAACAGATATACAAGCTCATAGCGCGGCACCGAGTGCCGCGCTATGAGCTTGTAGATCTGCTATTTTTGAAGAATTTTTGCACACAATTTGTGCAAATCTTTGAAAATATATTAAAAAAAATTGTAACCACTTGTACATTTGTAACTCAAATCTTTGCTTC
>NC_137612.1:10567089-10572089 GCF_963280865.1 Gymnoscopelus braueri | reverse complement strand
AAACATGGAAGGAATTCTCACTGACGGTGTAAAATGTGTGGATATGTCCTTTCTTATGAGATCAACACACACACTCACATTTGAAATATATTTATGTCCACATAAACAGAAGTACAAGATGTGCAAAGGACATAAACACTGCCAGTGCAGTCAGGTAATGGGGAAACAGCCAGTTACAAAGTGCATGTAAGGCAGAGCATTGTTACATACAAAACAAAAGATGGCATACTTGTCGAACGCAGTGGACAACAATCATGGGTAAAGGAAGCAACGCCTCCTCCAAATTGAGCGGCTTCTATAATAGCTGATATTGAGCAGTACCTTGCTAATTGTTTAGCCCTCCTTTTGGAGAGGCCGGCCATTTGAAGGCCCCTAACAACCAACTTGTGCATGTGCCCTAGGCTTGCAAAGATAAAAACCAAAAGTTTACATCTGTAGCCTAGCTGAGAGATGGTCTGCTCTAGCTGATGATATTTTAGCACTTTGGTTAGGAAGGCTTCCTCTAATAGTCCATGAGCCAGAGCCCCAAAATTGAGCAATGATTATCGAAAGAGTGGGCAAAACCAAACCTATTTTAAATTGTTCATAGGGTCAATACGAGTAAATAAATATATGATAACCTTTCCACAGGAGCAGCTTTTTCATAGTTATCACACATTTTGTTATTTTCCCCATACGTACATGTACATGACAGGTGAAAAAATGACAAAATTTTAAAAAGAGTTATCATAATGAAACTTCCTGAGTTGATTACTTGCATGAAGACAATGATTTATCGTATTACAAGTTTTCTGAAATTGTATATTTAAATATGCAAATTAGGCATTTAGTCCATCAGCCAGAGCCCCAAAATGTAGCCAGATATTGAATATTCCCTCGTTAAAAACCTTTGACTCAAACATCTTAACAAAATGAAATAAGAATGTTCACTCTGGCTTTGTCCAATGTTCCAATGTTGATTCTGGAAAGTTATACAAATTCGGGCATATTTTCGTAATGCCTAATTTGCATATTTAAATATACAATTTCAGAAAACTTGTAATACGATAAATCATTGTCTTCATGTAAGTAATCAACTCAGGAAGTTTCATTATGATAACTATTTTTAAAATGTTGTCATTCTTTCACCTGTCATGTACGTATGGGGAAAATAACGAAATGTGTGATAACCATGTAAAAGCTGCTCCTGTGGAGAGGTTATCATATATTTATTTACTCGTATTGACCCTATGAACAATTTAATATAGGTATGGTTTTGCCCACTCTTTCGATAATGAAATCTTATCTGGCTCATGGACTATAAGCTGTAATCAAAACTACAGCCGACCTCCAGAATGAACACCTCTCTATGGTTTTCATTAACAACAATGACATCAGGGGTGTTAGCTGAAATGTTAGAGAACACAGAATCATCATTACACAGGCTAAACATGCTCGGCTTCACAGTAGAATGCTTATACAGCATAATGGAGGACCTGAAAATAGAAGAGATATCTTTTGATATCAGATCCACTATTCTGTCATGCCTACTTATGTAGAGTCCCCTGTATACATGGCACCCGTTTAGGATGTGGGACATGGTTTCAGCTATTTGTTCATGACCATGATGTATACAGTAGGCCTGACCTCGACTAAGTCGAATAGTCGACTGGTTAGTCGCGGGGGGTCCGAGTCGACTGCGGGTCTCTTAGTCGAATCTAGTTGGGAAAAAAAAAAATTAATTGTTTTTTGGACAAGTCTACACCTGCAACCACACGTAACTTCCACTTTATTCTTCTTATTCCTCTCTTCGTATTGTTTGTGTTGGAGCGCCTCAGTGCGGCTGCAGAGTTCATGTGCAACCTCTTCCAGAGAGAGATAGAGACACTAGAAACTCTGCTGGAGACACAAAACAAACTGTGTAGACTTGGCCCTTTGAAATAAAATGTATTTTTGTCCCTTTCTTTTTTTTGCATTAGTCGACTGCCAGTCGACTATTGGCAATTAGTCGCCAATTAGATTCGACTAAACAAATCCTTAGTCGGGGACAGGCCTAGTATACAGTGAGGAGCATGGTTGCCTGGAAACCAGATGGAGAGGTTAAGTTTAGATGGTAAAACCTGCAACCTCGCTTTCAGAGTAAAGATAACAATGCATTCGTCTAAAGCAACATTTTTTAACACAGAGTGAGAGACAGAGTGGTCCGCAGCAGGGAGACATGCAGTCTTCCCTTGCAGCCTCAGCTCGGTCCAGTGTTGCCGCTGCCTTTGCTGTTGTGCCCATAAGAGGCGACCTCGGGCATTAGTCAGTGGGAGTTGGTGTTCTGCACACACACACACACGCACGCACGCACACACACACACACACACACACACACACACACACACACACACACACACACACACACACACACACACACACACACACACACACACACACACACACACACACACACACAAAAGCTTCAAATCCAACTTGAAGTGTATTGTCACATCACAGGAGTGAAAGCCTGAGGGGAAGTATTTTCCGTACAAGCTTCCATGAATTGCAGTTACAAAAACATTATCATAAGAAAAGGAAAATGTCAAATAACAAAACAGAGTATCAAATATTCATACGGTGTGTGTACTCAAAACATAAGTACCAGTCTCTAGTGTGAGCGAGGAAGAATCATCACTTAGCAGCAGATATCAAATACACTAATGTATTCACCACTTGAACCCTATTCTGGGGTGAACGTTAAGGTGAAAATAGCCAATCTACAAGCTCACAATGCGTCGTGTTGTGATGCATTGTGAGCTTGTAGATCGGCTACCGAAGATGTTTATTGTACCAACTCCTGAATCGCTATACCTTGCAGACCCTCCTGTCTAGCGTCAGGGTCTTGAGCTCAGAGATCAAGACTTAGCTCGGTATACTTGCTATGCTTACGATGACAGCAACGTTTTAGGAGAGCTATTTTTCAGTACACACACACACACACACGCACACGCACACGCACACGCACACGCACACGCACACGCACACGCACACGCACACGCACACGCACACACACACATACATTCACAGACACCGTATGTACATGCATAATGTATACAAACATAAAATAGAGAACTGTGACTGAACTCCAACAGCCATGATTCCCCCAAACAGCTATTCTTTTACTGCCTGCAGTGTGTGCTACCCTGTCACACCCTGTCACGCTGTTGTGACAGGGTGACAATACAACCTGCTGAACCTGCCATGTGTGTGACATGCTAGTTAGTACATCCAGTCTGCTTATTTAGGACTCTCACACACACACACACACACACACACACACACACACACACACACACACACACACACACACACACACGCACACGCACACACACACAGGGGCACCAGGGGAACTTTGTTTGATTGACGGTTCCTAATAATCCTGAGTGAGTCACCTGAACCTCTCCAGAGGGTCACTGTCAGTGGAAGTACTCACATTTTTTAGTTAAGTAATAGTATCAATACCACAATGTAGAAATAGTCTGTTACGGTACAAGTAACGTTGTACCGTACCGGTACAAGTAACGGTTCTGTTTTCAAAATGTACTGTACTTGAGTAAAAGTAGAAAAGTATTGGCATCAAAATATACTTAAAGGGATAGTTCACCCCAAAATGACTTTTTTTTTCTATTTTTTTTCCCGACCCCATGGTGACTTGAATTCATGGATATATTTTAGTTTTTGTCTCATTCCTAAGCCAATAATTTGATGACAGCGGTCCCGGTAGGAGACACAAAGAGTATCTTTGTGTCTCCTATACCAGAACCGCTGCCTACCGGTCCGCCGGTCATCAAATTACTAATCGATTGAAAAAAAGATGTTTTTTTGGGTGAACTATCCCTTTAAAGTACCAAAAGTAAAAGTACAAATTATAACTCATTTTGCGGTCTTTGCCAAGTTGACATTTTGTCTCAGCCCCAAAAACGGAGGATGTGCGTTATTTCACTGTACTTATCGCGCCTCCATTTGTAACCCCCCCCTCCCCCTTTCTCTCTCTCTCTCTCCAGCTCCTAACCCGTGTGCAGCTAACTCCGGCATGGGTCCATGTTCTCACCTGTGTCTCATCAACTACAACCAGACCTTCTCCTGTGCCTGTCCTCACCTCATGAAGCTGGGCACCGACAACCACACATGTTTTGGTAAATAATATACATTCACACCTGTTATGGTAAATAATATACATTCTCACCTGTTATGGTAAATAATTTACAAACACACCTGTTATGGTAAATAATATACAAACACACCTGTTATGGTAAATAATATACATTCATACCTGTTATGTTAAATAAGATACATTCACAGTTATTACATAATCGCCTGATTGTATTTATTCAAGGTAATCAAATTGGTTTTGCAAAATCGTCAGAGTCATGTATGAATTCATATATTTTCAAAAGCAGTGGAAATAACAGGTCTACAAGCTCACAATGCGTTGCGATGGGACACTATTATGGAAAATATTTATATCCAGTCAGGGTGAAGAGTCGACCATTTATTTGGAAGATTCAGCAGAGCAACAGCCTTACAGATCATAAGGAACAGTCCCTCCTGGCTTGTTCTGGCAGTCCCTCAGGGCACAAGCCTCCGGAAGTTTCATATGGGACATAATTAGGATGTTATCCTAAATGGTCATAATAGGGTTATTTGCTATTCTAAGTCACAGTAGGAACATGCTGACTGGTTAAGTTAGCATTGACCATTGTATAGTCTCATTTGGGACCGATTATATGCTGATACAGAGAATACAGTATGTGGAAATAGACATTTGGAACAGTTGTTGAATGACAGAAACAGAAGCTGTGAAAAGACCCCTGCTGTGAAACTTACATGCAATGGCCTCAAATATAAATAGATAAATAAATAAATGATTTTACAGATTGGCATTCTAAAATAACAATTACAACACGTTGTAAGTACCACCCCCCCCCTCCCCATCTCAAAATATTTTGTTCCAGGGACCCCCAGAAGCAAAGATATAT
>NC_137612.1:10559589-10562089 GCF_963280865.1 Gymnoscopelus braueri | reverse complement strand
TAGATCTGCTATTTTTGAATAGCCAAAGTATACAATATTGGTTTAAGTGGTTACACAGATGCGTTCCCGCATTAAATGACTTAAGCAGAGAGGGAGCCCACGCTGCTGCCTGCCTTGCACCCAACCTGTCTATCGGCCCCGCCGCCATTATAGTGTGCACTCATGTGTGTTTGACCTTTACTCGCTCCACTGTGATGATGAGGGTTCTTCTGTCGGCTCAAAGACCAGTTTTAACTCCCGATTAGCTCAAATCCAATGTTCTGCTGAAGCTGAAGTTTAAAGTCCAACTTGTTCAACCAAAAAAAATTCTTATTTTCTATCAATTACACACGCCATGAAGTCTTGAATTCATGGAGTGTCGCATTCCTGAGCCAATACAGCGATGAACGGCAGAGACTCAAAGAGTAGGCGACTGAGTAGCCACAGGTTCTCATTGGAAACAAGACTGCAAGGACTTTCATGAACGACCTGTTAAAAGGAATTATCCTTTTATCCTAACCCGGTCATCCAATTATTGGCTCAGGAATAAACAAACAAAAAACTAAAAATGTCAATGAATTCAAGGCTTCCTGGCGTGTGTAATTGATAGAAAATAAGATTTTTTTTGGTTGAACTACACCTTTAAAGCTTGCAATCCGTACTTTTAGCTTTTATGTCCTATACCCCCTGAATCAAAGCGAACCCCCATCAAAAATGGTCCGCGACCCATTGTTTTGGGAAACAGTGCTCTATAAGACATAAATATTGAACCTTTAATCGTAATGCACGTCAACCTCCCTTGCTTGCAGAATCCCGGCAGTTCCTGCTGTACGCCCGGCAGATCGAGATCCGCGGCGTGGACATCGACAACCCTTACTACAACTACATCATCTCCTTCACCGTGCCGGACATCGACAACGTGACGGTGGTGGACTACGACGCCCTGGAGCACCGCATCTACTGGTCAGACGTGCGGACGCAGACCATCAAGAGGGCCTTCATCAACGGCACCGTGGCGTGAGAGACCGTGGTGTCCGCAGGTAGGAGGGGGGGCCACACAGGACAAGTGTGTATGTGCGTTTGTGTTTCTATTACTGTACTTACAAGCAGTGGTGGAAAGTACATTTACTCAAGTACTGTACTTCAGTACAATTTTGAGGTATTTGTACTTTACTTGAGTATTTCAAATTTCCAATACTTTTCCTTTTACTCCACTTTGCAGATATAAATTATATAAAACATAAATTAATCACTTTAGCCCTATTTTTATACCTAGGCTATTTGAAAATAGCGGATCTACCAGCTCACAACGCGTCGCATCGCGACGCGTTGTGAGCTTGTAGATCTGCTATTTTCAAACATTTTAGTACTTTTACTTTTGGTACTTTAAGTACATTTTGATGCCAATACTTTTGTACTTTTTACTCAAGTAACATTTTGAACACAGGCCTTTTACTTCTAACAGAGTATTTTTTTACATTGTGGTATTGCTACTTTCAAGTAAAATATCTGAGTAATTCTTCCACCACTGCTTAACAAGTATAGTAGCAGGGGGTGAAAGTGGGCCGGCACGGTCCGGAACGGCGTTAAGGTAGAAAGATTAGGTGCCGGAACGCCGTTCCGTTAAGAAAAATTCGAAGGTAGTTGTGAAAATCCCATATTAAATAACCTGCCACAGACCCATGGCCATGTTCAAGAAGAAAACATAATCTACTAACGTCAGATTAACATACACAATTATTACATTTTCTAATAAAGTGCTTTTGAATTGTTCCACTGTGTGTTTGTGTCAGCTTAATCCGTGCTATTTTTACGGTGTTTATTTATTTTACGGAGCCGAGAGGAGAAGCGTCTCCTCTTCTCCAGCGAAACGAAAACTGGGACTGGGATCAATTCACTTTGCAGCTTGGAGATCCGGTATAAAACGGATACGGAAACAGCCGTTGTCCGTGCCTATGTGTGTATGTGCAAATTACCGGATAAAGAAGGCGGGCTTTACGACGAATTAAATCCCACCAACGTTCAAAACATGTTTCTGGTTGGCTGACAGACTAGCATAGTTAGTTCTGATTGGTTCAACACGTCTTTTCTGGAGAAAAAAAGAAAAGAAAAGAAACGCGAGGGGAAATAAACACTGTTTTGATGAAGAATGCAATTTAAAAAATAAATGAAGCACAATGCAACGAAAACTAACTGAGATGTTTAAGAGAAAAGAAGACAGAGTTGAAGAAGCTGACAATGTGGTTAAAAACAAAGTTTGTAGAACAACAACGCCCAGGTACAGTGGTGGGAAAAGTACTCAATTACTTAAGTAAAAGTATCAATACTGCAATGTATGTCATGTAAGCACTCTGTTAAAAGTTTGGAATTGAAAATTTACTTGAGTGAAAGTACAAAAGTATTGGTATCAAAATGTACTTAAAGTACCAAAAGTAAAACTACTAAAATGTTTGAAATTAGCAAATCTACAAGCTTGTGGAGCTTGTAGATGGCTATTTTCAAATAGCCTAGGTATAAAAAT
>NC_137612.1:10480712-10559389 GCF_963280865.1 Gymnoscopelus braueri | reverse complement strand
GATTCTCAGATCGGAAACATTCCACCGCGTTAAGTAGACGCAGTCGTTCAAAGAGAGGACAGAGTAGTACACACACACACACACACACACACACACACATACACACACACACACACACACACACACACACACACACACACACACACACACACACACACACACACACACACACACACACACACACACACACACACACACACACGCACACATGCACACACAACAAAAACAACAACAACAGAGAGATAGAAACAAGACGCAGGGATCTCCTAAGATAAAATATCTTCTCTTCATCTGTCTCAAGTCTCAACGAGTTGATAGGGTCAGACTGACTTTAGTTGTTATGCTCCACATATCTGGAACAAAATCCCAGAAAACTGCAGGTCTGCTGCCTCTCTTATTTATTTTAAAACACGACTAAAGACCTTTCTGTTTGCCGCTGTCTTTGATTTAGTTACTTTAACTTTTCTTCTTTCTGTCTCTTCTGCACTGTAAAATGTTATTTATTTTTACCTCTTTTGTTTTATGAATCCTAATGTCATTGTATAATTGTGTTTCCTTTGCTTGATGTTCTGTGTAAACTAAAGCACATTGAATTGCCTTGTTGTGATGTGCTTTATAAATAAAAGTGCCTTGCCTTGCCTTGGACAGGGCGAGAGAGGTTATGACCCTCTTGTACTAGACAAAGAGAGAGAGAGACAGAGAGGTTATGTAAGTCTGGTCGTCAAAGGAACACGTTGGCCTTGTTGTCAGTGTTGGAACTGGAAAGAAAATATGTACTGTACTTTAAGATCTACAAGGTCAGGATGTGTCACATCGCGACGTGTTGTGAACTTGTAGATCTACTATTTTTGAACGATTTCGAAAAAAACGTCGTGAGAATTAGTATTTTTGAATGAAAAATACATGTTATGTCAACAGATTTCATGTCAAATACTGTTTGCAATGTGTTAATAAAGATAAGATAAGATGGGGGGTGGCAGTGGTTCAGGGGTAGAGTGGCCGGTAGAGCGGCCGGATAGAAGCAGTGAGGTTTCCAGTTCGATCCCGGGCTCCCCCTGAAGAGTTAGTGTGAAAGTGTCCTTGAGCAAGACGCTGAACCCCTAATTGCTCCCGATGAGCAGGTTGGTGCCTTGCATGGTTTCCTCCGCCATGTGTGTGTGAATGGGTGAATGTAATGTACAATTACATCTATGTATTAGCACAATTACATCTATGTAAAGCGCTTTGGATAAAAGCGTTATGTAAATGCACCATTTACCATTTAAGATAAGATAAGATGGGAAATTCAGACGCCAAAGACAGTATAGCAGTTAACAGCAAAATAATAGGTTATTAATGAAAAAAAGCCAAAAGCGCTGTGTCATCAGTTCAGACATGCTGCTGAAAACACGGCTGCCTTGAAACATTGAAACATCCACATTCAACGTTTCCGTGGTTCGCAGAAATGAAAATATCACACACACACACACACACACACACACACACACACACACACACACACACACACACACACACACACACACACACACAGACAGACAGACAGACAGACAGACAGACAGACAG
This sequence comes from Gymnoscopelus braueri, assembly GCF_963280865.1. Lineage (NCBI taxonomy): Eukaryota > Metazoa > Chordata > Actinopteri > Myctophiformes > Myctophidae > Gymnoscopelus > Gymnoscopelus braueri. Next base: position 10,557,826 of record NC_137612.1, on the reverse strand, counting down.
ACAGACAGACAGAGCGGGGTTAGAAGGAGGACAGTAAAGTCAGACAGAGACAGAGACAGGGTTTAGGGTAAAGTGACAGAGACAATATGAGAGAGCAAGAGAGCATTAGTTTGAATAATGCATGACAGGAGCAATGCTCGGTATACGCTTTAGCTCTCTCTACAAAAACAGTTACAAATGCAGGAGGAGAGAGAGAGAGAGAGAGAGAGAGAGAGAGAGAGAGAGAGAGAGAGAGAGAGAGAGAGAGAGAGAGAGAGAGGGAGAGGGCAAGTGGGGGAAAATAAATGGAATGGGAGAGATGTGAGAAATGGTGAGTCCTGTCTTGATGGTGAGATGCTATCAGAAAGGTCAAGAGGTCAGCGCCACAATCTAATCTACACTTCACACTGGCTGCCTGAGCAGACTGCAGGCAGCGGGCTGCCACTTGACTGTCAGACTGTGTGCGTGCGCGTGTGTGTGTGTGTGTGTGTGTGTGTGTGTGTGTGTGTGTGCGTGTGTGTGTGTGTGTTTGTATGTGTGACTGTGACTGTGACTGTGTGTGTGTGTGTGTTACTATACTTGTGAGGACTAAAAGAAATGAGACATTGTGACGAACCATTTTCCTGGTCCTCACATGAAACACCATTTAAAATAACTGATCTACAAGCTCACAAAGCGTGTGTGTGTTGTGTGTGTGTGTGTGTGTGTGTGTGTGTGTGTGTGTGTGTGTGTGTGTGTGTGTGTGTGTGTGTGTGTGTGTGTGTGTGTGTGTGTGTGCGTGCGTGCGTGCGTGCGTGCGTGCGTGCGTGCGTGCGTGCGTGCGTGCGTGCGTGCGTGCGTGCGTGCGTGCGTGCGTGCGTGCGTGCGTGCGTGCGTGCGTGCGTCTAATAAGTTAGAGGTGGGATGTAAGAGTTTGAGAATAGAGTGATAGTTGTAGTTGGACCGTCCAGCCATATTGTGTTCTGACCTATACTTTATATACTGTACGTACAAAACTCTATGCCAGTGGTTCTCAAAGTGGGGTTCGGGGACCCTCTGGGTTCCTGGAGGGGGTTCCCAATGGACCGTTACAGGACTTTAACTCTGAGAGTGTTCACATGGGAACCAAACAGTGTTGCCAGATTCTGTGAGAGAAACAAGCAACCAGGTCTTGGAAAACCAGCCCAAAAGAAGCGACTATGGGCCACCTGAGCCCTTTAACATACAGTACATCAGCTATTTGAAAATAGCCGATCTACAAGCTCACAACGCGTCTCTCTCTCTCCCTGGAACCAAATGCTCCCCGGGACTATTTTTTGGAACCACTGATCTATACAATACATTCTTTACTCTTTACTCTTTAATCTTTAAGACCTTTTCTTCAGTCACAGCGGATCAATAAGGACAAAATGACATCATGAGAAATGTGGTGTCTCTTGCCGACGTTCTGTTCGTCAATTCTTGCACCTCCTCCGCTAGCCGAACATCGCGATGTGATTGGTCAGACACTCCACGGGCTCGTGATTTATATAGTTTTTACTTCCTCAATCTGCCAGTTAACACATCGGGTGCCGAACACGGTTCAAACCGTGTTTTCAGTCTTTTTGTTTTTTTCGTTTTCACTTGTTAGCACTGGCATCACCCATGAACACTGTAAGAAGTAAAGGGACAGATGGATCACCGTGCCAAAAAATCTGGCTCCCATCCGCTTCCATTCTATCTCCTGGCTAAAAACCTCTGTATCTCCTTAACTTTTTACAGTGGGCAAAACGAGTCATTCTCGATGCGCGATCGCTCCGCAATGGTGACTCGCATGAGACATGTTGTTGTTCCAGGCTTTAGCCAGGACCATCCATTGCTGTGCACACATGCATTGTTTACGTGCGTGTGCTCGCCGTGGAGTCCACAGCTCTAAACAGCGTTGCAGACGGTGAGATTTCTGGCACCGAACGTAATCTGTTATTATAAAATTCTGGCACTGTTAAGTACCGTGGATACTTTTTTTTTTATGTAAATCTTTTTATTGGAGAATAACAATTTTAACATCCAGCCATTAAATAATACAGCTCACCATAGTTTTGTTTTTAAACAAGAAAAAATAAAACACAATATCACAAGATGAAAATAAAATGACGGTAAACGATAACACAAAGAAAAAACGGAACAAAAAAACAGACAAATAGAAACAGTTAACATTACCCACCCACCTACCGACTTACCTAACCCCTACATGCCTTAGCAATGAATACATAAAAAAAAACAGATCCATCATCTTAACTTCTCCACCGTGGACACTTTTGAGGAAAGGTTCGGCTGAGGATAATCCCTCTCTGAGCGACTGCAAACACAACCAGATGGCAATTAATGAACGGAGAGAGATAACACACTCTTTGTTTGTCCATTCTTGTCTTTTGCCAGAAATGGCAAAATCTCAGAGACAGATGATGTCAAAGAATATTGTTTGGTTGGACAAGCCCTGCCCAACCAAGTTTGGCGTTGTTTGGAGTATGCTGTGTCCTTTACCCTCCCTCCATGTCTGTGTCTTATGTCCTGCTATATGGCTGTGTCCTATATACAGTATGCTCTATGTCTGTGTCCTATATATTTTCTGTGTCTGTACTTTATGTGTCCTATGTCTGAATCCTATGTCCTATGTCTATGACGTCCTATGTCTGAATCTTACATCTTATATCTAAGTCAAATGTCCTGTGTGTGTGTGTGTGTGTGTGTGTGTGTGTGTGTGTGTGTGTGTGTGTGTGTGTGTGTGTGTGTGTGTGTGTGCGTGCGTGTGCGTGTGTCCTTTAGGAAGCTGTACTGGACAGATGGAGACAACATCAGCATGTCCAACACAGACGGCAGTAACCGCAGTCTGCTGTTCAGCGGTCAGAAGGGTCCAGTGGGTGAGTGTCTGTCTCTCTGATGATGATGATGATGATGATGATATGTTGTGTGTTCTTAATCACTGTGCACCACAGCGCACCCAGTGGCCGGGTCCACTCATTACACTTTGTCTCATATGGTTTGCAGGTCTGTCCATTGACTTTGACAGTGAGCAGCTCTACTGGATCAGCTCGGGGAATAGCACCATCAACCGCTGCCAGCTGGACGGCTCGGGCCTGGAGGTCCTGGAGGGGGTGAAGGGCAAACTGACCAAGGCCACGGCTCTGGCTATCATGGGTACTGTGTGGGCCTCTTGATTGATTGATTGATTGATTGATTGAATACTTTATTAGTCAGAAATGTAACCAGCACGTGGTACAATTAGACATAAAGGTTTCATGACATTCATTTTTTTAGAATTTTTTTATGACCTCAATTACACCCCAAAAAACTAAACTTTGAACATTCAGTGGATTTTCTGTGGTTTTCTGAATAATTAGGCTAAAAAAAGTGCTGGAATTGGCCCCTGGACTTTGATGTCACAGTCCATTAATCCCACCCCCTCTCCTCCCCGCCCCTCCCCTCACCTATCCTTCTCCTTTGATGGGGGCTGAGCAGAGGCGACGATTGACAGGCAAAAGTGGATTATGCTTTAGTTTAGGCCATGGACCCCCATTTTATATGCTTTTATCTCCAATTTACTGTAAAATACTAGTGTTAATTTAACTCTTGTACACTTCAAGAGTGTACAACTTCTATTTGCACACCCTTAAATGTACAGACCTGTAAGGGACAAGGTTCCTAACCATCAGTCATTTAGCTAAAACTATTATAGAACATGTAGCGTGTGGAATGACTGAATTAAATGCACGTAACGCTATAACACCGAACACGTCTCCCCTTCGCTTCCTTCAGGAGAAAAGTTATGGTGGGCCGACCAAGGCGCCGACCAGATCGGAACGTGCGACAAGAAGGACGGAGGCAACTGGAAGGTTTTGAGGAACAGCACGTCTCCCATGATGCACATGAAGATCTACAACGAAACCGTGCAGACAGGTACGGGCGCCGTGGGGTCTATGTCGGGACCCGCCCCCCTTACGTCCTGCGTCACACACAGTGTTGTGTGCCTTTTGCTCTTTCTCGTCTTCTAGCGTTGGGTCGTCTTGTCAAGCTAAGCTAGGCTAGCTATGTTGAACCTCCTATTTTCAGAACCAAAAATATGTTTTTTAGTTTTATATCAATATTCAAGTACTATATATGCAGTTTTCAAAATAGATTATAACTGATTCCCTCCCTATCGGTATGCAAATAGGACGCTTGTCCGCACGCCTGCCTTGCATCTGTGTTAGATTTCTGAACCCCCTCACCGGGCTCCTCTCCAAGTAAAGGAGCAGTGGCTCTCTCCAGGATGACAATCTAAGGACATGCCAGCCACCCTCCTGAATAAACTCATTTTGGCTGCTTGTGTCCACCATCTTGTTCCTTCGCTCATAACCCACATTTCATGACAATAGGAGAGAGAAGGAACAAAACATTGACCAGTAGATCGAGAGCTTTGTCTTTTGGCTGAGCTCCCCCGCTCCCGATCCTCCCCTCGCCCTGTGAGCAAGACCCCGAGATACTTGGACTCATTTATTTGGGGTAAACCACGCCCACCCAGTGGCGGCAGTGGCTCAGGGGTAGAGTGGCCGGTAGAGCGGCCGGTTGGCAACCGCGAGGTTCCCGGTTCGATCGCGAGCTCCCCCAGTTAGAGTTAGTGTCGAAGTGTCCTTGAGCAAGACGCTGAACCCCTAATTGCTCCCCGATGAGCAGGTTGGTGCCTTGCATGGTTTCCTCCACCATCGGTGTGTGAATGTGTGTGTGAATGGGTGAATATAACGCACAATCGATGTAAATCGCTTCGGATAAAAGCGCTATATACAGTAAATGCACCATTTACCATTTACCACCCAGCTGAAACACCTGGTTTTTAGTGAGTCCTGGGGTTCTTTCAACATTTCTTTCCTTTTTTCAGTCAAATCACCCGTGAAACCATGGGTCTCTCCATTATATCCACTTGAGTGCCATTTTCACAGTGTGATGGCTGCAAATAAGCACCGGTATCATTCTGATTGGCTGTTTGTTTGACTGCTCGTACCACTGTGTTTATCTGAGCTGCTTACGTGTGTCTGTAATGTTGTTTCCCCATGCAGGCTCCAATCTGTGCAGCACTAACAACGGAGACTGTTCCCAGCTGTGTCTTCCTACGTCGCCCACCACCAGAGCCTGCATGTGCACCGCAGGCTACAGCCTGCGCAGCGGGCAGCAGTCCTGTGAGGGTAAGTAAAGCCTTGCCCAGCCATGAGGCCCATAGAGTACAGTACAGTACAGTACAGTACAGTACAGTACAGTACAGTACAGTACAGTACAGTACAGTACAGTACAGTACAGTACAGTACAGTACAGTACAGAACCCCGACCTCCCAATCACAGGGCAGACACTCTAACCACAAGGCCTGACACTCATAAATGAATGTGACTAAATCAGTGGTTCTCCAACTTTTGTGTATCAAGGACCCCCACAATGATATGGTTGATTTGTGTTCAAACTAAATCACAATCATTCAAAAATTCTCAAACATTTTCGATATTTTTTCAAAAATAGCAGAGCGTCTGTCTGTCTGTTTGAAAACCAAACGGTCAACGCTGGGCAGTGGTAGAAAAAGTACAATTATTTTTTACTTAAGAAAAAGTATCAATACTGCGATGTAGACAAGTAAATGTCCGGAATAAAAAATGTACTTGAGTAAAAGTACAAAAGTATTGGTATCAAAATGTTAAAAAAAAATGTAATAACAAATCTACAAGCTCACAATGCCTCGCACTTGTAGATCGGCTATTTGCAAATGGCCGAAATGTATATAGGGCTGAAGCATAGAGTTAAAAATAATAGAGAGGGCACCCGAATTCTCCTCCCATCCACTTGCATTGAGTTGCTCACCCAGCGCATGGGCCTGTTTGAACCCTTCTTCCGGGTTGGAAATTTGGTGGGCGAGGCCTATTTGGGGCTCCAAACGCGTCACTTCTGTGACGCGTTTTGCGTCACAGTGACGCGTTTTGCGTCACAGAAGCGCGCAGCCCCGTGCGCAAGCTCATGCGCATGCTCGTGAGTCGAGCCCATTGGTCGAAACCGTTTCCTCGTTCATGTGTTGAAGCCCCAGGCCTGCACGCGCCTGCACTACCATGAATGGCCAGCATGTTCAATTGGCTTCAGTGAAACCACTGGGTTCTGGGGGCTTGGGCTGAAGTGGTTAATGAATGTATTGTAATAATAATCAAAATCTACAAAGTAACTAGTAAATAAAGTTTTCAAATAATTGTAGTGGAGTAAAAGTACAATATTTGCCTCTGAGGTGCAGTGGAGTAGAAGTAAAAGTACGGAAACTGTAAACACTGTAAAGTAAAAAATACCTCAAAATTGTACTGAAGTACAGTACTTGAGTAAATGTACTTAGTTACTTTACACCACTAATGCTGGGTGCTTGTTTTGCTCTTTGCTCCAGGCGTGGGCTCTTTCCTGCTCTACTCGGTTCATGAGGGCATACGTGGCATCCCCCTGGACCCCAACGACAAGTCTGACGCCCTGGTGCCAGTGTCGGGCACGTCCCTGGCTGTGGGCATCGACTTCCACGCTGGTAAGTGAGGCCTCGACGCTCCTTTTGTCAAAACACATCGTTGCTGTCTCCATATTCTACCTTTTTTTGTGTTTTTTTTCTGTGAATGAACGCCCTACTTGATCATACTGCAGCGTCACACACAAAACATCAAAAGTAGCAGATCTACAAGCTCGAAACGCGGCGCAAAGCGAGTCAAGCGACGCGTTTTGAGCTTGTAGATCTGCTACTTTTTCAATTTTTTTGGACATATGAGGTTTCCACCCGACAGAGACCACATACTCCATCGCATCACGGTGTCGCATGCCGGAAATAGCGGAGAGAAAGATTGCTCACAAGCTTGTAGATCGGCTATTGTCAGGCAGCACGCCACACTGGCATAACAACAAAGAGTGGATTACATAGTGAGATTACATCATATATTACATAATAGATTAAAATGTATTTAAAGGCGTTTGGTACCATTGATGTAAGCTGGCATGGTAAACTATTCACCACTGTAAACAGTATTGTATTCAATAGACTCCTTTCAGTTCAGTTCTTTGAACTGAACTGATATATCTTTGTCAAATAATAAAAAAAATATTTGACAATCTACAAGCTCACAACGCCTCGCAAGGCGTTGTGAGCTTGTAGATCTGCTATTTTCAAAATTTTTGTGAAAATTGTGAAAATAGTCAAACTAAATGTAATACCTCAACTCCTACTTTCGGGGTGGGGGGTCCGCAGTTCAAATATGATTATTTTGGGGGGTCGCGGCCTGAAAAGTTTGAGAACCCCTGCTCTAATGTGTCCCTGTCCCTTGTCCGTCCTCCCAGACAACGACACCATCTACTGGGTGGACATGGGTCTGAGCACCATCAGCAGAGCCAAGAGGGACCAGACGTGGAGGGAGGACGTGGTCACCAACGGCATCGGACGGGTGGAGGGCATCGCCGTCGACTGGATAGCAGGTGATGACAACATCCTCTCTGTCTGTCTGTCTGTCTGTCTGTCTGTCTGTCTGTCTGTCTGTCTGTCTGTCTGTCTGTCTGTCTGTCTGTCTGTCTGTCTCTCTCTCTCTCTCTCTCCCTGTGTGTGTGTGTGTGTGTGTGTGTGTGTGTGTGTGTGTGTGTGTGTGTGTGTGTGTGTGTGTGTGTGTGTGTGTGTGTGTGTGTGTGTGTGTGTGTGTGTGTGTGTGTGTGTGTGTGTGTGTGTGTGTGTGTGTGTGCGTGCGTGCGTGTGTGTGTGTGTGTGTGTTGCAGCAGTCTAGGATGGAAGATGTCAGTGAAAAACACAGGGCTATTGTGGGAGGGCGAGAGAGAGAGAGAGAGAGAGAGAGAGAGAGAGAGTCACATGACAGTAGTGTAGACGGCTAGAGACTGCAGCATGAGTAATGGACCTGTTCAGCATCACTCACATTGTCTCTCCTCTCCTCTCCTCTCCTCTCCTCTCCTCTCCTCTCCTCTCCTCTCCTCTCCTCTCCTCTCCTCTCCTGGCTCTACTGCACTCATTCTTAACCTGTCTCAACCACCGCCAGCTTGATATGCATTAAAGGGCCAGACCACTGTGGTAGAGGTTTGGGGTTGTGTAGTTACCTTGCCATGATGTATAACTCCAAAGGTGGCCAAGAAATCTAAAATAATTGAAGAGTGACAATGGAACAATTATTATTGATGTCTTGCCCACCTTTGGAGTTACATCATGGCAAGGTAACTACACAACCCAAACCTCTACCAAAACGTGGTCTTGCCCTTTAAGCCATATGAACCCCAGTTAACTCTGATTGTACAAATGGAACCAAATGGACCCTTACGGGTAATTTGTACACTCTGAGAGTGTACAAATTATGGATGCACGATATGACATTTCTGTCCGATACCGATAAACCCATATCAACATTGCCTTCATGGTCGATAACCAATATTTACCCGTGCTAATATTTATCTGCATGAAAAACAAGTTCAAATGTTGCCCATTCTGAAAAAAAAACACACGTACACACTGAAAAAACAACAAAAAAAACAATGTCTCTTTTTATAACAAAACTAGGAATGCACAATATTTACATTTTGGCCCGTAGCCGAACATAAAAAACAATTTAAATGCAGTATTTAAATGTTTTCCAACTTGTTGACCTTCTCAAAGATTCCGCATTAAAACAAATTAAATGAATCTGTAGCCTTCAACCATCACAAAAGGCTTTGTATCAGGCAGTCTCAGTCTAAACCGTGAGAAAATACTGTTATGGTAATATAAGCTACAGGCTAGTGATGCACTTTAGATTTGTGTTTTTATGGTTTGATTTGTTAGGGATTTTAGATTTGTTTCAGTGTTTTGTATTTTAAAGGCACAATAATAATATGAATCAAAATCACTTGTCTATTTTCATTCTGAGACCCTGCTCAGGATTCTTAAAGTTCTTTTGTTTTTGTTATTTTTTGTGTTCTTTTTGTTTTAGTTTTCTGACCATGTCCTCAATGGAACTGACCACAGCGGGGTAAACAAAAAAACTCACTCTGAGATTTGAGCCCAGGGGCTGGGAGACATCTCCGGGCGCTTTCCATTGAATGAATGAATTAATGAATGAATTTATTTGGTGAGAAAAGGGGAAAAATATCACAGAGGATGAAAAACACAGTAAAGCCCTGAGGCGTATTTCTGACTGTTTTGTGAAAAACACAGAACAGTCACAACATAACAGAGACGAGTACATATAACTATGACACAAGTAGCAGCATCAGGCAACAGCATTACACTTTACTGGCAAACAGTCTAGAATCAGATCATTCTTTATTGTCACATCACAGGTTTACAGAAGCATAGAAGTGGGTGAAATTAGTTTTCGTGCATGGTTCCCATCGTATCGTTATTTCCTTAGAAGAAAGAAAGGGAAGAAGAAGAGGGGGGGGATCAAACAAGACAAAAAGATATAGATATACGTATGGGCGTTAGTTAAAGGGACACTTCACCCAAAAAAAACGTTGTTTCAATGGATTAGTCACCCCATGGAGACTTGAATTCATGGATATTTTTTAGTTTTTGTCTCATTCCTAAGACAATAATTTGATGACCAGCGGACCAGTAGACAGCGGTTCCGGTAGGAGACACAACGACTCGTTGTGTCTCCTACCGGAACCGCTGCCGGTCATCAAATTATTGTCTTAGGAATGAGACAAAAAACTATACAAATATCCATGAATTCAAGTCTCCATGGGGTGACTAATCCATTGAAACAACTTTTTTTTGGGTGAAGTGTCCCTTTAAGGTGCTAGAAAAAAAGACAAGTCAGTGCGTTGTACATGGGATTAAGCCTTAAGGTGCAAAAATGTCAGTGCGTGTCGACCCCATAATCCACATAAGGTAGACTGACAATCCACAAGCAGGTCCATGAGGAAGAGCAAAGAAAAAAAGTCAAGTCGCTTGTCGGTACAAATCCACAGTCTACGCACCTTTACGTATTTAATTTAATTTACTAACTAAAACCAGTGGTGGAAAAAAGTACTCAAATTCTATACTTAAGTAAAAGTACCAATACTGCAATACAGAAATACTATGTTACAAGTAAAAGTCCAGAATAAAAAATGTACTTGAGTAAAAGTATGAAAGTATTTAATAGCATCAAAATTTACTTAAAGTACCAAAAGTAAAAGTACTGAAATGTTTGAAAATAGCAGATCTACAAGCTCACAACGCGTCGCGATGCGACGCGTTGTGAGCTTGTAGATCGGCTATTTTCAAATAGCCTATGTATAAAATAGGGCTGAAGTGGTTAATGTATGTTTCATAATATCATAATTTATATCTGAAAAGTAACTAGTAACTAAAGTTTTCAAATAATTGTAGTGGAGTAAAAGTACAATATTTTCCTCTGAGATGTAGTGGAGTAGAAGTAAAAGTATTGGAAATTGGAAATACTCAAGTAAAGTACAAATACCTCAACATTTTACTTAAAGACGGGGTGCCGTGATTTTCAGTGATCCCCCCCCCCCCCCCTAAAACATAATCATCAGGTATTATGGTTATACTAGGAGGAAGATTTTTTTTCAAAAAAGTGTACAGAAATTGTTAAAATTATGTTTTTATGTGGACACGCCTCCAGTTCATTAAGTATACCTGGTTCTCACCTTAGCACCTCCTCCACCACCTTAGCACCACCCACCTGTCCTAGTCCCTCCTCCTCCTCATGCCCACACCTGTTGTGTTATGATAATGAGGGGGAGGGTATATTTTTACTATGACACTAAAGCGCTGTTTCTCTATTGGCACGTTTGACCCTCAAGGTTTCAGCCTCCAGGTAGAAACTCAAAATAGTCAGAGAAGACATAAAACATCATAAAAACACCACCAGGGGGCTTAATGAAGTTCTATCAACCTCACAGACGCATGAAAAACAGAAAAAGTGCAAAACCATGGCACCACCTCTTTAAATACAGTACTTAAGTAAATGTACTTAGCTACTTTCCACCACTGACTAAAACCAGGAGTGAAAAGAGGGCATTACTTTGATTGTTTGATTTGAGAAGCACTCTGTTTCAGATATGTGGGCAACGTATTCCAATGTCTTGCTGCACTATATCGAAATGAATTTCCACATCACCACAAATTGAACTGTTCGTTACCGGGATGGTGTCTGTCTGTCTGTCTGTCTGTCTGTCTGTCTGTCTGTCTGTCTGTCTGTCTGTCTGTCTGTCTGTCTGTCTGTCTGTCTGTCTGTCTGTCTGTCTGTCTGTCTGTCTGTCCTTCATAATAAATCCCTTTTTCCTCCTTCCTTCACACAGGAAACATCTACTGGACGGACCAGGGCTTCGACGTGATCGAGGTGGCCCGGCTGAACGGCTCCTTCCGCTACGTGGTGATCTCCCAGGGTCTGGACAAACCCCGCGCCATCACCGTCCACCCCGAGAAAGGGTAAGAGGAGGGCAACCGTACCAATTGCCTCTACTCGTTCCAGTCAATTAGCGTTTAGTTTTAGTTCATTTTGACAAACTTTTGGCGGGTTAAAGGTCAGGGTTAGGGGGTTGAGGGTTAAAGGTCCCTCCCAACACACTGGATGTGTTTGTTTCATGCAATTCTTTTTGCATCAATTTAAATAAACAGCTGTTTTTGTCATGAGTACATCCACACAGAACAGGAATATTACACCATGATAAAGTGACATCATTCATTTTCCAAACAAGGTCGATTTTTTCACCGCGAATAAAAGCAGCATCAACATGCATGAATGGTTTGATGTGTCAGTTTCATTTCTTTTCACAATGTTTTTGGTGTTCCTGCAAGGTTATAAATACAATTGTGTGTGTGTGCGTGTGTGTGTGTGTGTGTGTGTGCGTGTGTGCGTGTGTGCGTGTGTGCGTGTGCGTGTGCGTGTGCGTGTGCGTGTGCGTGTGCGTGTGCGTGTGTGTGTGTGTGCGTGTGCGTGCGTGTGTGCGTGTGTGCGTGCGTGTGCGTGCGTGTGCGTGTGCGTGTGCGTGTGGGTGTGGGCGTGTGTGTGTGTGTGTGTGTGTGTGTGTGTGTGTGTGTGTGTGCGTGTGCAGGTATCTGTTCTGGACAGAGTGGGGTCAGTACCCTCGCATTGAGCGCTCTCGTCTGGATGGAACTGGTCGAGCGGTCCTGGTCAATGGCAGCATCAGCTGGCCCAACGGTATCTCCATAGACTACCAGGTACTGTGTCACCACCTCTCAAACTTGTTCAAGTCAAGGACCCCCAAATTAAATAATGTATTTGACAGTGGACCCCCATCGGAAAATGTTTTGCTTTACTTTTGTTCTCAAAGTGGGGTCCGGGGACCCTCAGGGGTCCTTGAGGGGTTTCCGGGGGGGACCCCAGCGACATTTTGTTAATACAGCACACTCAATTGAACCCCTTTATCCATATGTTATACGTTGGCTATTCAAAAATAGCAAATCTACAAACTCACAGCATACACCTGCTATTTTCGGGAAAATAAAATAAGTTTTGAAGGTATTGGACATCTTTTATAACTATTAACTGTTTAACTGCCAGATTAAAATTGTTATAGTGTCACCCCAGTGCCAGCGAAAACTAGTGTTTTTATCTACCTTTGAAAAGTCATGGAATATTTTCTGTGAACGCACGGTGATCCCCTCATTACACACACAGGGGTCTCGTAGAATTCAGGGGGGAAAAAAATTATCCGATCGCGGTAATCCATTCCATAGTTGAAATTAGCATGTTTTGCCAAAAATACAGAGTCAAACACAGGAGCCGAGATACAGAATATTTCCCTAATATTTTAACTTTAAGGAAGTGAATGGAGCAGCAAATCTTTGGATTGCGTTATCTCCTAGTTCTGAGTGTATAACGCAGGGGTCTTCAACAGGGGGTCAGGGACCCCTAGGGGGTCCTCAGAGTTACTACAGGGGGGTCGCCAAATCTTTGTGTGATAGGATAATTTATTTTACATTAACCACTTGAACCCTCCCTTTTCTGAGGAGAACTTTAACCAAAAATAGCAGATCTACAAGCTCACAACGCCTCGCAGTGCGAGGCGTTGTGAGCTTGTAGATCTGCTATTTTTGGCAAAGAGGTTTGGTGTGGAGGGAAAAAAAGAGCAGACCAAGTAAAAAAAAATATCTGAAACACAATTTTGTACAATATAAGGGCTGAGGGGTCCCTGCTTCATCTCTCTCTCAGCTAAGGGGTCCTTGGCCTGAAAACGTTGAAGGCCCCTGGTCTAACGCGTCAATGGCACTGTGGACCAAGTACCAATTGACTTGAAAACGCATCCACGGCAGTAAAAGAGTTAAAAAAAAATAGGCGTTGACTTTTTACAGGGGCCAGTTTTCAATTGCAGCCGCCTGTAAGTGCTCTTTTATGTATATTTCTATGTGTAGGAGAGCATGCTGTACTGGTGTGATGCGAGGACAGACAAGATCGAGCGCATCAACCTGGAGACGGGGGAGAACAGAGAGGTGGTGCTGGCCACCAACAACATGGACATGTTCTCTGTGTCCGTCTTTGAGAGCTACATCTACTGGAGTGACAGGTTCAACGCTCACTTCCTTTCTGTTCCGTCTGTTGTTGTCCTTCAGATCCTTGCTGTCAGGGTTGCCAGATTCTGTGAGAGAAACAAGCAACCAGGTCTAGGAAAACCAGCCCAAAAGAAGCGACTATGGGCCACATGAGCACTTTAACATATACATCAACTATTTGAAAATAGCAGATCTACAAGCTCGTAGCTTGTAGATCGGCTATTTTCAAACAAAATATTGCGGGGAAATTATAATAAGCAGATCTGGCAACCCGGCTTGCTGTGTAACTGACCTCCACCAATTTGCACTTCTTCTTTTACAACTGATATATATAAAGCTCTGTTATACAGAAGATTGCAGATCCACAAGCTCACAACCGTGATGCTTTGCGAGCTTGTAGATCTGCAATTTTTACGCACACGACACCTACTGTATGTCCCAGCTTAAAGGGTTAAGTACAAATCTGGCTTTATTTCCTCCACAGAAGATGGTTTGCTATACCTCCAGCCAACTTATAACATTTGCTTTGTGTGTGCTTTGTGTGTGCGTGTGTGTGTGTGTGTGTGTGTGTGTGTGTGTGTGTGTGTGTGTGTGTGTGCGTGTGCGTGTGCGTGTGTGTTCCCTGTGTTCTAGGACTCACGCCAACGGCTCCATCAAGAGAGGCAGTAAAGACAACGCCACTGACTCCGTGTCCCTGAGGACGGGCATCGGAGTGCAGCTCAAAGACATCAAGGTGTTCAACCGCGCCAGACAGCAAGGTACTACAGACCACTGATCTCATTCCCCCCAGATTCGGCACAAACGTGGGGATGAATTCATTCTACTGTTATGCCACCAAAAATGTGGAATGCCCTACAGACCGCCAGACATCAAAAAGTGAGACTCTCTACCCACCTTCAAAACCGCCATAAAAGAGCACCTGTCTGCAATTACATCCAATCAGCTCAACTCACTCAACTCATTAAAGGTTCCATGACATTCATTTTCACTTTTTTTACGTTTTTTGGGGGGTTTTATGACCTCAATTACACCCAAAAAATCACACCCTGTGTGAAGTGGGCGGTGTCTAATCTGTCTAAGCTAATCACAATACTGAATGGAGTCAACCAATCATGTACAAAAGATAAATACATTTATTGAAACACTCTTTGATGGACGAAACCATAACTTGAAAAAAACCAATTTATGTTTTTTTTCAAGTTATGGTTTCTTATATAGAGCGTCGCAGTTCCCGCCCACTTCCTGTTTTTTTTGGTGCCGGAAGAAAAAACTCAATGCATTTTTCCATTGACATTTCCAAAAATATTTATATCTATTAATTTAAGCTTCGAATCAAGCCATCATGAGATGACATGAATCATGACCATAAAACGTTTTTTTCTGTGATTTCTTTTATATTTTTTATAATTTAATTATATGATATACTATATTTAATAAATACCCTTTGTTTTGCCGTTTTCCAAAAAAAAATAATCACAGAATCAAACGTTTTATGGTCATGATTCATGTCATGTCATGATGGCTTGATTCGAGGCTTAAATTAATAGATATAAATATTTTTGGAAATGTCAATGGAAAAATGCATTGAGTTTTTTCTTCCGGCAGGAACTGCGACGCTCTATAGGGCTATGCACATGTGTCATGTGACACTGGCCAATCAGAGTCCTGAATAGATTGTGATTGGCCAATCACGGTGCAGGATAATTGTACAAATTTCCAAACCTCACTTTTAGGGGCGGTTTCACTGCCCAAGATATGTGTACATTTTTCCAAATCTCACTTATAGGGGCGGTTTCACCGCCCAAAAAACTGAACTTTGAACATTCAGTGGATTTTCTGTGGTCTGGGGTTTTCTGAATAATTAGGCTGAAAAGTAATCTGTGATTGCCCCTTGGAGAGTGAAGTCACAGGCCATTAATCCGGCCCACTCCCCTCCTCGCCCCTCCCCTATCCTTTCCTTTGGGGGGGGGGGGGGGGGGTGGAGCAGAGGTGATGATTGACAGGCAAAATCCCTCAACAGCGACACCCACAGGCAAAGATTTGTTTTTTTTATTGCAGTTGAAAATGCTTTAGAAATGTGAGAGAAAAACACCTGAAATGGCTCACTAGAGTGGAATTTTCAGTTAAAACTTTTTATACACGTTTGAAGGACCACAACAAAGGCTTTTAATGTGTTGTAAAACTGAATGTCATGAAACCTTTAAGCAACAACAACAAAATAGTGGGTTGTGCAGGTGAGATTTAGAAAAACCCTGTGGGGTTCATAAAGTTAATCTCACCTCATTTAACTCATTGACTGCCACGTCGGCCCGAGGTCCACACTGAGCGGTGCGACGCGTTGTGAGCTTATCGGCTATTTAATGAAACCAAGTGTAAAATCAGTCATTTACGACGCCATCAAGGCACCGCAACATACATTTTAGTAGACTAAATCAACTGTAGATTTAGTCGACTAAAACTAGACAAAGATTAAATACATTTCAGATTACTGCTAGCGCGGCACCGAGTGCCGTGCTATGAGCTTGTAGATCTGCAAATTTTTTTAAATCGTGAACATTTGTGCAAATATTTGAAAATATATATTTTAAAGCGAACATTTGTGACTCAAATCTTTGCTTCTGGAAGTCAAAATATTGTACAAATGTTCGCTTAAAAAAATATATATATTCAAAGATTTGCACACATTTTCAAGTTTTTTCAAAAATAGCAGATCTACAAGCTATGAGCTTGTATATCTTCTATTTTTGAATAGCCAAAGACATCTAAAATGACAGAGATGGGTTCCCGGATTGAATGGGTTAAAAGACTATGACTAAAACTCAACCAATTTTTTTTGTCAAAATTCACACTGAATCACCCGGTTGCCGTCTTAGGAGTGAGAATGCGTTACCCTACTTTTTAATTTCTGGTCTTGCAGGAACCAACGTGTGCAAGGACAACAACGGCGGCTGCCAGCAGCTGTGTCTGTTCCGCGGCGGCACCGCGCGCACGTGCGCCTGCGCCCACGGCATGCTGGCGGAGGACGGCGCCACGTGCCACGACTACGACGGCTACCTGCTGTACTCGGAGCGCACCATCCTGAAGAGCGTGCACCTGTCGGACGAGAACAACCTCAACGCGCCCATCAAGCCCTTCGAGGACCCCGAGCACATGAAGAACGTCATCGCGCTGACCTTCGACTACCGCGGCGGCGGCGGCAAGGGCGCCAACCGCATCTTCTTCAGCGACATCCACTTCGGCAACATCCAGCAGATGAACGACGACGGCTCGGCGCGCAGGACCGTGGTGGAGAGTGAGTATTTGTTTAGTATATATTTTGTAAAAGAAAATCTCATCTTTGCTCTTTCTAAATTGCCCTTTTCATTGCTTTGAACTTTTCATTGGAAGAGACTGGCAGTGCATTCACCCACCGTGCAAATCTGCCATTTTTACTAGAGGCTGTTGTTTTTATTTTCGGGGAGGTTGCCAACCACATACTGTATGCCTAGAAAGAAACATCTCTCTGCACATCCTCCTATAATTCGACAAAACTCTGTGCGGGTTGTGAGCCCAAAATCTCTTCTGCCCGTTTCTCCTCAGTGGCTGGAGCAATTGATCTGCATTTGCACACAGCCATTCACCAGTACCATGTGCACGGAACAGCCAAGCCCGTTTTTCGCTTTCCCCAAATGTCAGCTGTTTATTAGCGTTTTTGTGTTTGCTGGCTCCTGGGTTGCCAAATCATGTGCGCATATCCCCCCCACGGGTATGGTCTAGCCAGAATTAATTTCTGAGATGAACAAGCCACAATACACACATAGCATCCAGCTGTATGACACAATATTATGTAGGAGGTAGGGGGTCCCTGCTTTTTCTATGTATCACCTAAGGGAATGGTTCCCAAACTGGGGGGTCAGGACCCCCAGGAGGTCCCTAAATGATTTTGGCGGGTCCCAAGATGATTAGCTTAATCTACCAACATTATTTGGTACTCAGCAGTAAACATACTAACATACAGTATAAGTGACAAGTATACAGGGTATCTGCATATTTCTAAAGTTATAATTTAATGACTTTTAAGACCTTTTTAATCCCAACTTATCCACATTGTCAAATATTACGTAAGAAAGAGGCAAACATTGTGAGAATAGCCAATCTACAAGCTCACAACGCCTCGTTGTGAGCTTGTAGATTATTCTCAAATATTTATCTGTGGAACCGAGTCATAGAAAATGTTATGTCTCAACTCCTACAATTCCAAGTGCTTGTCAGGTTGGGGGGGTCCCCAGGTCAAATATGATTATCTTTGGGGGGGTCCCCAGGTCAAATATGATTATCTTTGGGGGGGTCCCTGCCGTTCAATATGATTATTTTGGGGGGGTCAGGGCCTGAACAGTTTGGGTAGCCTTGACCTAAGGGGGTCCTTGGCCTGAAAAAGGTTGAAGACCCCTGCTATATAGCAGTGCTTCTCAAACTTTTTCTTGTCAAGGACCCCCAAAATGATGTATTTGGCCACGGACCCCCTTCTCAAATATGTTGTTCCAGGGACCCCCCCAGAAGCAAAGATTTTGAGTCACAAATGTTCGCTTTATAAAATATATATTCAAAGGTTTGCACAAATGTTCACGTTTAAAAAAAAATAGCAGATCTACAAGCTCATACAAGCACTCGGTGCCGCGTATAAGTGCTATTTTTGAATAGCCAAAGTATAAAAGGTAAAAATTATTGTGAAGCTATATTAACTAATTTTGCTGGGGACCCCCTGGTACCCCCTCAAGGACCCCTGGGGGCCACTTTGAGAACCAATGCTATATAGAGTGTTTGTTCAATAACAGCTCCATGTCGATCATTTTGTCAGCTTTAGTTCAGCTCAATTTAGTTTTTGCACTCACCAATTTCACTTGTTTATCCTGTATTCTATCTCTTCTCTCTAACGACTGGATCAAATTGTTATTCCGACCACAACATTTATTTTCTATTTACTAAAGAGCTGGAGAGACGTGGGTGGTAGACCCCTGTTACTTAAACAAACACTCTATAGCAATGATTACTATCACAATAGCTAATTAACAATATTGTAATACTTACACCACCATTAATTAAGTCTCTGGTTGATTAAAATTAGCATTTTTACAGCTTAATCAGTACCACTCAGTGTAAACAACAGACACATCCTCCCTTCAGATCTGTTTGTTTGTCCATTCTGACTTTATCACTCACCTCATAAGTATTCTTTCTTTTTTAATCTCTCGCTTTGCTGATAACAAGACAATTTACAACTTAGTACGGCAAGTACTACAGGCTAGAGACAACGTCCTATACTCTCATGTAGACTCAGATGAAAACAGCTGCAACATGTTAACAAGAGAACCTTCAAAAAATAACTATTTTGTATCTCCTCCCACCAATGTAAACAAAGATAAAAACCCTCTAATCACTGTCCGCTCGGAGCCCAGACTATCTCTGGTCCCTGCACAGCTGGAAACACACCTGGACACAAGACAAGGCCGACCATTCAGTCCTTGTAACCACTTACTGTATAAGCCCTAGATGCAGGGGTCTTCAACAGGGGGTCCGGGACCCCTAGGGGGTCCTCAGAGTTACTACAGGGGGGTCGCCAACTCTTTGTGTGATAGGATAATTTTTTTTACATTAACCACTTGAACCCTCCCTTTTCTGAGGAGAGCTTTAGCCCAAAATAGCAGATCTACAAGCTCACAACGCCTCACACTGCGAGGCGTTGTGAGCTTGTAGATCTGCTATTTTTTGCAAAGAGGTTTGGTGTAGAGGGAAAAATAGAGCAGACCAAGTAAAAACAAAAAAACGTTTAATCTGAAACACAATTTTGTACAATATGAGGGGTCCCTGCTTCATCTCTCTCTCAGCTAAGGGGTCCTTGGCCTGAAAACGTTGAGGACCCCTGCCCTAGATACTTCCTCCGACGATGAACAGTAAAATTAGCCGATCTACAATCTCAGAAAAACGCGTAGCATTGCGACGCGCTCTGAGCATGTATGTAGATCGGCTGTTTTAGCTATTTTTGGAAAATGTATGACGTATTTTTTTTTAACATATCCGCTTATAACGACATATCCACAATAAATGTACGCATAATATAATTAGCATGCCCCAAAAATAGGGACACCAGGTTGACAGTTGTTACGTTTAGCCAAAAGTGCCTTTTATTTGACAGGAAATAGCATGGTATATACAGTGCATGATGCATGTGGCTGCGTTTCCTGTTGTGTCCCAAGACAGCCTCTCAGCAGCGGGCCGTCTGAAAGTCATAGTCCATTTATAGCCTCCATCACAGTGGAAAACATTCGCTATAATTATCTCTCATAAAGAGTTCCAGCGCAAAGAGCTCAGCCAGTTTGTTTTCTTCTGTAATTGTCCATATTTTGGATGATCAGGATTTGCGGTGTGTGTGGCGGCCAGCCCGGACTGTGACCACCATGATGGTGGACAAAGTACTCAAATTCTTTACTTAAGTAAAAGAACAAAAGTATTGGCATCAAAATATACTTTGTACCAAAAGTAAAAGTATACTAAAATGTTTGAAAATAGCAGATCTACAAGCTCACAACGCGTCGCGATGCAAAGCGTTGTGAGCTTGTAGATCTTAGATAGGCTATTTTCAAATAGCCTATGTATATAATAGGGCTAAAGTGATTAATGTATGTTTCATAACGCCATAATTTATATCTGAAAAGTAACTAGTAACTAAAGTTTTCAAATAATTGTAGTGGAGTAAAAGTACAATATTTGCCTCTGAGATGTTGTGGAGTAGAAGTAACGTTTTATTTCTTTTTAATATCAATGCATTGCTGTATTGCAGAGGTACTCAACAGGCGGACCGCAGTCCAGGACCGGACCGCCAGACCCCTCCCTGGGGACCGTGGGCAAAAAAATATATATATATATATATAATTATTTTTATTTTTTTTAGATATATTTTTCCCGGAAATCCCAGGGGGTACGGGGGAGATTTGTCTCCCCCTAGCTTCAGATTGGACCCCCCCTAAGTAATTTAGAATAATACAAATAAATGTTAAAATAATTAAAAATACTTATTTAATAGAACCTGAACCCACTTATGCATCGTAAATAATGAATAATGAAGAATTAACATAACACAGTGTCAAATTAGCTAGATTAGAGGAAAATGAAAATAAAAACCTCAATTTTTCGCCCGCTGCTCTGCACCCCAGTTTTATTAATTTGGTTGGTTGGGAGGGGATCCGATTTGATAAACTTGGCTCGATTGACCGCTTAAATAAACGGACCCTAGCCTTATTCAAAAAATTATTTGTGGACCCTCAAGATTTGTAGTTGAATACCCCTGCTGTATTGTATAGGGATCGACCGATAGGTGTTTTGTCAGTGCCGATATGATATTGATTATTAGTGATCAAGGAGACCGATAACCGATATTTAGAACAGAATCTATGCATTTGCATAAAATGACGTCAATTCCGGGTCTGTCGTCATCTGGCCGTGAAAGCATCATTCATAGGGTAGCAAACAGCGCCAACTGGAGGAAAACTACTGAAAACACAAATCTCGTAAAGAGTTAAAGGACCACCAGAGGCCCATAGATGTCAGGGGGTTGTCATGGCGATGTCCCCAGTGGCCCCACCCCCTGCCCCTCCCCCGCCCCCGCCCCCTCCCCTCCTCCTCCTCCTCAGCAGTCCCAGGATGTCCCGTCTGAACTTCTGGGACATGAGCACGTAGAGGATGGGGTTCATCACGGTGGAGGCGATGGCGGTGAAGCGGGCGAACGTGGTGAAGGGGCCGTAGCGCGGCGAAGTGCCCGCCGCCCCGGAGGAGCGGGCGGCCAGCAGGGCCAGCGTCAGGCCGTAGGAGGGCAGCCAGCACAGGGTGAAGGCCAGCACCAACACCACCGACGTCTGGGTCACCTTGTTCTGGTAGCGCTCCACCTGGTGGGCAGGGAGGGGATTTCATCAATATGGGAATGATGAACTTGTATTGCTATATTCTTTTATCGTGAAAATGTGTGCAAATCTTTTGAATATATATATATATATATATATGGCTATAAAGCGAACATTTTGAACTCAAATCTTTGCTTCTGGGGGGTCCCTGGAAGAAAATATTTTGAGATGGGGGGGTGGGGGGGGGGCTGCCAAATGGATATCATTTTGGGTGGTCCTTGACATGAAAAAGTTTGAGAACCACTGATTATGGCAACATGCATTTGGGATGAAGTCATTTCTGTTTCTAGCCTTCTCTCACAGTCAAGGGATCATTCATAGGCTGGCCAAGAGCGCCCTCTAGTGTAATTTATAAAAACATGATTTTTTTTAATTTACAGAGATCTCCGTCAATGGCAGGGAACGTGTTAAGATAGAGATAAGGCTGAAGACAGGGAACGTGTTAAGATAGAGATAAGGCTGAAGACAGGGAACGTGTTAAGATAGAGATAAGGCTGAAGACAGGGAACGTGTTAAGATAGAGATAAGGCTGAAGGCTTTTTTTTCCCTGATAATACTGGTGCTTAAATTTACCAAGTTTTATGGATTCAGATTCCTCTCTTTGTATGGGTGCCCCCGGTACATATGATATCCAGCCTTACCTGGGGGGCCCTGCCGTCCCGGCGGCTCCGCCACAGGAAGGCGTAGATGGCGCCGTACGCCACGGCGATGGTGGCCAGGGGCAACAGGAAGGCCAGCAGGAAGTGACAGAGGCCGATGGCCAGCTGCTCCCGGTGGGACAGGAAGGCGAAGCAGGCCAGGCCTTCTTTGTCGGGGGGTCGGCGCGGCATCCCCACGATGCGGAAGTCCAGTTGAGGCGCGGCCAGGCAACAGGCCGGGACCCAGAGCAGAGCGACGGCCGCACTCACCCTGATAGACAGACAGACGGACAGACGGACAGACGGACAGACGGACAGACGGACAGACGGACAGACGGACAGACAGACAGACAGACAGACAGACAGACAGACAGACAGACAGACCTTTATTGATCCCGCCGGGATAATTAATTCTCTAGATACGAGTAGCAACACAATAGGTTGTGGTCAAAAAGAAGAAACAGCATCACAAAAAAACACCACCAGCAATGAACGATTCACGTTATTCCTGGCCATGGCCACCGCATCCGGTCTAACGTAGGGCGTAGGGGGGTGGGGAGTCCCATATCCGATCAGAGTGTGAAACATATCAATGGGTTTCCGGTGTACTTGCATTGCACATATCAGTAGATGGCGTTGATACAACGTTCACGAATGCCAACCGTCATAAAACCCCAAAAAGAAGAAGAAAACCGTGCCATGTTGCGGGACTGTCTTAGACTGTACGTATACGCCTTCTTCCTTGTTTTTAAAGGCAGTTAGCAACCATCTCATTAAGGTGCATTACCGCCACCTGCTGCTCTGGGCTGGCCCAGCGGGGGCCGCAGCCGGAAGTGAGAAGATATTGAATGAAGCAGCTAGCACACAGAGAAAAACTCAATTGCGCCCCCTGTTGGAGGCAATGGCGGCGCCCTGGACATTTCAGGAATAAGGTGAATACAACAGTAGGCCTATATTGTATACTATCTTATATAGTAACCTGCGCTATGCAGAAACATATACTGTAAATACAATCCCTGTGTCACTGCATGACAGTGAGGGTAGAGCAGGCTGTAGGCCTGTACTGTATGTATGTATTACCTGCGTGGAGAGAGGAGGCGGTAGGCCTTGGCCGGCTTCACCACGGTCAGGTAGCGGGACACGGCCAGCGCGGCCAGGGTGAAGGCGCTGGCCGAGGCGCAGGCGGCGCCCAGGAAGCTGAGCAGGCGGCACAGGAAGTCGCCGAACGGCCAGCGCTGCATGGCCACGGCGGCCGTGTGGAAGGGCAGCGTGGCGAGCAGCAGGAGGTCAGCAGCACTGAGCGCCAGCAGGAGAACGTCAGTCCCTGTGTAACATTCGTGTTGTGAGCTTGTAGATTTGTTTTTTTCAACCAAAAAAAAATACATTTTAGGCATTAAAATTGTGAAAGGGGACATTCTGCATAATGAGTACTTTTACTTTAGGTACTTTACGTATATTTTGATGCCAATATTTTTGTACTTTTACTCAAGTAAATTTAGATTACCAGACGTTTACTTCCAACAGAGTGTTTTTACATTGCAGTATTGATACTTTTACTTAAGTAAAAGTACTTTTTACTACTTTGTAAGACAAATACTGAAAATTGTCGATCTACAAGCTCACAGTATTTCACAATGTGACGCGTTGTGAGCTTGTAGATCTGTATTTTTTTTGCCATATTACAAATTCATACAAATATAGGGCTGCCAGGGTTAATGTGGTTGACTTTTTTTTTTAAGTGAATCATTAAATTGGTTAATTATCAAACATAAATATCAAACATATCAGATCAGAGTCTATATTAGCCAAAAGGAAATGCATGTATTTAATTCAGCCTGACCAGAAGCAGGGATAAAAGTCATAAAACATATCTCTACCACCCATAAAAATGAATCAAAAGCAGAAGCATTGGATTCAGCTAATAGACCCCTACCTGTCCCTGTGCCCGACATGGGGCCCCCCGAGGTAGGCTGGAGGACCCCCCCCCTCCTCCTCCTCCTCCCACGCCCGCACAGGATGGCCATCACCAGGGCGTGGCCCGTCACGCCCAGCGCCAGCATGAGCACGTCCAGGACGGGCACCAGGACCTGCTCCACCGACCCCAGCCCCCCCGATTCGCTGCCGTTCCCCGACGAGTTCCACACCGATATCCCTCCGTCATCGTCCTCCATCGTGGAGGAGGTTTAAACACAGCCGCCTCGTCGGTAGCCGAGAGGAGTCATCCAACGTTTTGATATACTCCGTGGTGGTCAGGGCCGGACTAGGGTGGGCTGCAGCCCAGGGGCCCCCAACTGGAGGGGGCCAAAAAAAAAAAAAAAAGAACCCTACCGAATTAACCGAATTAAAGTAACAAAAACCCGAAATAATTGGAAAAAATCCTGCAAAAAAAAAACTCTAGCCCATGGGCCTCTACTCCTATAAATCCGGCCCTGTCCGTGGTGGTCATAAAACTACTGATTAACACTCAAGTGTGGGAATATATATACTGACACTACGGGGTTAATCGATGTTCGCTCGGTACTAACACCACAGAGAATCAGTACTGAGTACGAAATATCTGCAATCAGTTTTTTTTTCTCCCACTCTGACATAATTAAAACATGTTTATTTCCCAGAGGAAACCTTCTATACCATCTCGTCCCCGTAATCACAACGAATGGTTAAAACGTTAATAGTATAACGTCATAGCACCTCCACGTCTATGCAGAGTTGAGTCCTTACAATCAGCTTCACAACGATCCCTGCCTCAGCAGAGAGAGAGAGAGAGAGCACAAGAGAGAGAGAGAGAGAGCACAAGAGAGAGAGAGAGAGAGAAAGAGGGGAGCTAAGGGGGGAGGAGGAGGAGGAGGGCTGGAATGGAGATAATTTGTTTGGCAGTGGAAGCGGCCTCTCTCTCCGCATCTCTCCCTCTGCTTCTCGCCGGCCGGGCCCTCCTGCTGTGTGAGACGGTGTCTCCACCACCACAGCGAGCGGGTGGGTTGTGTCTGAGTAGCCGAGCGCTTAAACGCTCTGATTTCCTAGTCGGCTCAGATCAATCAGCTTCTCGTGTGTGTGATGTCTCTATCAGCCCCCCCCCCCCACCCCACCATGTAGCTGCTCATCCGTTCCACAATCAGCCTAGGTCTCTGCTTGCTCCCACCCAGCAGGGGGTCCGACTGCCTGTAGCTCCTATAGCAGGGGGGTCCGTCTGCCTGTAGCTCCTATAGCAGGGGGTTCTGTCCGTCTGTCTGTAGCTCCTATAGCAGGGGGTTCTGTCCGTCTGTCTGTAGCTCCTATAGCAGGGGGGTCCGTCTGCCTGTAGCTCCTATAGCAGGGGGGTCCGTCTGCCTGCAGCTCCTATAGCAGGGGGGTCTGTCTGTCTGTAGCTCCTATAGCAGGGGGGTCTGTCTGTCTGTAGCTCCTATAGCAGGGGGGTCTGTCTGTCTGTAGCTCCTATAGCAGGGGGTTCTGTCCGTCTGTCTGTAGCTCCTATAGCAGGGGGGTCTGTCTGTCTGTCTGTAGCTCCTATAGCAGGGGGGTCTGTCTGTCTGCCTGTAGCTCCTATAGCAGGGGGGTCTGTCTGTCTGTCTGTAGCTCCTATAGCAGGGGGGTCTGTCTGTCTGTCTGTAGCTCCACAGGGAGGGGGTCGGGTCGGTCGGTTCTCCAACGAGCCGTAACGGATCGACGGTGACAAAGGGAGAGAGAGAGAGAGAGAGCAGAGAGGTGGATGAATGGTTGTAGTTGTAAGCAGCAGATAGCAGGTTGAACTCTGGACCCATCGTGACAGGGACAGGAGAGATAGATGGTGGGGAGTGTCTGGTCAAATAAAAATGTTTCCCAGAGTTTCCGTCTTCATATCATCGGATTTGTCGCTGTTGGGGGGCAGAAAACTCTTATCTCCATGCCATATTTTAACTTTTGTTTTTTTCCCGTGAATTAATGCCCTACTTGATGATCAATACTACAGCGTCACACAAAAGCATCAGAAAGTAGCAGATCTACAAGCTCAAAACGCGTTGAATGTTTGAATCCTGAAAAGTAAAAACTGTTTGTTGGACGTATGAGGTTTCTACCCGACAGAGACGATAAAGAATCAGTGCGTCGTGTGTTGTTGTCACTACGCCAATGGTGGAAGAAGTACTCAGATTTATTATTTATTTTTACTTAAGTAAAAGTACCAATGTGGTGTTGTAGTAAAAGGCCTGCATAATTATTTTTCTTTTTTTTGTAAAAGTACCAAAGTAGCAAAACATACTATACCGTACTCATTAATATGCAGAATGTCCCATTTCACAATTATTTTAAAAATCTTCGAAACTTGTCGTATTTCGACACGTTGTGAGCTTATAGTTTGGCTATTTTCAAATAGCCGAACTATACAATAGGGCTTAAGCGGTTCATGTATATTTTTGCCATAATAAAGAAAACCTGGTGAACTAACTAGTAACTAAAAGTTGTCAAATAATTATAGTGGACTAAGAAGTACAATAGTTACCTCTACGTCATAGTGGAGTAGAAGTATGAAGAAATTGAAAAATGGAAATACTCAAGTAAATTAAAAGTACTTCAAAAGGTACAGTACTTGAGTAAATGTACTTAGTTACTTTCCACCACTGCACGCAGGTATGTAAATATATACAGAGCGACAGAGAGAGAGAGATAGACAAAGTGTTTGTCTTGCAAATCAGGGTAATTATTGACCATTGACTTGAGTGCCGGCGGTGCAGTCAGTCTTGCCGCGTTATCGTCACACCTAGAATAAGTGCCATAAAAATCGTGCAAACTCAACGCAGTCGTAAATATCAGCTTTGCTCTCGTGCTCTCTTACGCAGAGTTAACGAGGTCATTATTATTAGTGCATAGATGTGTGTGTGTGTGTGTGTGTGTGTGTGTGTGTGTGTGTGTGTGTGTGTGTGTGTGTGTGTGTGTGTGTGTGTGTGTGTGTGTGTGTGTGTGTGTGTGTGTGTGTGTGTGTGTGTGTGTGTGCACAGTTTAGTGAGTGTGCAGAAAAGAGACGAGCCCAAAGATTTACAATCCGTTAACACTTTAAGACCGGGAACGCATCTGAGTGTCATTTTAAGATTTCCTTTGGGCTATTCAAAAACAGCAGATCTACAAGCTCATAGCACGGCACAGAGTGCCGCGCTATGAGCTTGTAGATCTGCTGTTTTTGAAAAATCTTGATATTTTTTCTAAATATATATACATATATATATATATATATATATTTTTTAAGTTAACATCGAACAGCGAACAAGATTAACTCAAATCTTATTGCTTCTGGGGGAATCTACAAATGTCTTCTAAATCCTAAAAGTTTATTTTTTATTTATATATTTTGCTATAATATCAGTGGTTCTTAAACTTTTTCATGACAAGGACCTCCCAAAATGGCCAAAAGCGGACCCCCATCTGAAAACATTTAGTTCCAGGGACCCCCAGAAGCAAAGATTTGAGTTCAAAATGCATAATAATATTCAAAGATTCGAACACATTTTCAAGATTTTCCACAAAAAATAGCAGATCTACAAGCTTGTAGATCTGCTACTTTTGAATAGCCTAAAGAAATCTTAAAATGCCACAGATGCGTTCCTGGTCTTAATGGGTTAATAGCACTGAAGAAAAGAGGAAACGTGGTGCCAACAGATTTAGTGTTGCATTTCATAAGATGTTTTTTTGTTGTTGATTTAGTGAGTGGTAATAGCAGAGACAACAGCACCATATGGGGTTACATCATCATTGGTTCTCTCAAAGTGGGGACCGGGGACCCACCCAGGGCCAGGGGTCCGTGGCAGGGTTCCAGGGGGTCCCCCCAGCAAAAGTAGATATAACATTATCATCGCAGTCATTTTAAACAACTTTATGCAAATTGACCCAAAATTTACCCAAATCATGCATTCCTTCCATTCCATGCTTTGAACTGAGCAGATTGAACATCTTGAAAACGGCCTCTCAACTTTTGATTGAGTTTTGGCCATTGTCGCCCGTTTTTCTTTAACTCTTTAACTGCCAGAGTATTAGTGTAATAGTGTTACGCCACTGCCAGCTAAAACGAGCGATGTTATCAACCTTTGAAAAATCATGGAATATTTTCTGTGAATGCTATCCGCACGGTGATCCCCTCATTACACACACAGGGGTCTCGTAGAATGGGGGGGAAACAAAATGATCCGATAGCGGTAATCCGTTCCATAGTTGTGGCAATTTGAAAATAGCATGTTTTGAGATTTACAATCCGTTAACACTTTAAGACCGGGAACGCATCTGAGTGTCATTTTAAGATTTCCTTTGGGCTATTCAAAAACAGCAGATCTACAAGCTCATAGCACGGCACAGAGTGCCGCGCTATGAGCTTGTAGATCTGCTGTTTTTGAAAAATCTTGATATTTTTTCTAAATATATATACATATATATATATATATATATATTTTTTAAGTTAACATCGAACAGCGAACAAGATTAACTCAAATCTTATTGCTTCTGGGGGAATCTACAAATGTCTTCTAAATCCTAAAAGTTTATTTTTTATTTATATATTTTGCTATAATATCAGTGGTTCTTAAACTTTTTCATGACAAGGACCTCCCAAAATGGCCAAAAGCGGACCCCCATCTGAAAACATTTAGTTCCAGGGACCCCCAGAAGCAAAGATTTGAGTTCAAAATGCATAATAATATTCAAAGATTCGAACACATTTTCAAGATTTTCCACAAAAAATAGCAGATCTACAAGCTTGTAGATCTGCTACTTTTGAATAGCCTAAAGAAATCTTAAAATGCCACAGATGCGTTCCTGGTCTTAATGGGTTAATAGCACTGAAGAAAAGAGGAAACGTGGTGCCAACAGATTTAGTGTTGCATTTCATAAGATGTTTTTTGTTGTTGATTTAGTGAGTGGTAATAGCAGAGACAACAGCACCATATGGGGTTACATCATCATTGGTTCTCTCAAAGTGGGGACCGGGGACCCACCCAGGGCCAGGGGTCCGTGGCAGGGTTCCAGGGGGTCCCCCCAGCAAAAGTAGATATAACATTATCATCGCAGTCATTTTAAACAACTTTATGCAAATTGACCCAAAATTTACCCAAATCATGCATTCCTTCCATTCCATGCTTTGAACTGAGCAGATTGAACATCTTGAAAACGGCCTCTCAACTTTTGATTGAGTTTTGGCCATTGTCGCCCGTTTTTCTTTAACTCTTTAACTGCCAGAGTATTAGTGTAATAGTGTTACGCCACTGCCAGCTAAAACGAGCGATGTTATCAACCTTTGAAAAATCATGGAATATTTTCTGTGAATGCTATCCGCACGGTGATCCCCTCATTACACACACAGGGGTCTCGTAGAATGGGGGGGAAACAAAATGATCCGATAGCGGTAATCCGTTCCATAGTTGTGGCAATTTGAAAATAGCATGTTTTGCCAAAAATATATAGTGTAAAAAAAAATTAAAGTACACAGGAGCCGAGATAGAGCATCTTTAAGCAATAAGTTAACCAGAGAGTGAATGGAGCAGCACATCTTCTGATGGCGTTATCTCTGGTTCTGTGTGAAAAAAATCTAAAAAATTTTTTTATTTTTAACTCGTCCAAATTCGTCTTTGGCAGGTTGGGCCATAGCAGATTTGACGAATTAATTTGTCCATGGCAGGCAATGAGTTAATAACATGGGCTAGGAAGGTCGGACAGCGACAAACTAGATACCTGAGTAAAGTTCACTATAATGAGCTGCATCCAGCACTTCCACTAGCCTGGTAAACCCTCCCTCCGGAAATCTCATTTCTATTTGATTCCAGGAGTGAGTCTGGCCTGATAGCCCATTGTGGGGGTTTCTAGTGGAATTACCAGCTAACCGAGCCTATCAGCGTCGTCGCACATCGTTCTGTGATTGACAGCGACAGTTGGCCAATCAGGTGGCGAGTTCGAGTGAGCCCAAAACACGAACGGCAGCCATCTTTTTCTTGTCCGCTATATTCTCCGCTATTTTTTTACTTCAAAAAGCTCTCTAACTTCTATTTTGAGGCACGGAATTTACTTATAATATATCGTTTGGATAGAATTTAGTTGTTTAA
Source organism: Gymnoscopelus braueri (assembly GCF_963280865.1). Taxonomy (NCBI): domain Eukaryota; kingdom Metazoa; phylum Chordata; class Actinopteri; order Myctophiformes; family Myctophidae; genus Gymnoscopelus; species Gymnoscopelus braueri. Next base: position 10,527,737 of record NC_137612.1, on the reverse strand, counting down.
CTTCATATATGTGGTCAATTAATCATGACAAAGCCTATTTAAAAATAAAAATTTAGAGACACCCATGTATCCGAATAAGGCAACCCATTTTGGGCATGGCTGTCTCAAAAGTCCCGTTGCGTCACATTAGACTGGTGAACTGCTGATTGGCTGAAGGGGAAAAATTATCATTGGCTGAAGGGGTTGTCAGTCAACGGTATTACTCCCGCCCAACCCACAGCCAATATTGCAGAATGGGCGATCAGGCCAGACTCACTCCTGGAATCAAATAGAAATGAGATTTCCGGAGGGAGGGTTTACCAGGCTACACTTCCACTGCCATTTCCGTCGGCCTAGGGGCAGTTGAAATGTCTTTTTTGGGGGGTATAGATTTATTTGTATTTTCTTCACAGAACCCGAGGCTCTTGGCCCGGCCCGACCAATTAGCATAGATTTTGTAGCCTGGGACCCAGACGAATCTGCCAGTGCAAAAAAATAAAAATTGCCCTCGGTGATTTGTGTCTGACACCGCTCTGTTGTGAATCCATTTCCTGCCCCCGAAGTCTGGGGTGACCAATCAGGGCCCAGTATTCAAATATGGGAGACTGTAATTGGTAGTTGGTTGTACAGTAGGTCTAACCAATTGCGTCCAGAGCCATTCTTTTGATCCCGCCCCTTGGGAAAAAATCACACCCAGTGTGAAGAGAGTGGTGCCTTTGATGAGTTAATTAGTGTAACTGGTTGCATCTTAGTGTTGCAATCAGCTGCAGCTGTTTAGGCCGTGCTCATACGGACGGACGGACGGACGGACGGACAGACACACAAAGTCAGTCCTTGGAGTGGCTAGCACCACTCAAAAAAGCGTCCTCATAGAAGCACCAGACTCATATCCACGCAGTGATATAGTCTGGCTACGTGAGGCTATAGATTTTGGGCCCGGCCCCGTCCGAAAACGTCAGTTAGGGTCAGGTAGGGTTCGGGTTCAGGCAGAATTTGAGAACTCTGCTCCAGTCTCCTAAAAAGGCGGCCTCCTACTTCACACAGATAACGGGAAGTAAACCTGGAGATCATGACTTTCAAATGCCTTTCTTTTTTTTTTGTCTTCTGGCCTCTGACCAGTGCTGTGATCATGTGTGGCTGAGGTCATATCCTATATTATGTCCTGCCCAGGCTGGCCTGTTCTCTATGATGATGATTCCACTGTAGCTTTCACTGTGTTTCACTGCAATAACAACTCAGGTCTGGAGGACTGACTGACTTACCAATTCTTTTGGCACGGTAGTGTGCATGAGTGAGTTGTTTTGAAACACGCAATTCCTCACGGGCCTTGACCGGAGAGAGTGTTTATTATCCATGTTCTGTGCACGTGTGTGCGCCTCTCTGTGTGTGTGTGTGTGTGTGTGTGTGTGTGTGTGTGTGTGTGTGTGTGTGTGTGTGTGTGTGTGTGTGTGTGTGTGTGTGTGTGTGTGTGTGTGCACACGTGTGCGTGGTGCGTGTGTGTGTGTGTGTGTGTGTGTGTGTGTGTGTGTGTGTGTGTGTGTGAGAGAGAGAGTGAGGGAATGTTTCTCAGCAGTGCAGCAGCTGTTGTGTGTCTCCCGCTACAAGAACTGTGTGTTCTTCCACTTTGGCAGAGTGGTGGGAGAAGAAGTAACTCCCAATGGCAATACCACAATTTAGCAGTGGTGGAAAAAGTACTCAAATGTTTTACTTAAGTAAAAGTATCAATACTGCAATGTAGAAGTACTTCGTTACAAGTAAAAGTCCGGAATTCAAAATTTACTTGAGTAAAAGTAAAATAATTGGTTTCAAAATGTACTTAAAGTACCAAAAGTAAAAGTACTAAAATGTTTGAAAATAGCAGATCTACAAGCTCACAACGCGTCGCGTTGTGAGCTTGTAGATCGGCTATTTTCAAATAGCCTATGTAGCTACTGTATAGGGCTAAAGTGGTTAATGTATGTTTTATAATGTAATAATTTATATCTGCAAAGTAACTAGTAACTAAAGTTTTCAAATTATTGTAGTGGAGTAAAAGTACAATATTTGCCTCTGAGATGTAGTGGAGTAGAAGTAAAAGTATTGGAAATTGGAAATACTCAAGTAAAGTACAAATACCTCAAAACTGTACTTAAGTACAGTACTTGAGTAAATGTACTCAGCTACTTTCCACCACTGCAATTTAGCAATGCTTGGTTCATTTTTTAAGTTTTTTTTAAATTCGGCATAGAGAGAGAAGGGTTCTTAGACAGGGATATGCAGTACTTATTTTTTATCCATACGTACAGACGAACATGCATACAGGTACAGGACTTCACACCCAACATAACGAGAGTACGAGATAAATTAATGGTTTAAGTTAACGAGAACATCACAAGCAAAACAAGACATTCCCTTCTTACCCTTCTCCCCTCTCACTTATAACTTTGGCTCCCTCTCACTTCACCATATAGGCATATGAATATCCATACAGGCATATTAAACACACAATGCGACGCGTTGTGAGCTTGTAGATCTGCTATTTTCAAAAGATTTTTATACATTTCGAAAACTTATGAAATGGGGCATTCTTTCTGCACAATGACTACTTTAATTACTTTACTTACTTTAAGTATATTTTGATGCCAAAACCTTTTTACTTTTACTCAAGTGAATTTTGAATAACAGATTTTTTTACGTGTAACAGAGTATCTATACAATGTTCCATTGATACTTTTACAGTACTTAAGTAAAACATTTGAGTACTTTTCCCACCACTGATGAAATGTACTTCATTACTTTCTGCCAGTGCGTGTTGGCTGTACTCTTGTGTCCTCTGAGAGCGTTGTGGAGCCGGGTGTGGAGACCTACGAGCTCAACCTCTTACTCATCTCAAGGTCCAGAAGAGAAAGAGAAAAAAAAGAGGAAAAAAAACAACCAAAAGTTGAACATTCCCTTCTGGTCTCATTGATGAGGTAGACTAGAGCCATGGAAAGTTCTATGCTCTCTGGTTGCTATCGTGACCTTTTCTGGTGAGCTGTTTGTTGGAGAAAAGCCTGGAATCACACACTGTGTTCCTTCTACTGTAGGTTATTAGTACGGAGCCACCATCCATGTGGAACCATGTTCCTCGGTTGGCAGTAACGTACGTACTGTACGTACATTTACTTGAGTTGTGTACTTAAAGGACGACAGTTCAGAAACCCACCTACCAGTGACATCATCATTAGGCAGACAAAAAATCACACCCTGTGTGAAGTGGGCGGTGTCTTGCTAGCTAATCACAATACTGAATGGAGTCAACCAATCAAATGTACAAAAGATAAATACATTTATTGAAACACTCTTTATGATGGACGAAACCATAACTTGAAAAAAACCAATATTTGGTTTTTTTCAAGTTATGGTTTCTTATATAGGGCTATGCACATGTGTCATGTGACACTGGCCAATCACAGTCCTGAATAGACTGTGATTGGCCAATCACAGCGCAGGATAATTGTACAAATTTCCTGGGCCCAGATCACAGCGCAGGAAAATGTAAATTTTTCCAAATCTCACTTATAGGGGCGGTTTCACCGCCCAAAAACAAGATAAAAAATAAAAAATAAAGATTTGTATTATCCCGAGAACAATGGCTTCCATTATAGCATGGTAACTTTCCAGGAATAGAAAGCCTGCAGTTTCTATTAGCTTGGATTCCCCATCGATGATGTCACTGGTAGGCAGGTTTCTGAACTGTTCACAGCCCTCCTCTGAGACACAGAGTGAGTAGACAGAAACGGTACCATATTATAATGAGCATTAGTGAGGACCAATGATATGAAGATAGGTTGAAACCCTAATGCTCATGATAAAATGGTACCATTTTATTCTACTCTGTGTGTGTCAGGAGGGCTGTGGCACTTCAGAAACCCGCCTACCAGTGAACTATAAATAAAAAACATCACATGGATGCACCTGGGACGTATCATCAGTGTTGTAGCCTGGGGTCAACAGGTGTTACGGGTCTCACAACAACATACACCCTCGCCCAGGTGACCCAGCCGGGGTTGATCAAGCCCCGACTTACGTCCCAGTAGCTATACCCACGGTCAGTCCTCTTAGGGCAAGACAGGGCCACTCAATCCGCTTCTCCGGAACTACTCTGCCGGGACCGGGGAGGCTCTGGCACGTGGAGGGACTAGGCTCTGTGGATGGCCTCCTGGCCGGGCTCCTCCTTCGTCTCACCAGGTCCAGGACCTGAGCGTTGCACCAGACTCTCCCGCTCCAATCATTTCACTCCGGTGTGATGGTGTAAGGATAAGGATAATTCCTTTTAACAGGACGTTCATGAAAGTCCTTGCGGGCTTGTTTCCAATGAGGGCCTGTGAGCAATTAGGGGTTAAGAGTCTTGCTCAGGGACAAATTTCATATCATCGGCACATATGCTGGCGTGGCCTGGAATCGTACCTGGGGCAACCAGGGCCTCTGGCTCCCTAGGCGGGCTCACTAACCACTCAGCTATGGCCGTGGTGGTACTGCAGGCTCCACTTGCGGCTTGCCTGAAAGGCCCTCCTAAAAGGCCTCACCGTGGGTTTATTGGGCTTCTTTCCAGGAATAATCTTCTCTTCTGGGGGGGCACCTGCCCTGGCACAACACATTTTCAGATGGGGGGTCCCGCGGCCAAATATGTATATCAATTTGGGGGCACGAAAAGGTTTGAGAACTACTGATTAAGAAGGCATTTCTAATGGGTTAACTAACCCGTGTTACTGTGTGTTCCTCCAGACGTGGGCTCGGTGGAGGGCTTGGCGTACCACCGTGCGTGGGACATGCTGTTCTGGACCAGCTACACCACCTCCACCATCACCTGCCACACGGTGGACCAGAGCCGCTGGGGCGCCGCCGACCGCCAGACCGTGGTCAGCATGTCCGGAGACGACCACCCCCGGGCCTTCGTCCTGGACGAGTGTCAAAGGTCAGAGAGGGAGCAGGGGTTCAATTTACAATTTAAGGACTTTTTTAAGACCTAAAAAACGAATAATAAGACCATTACTACGTCAAAAATTAACCAACAAACTATACAAAAAAAAAATTAAGAACGTTTTGCCTGGCGGTCAGAGGCGCGTCAGAGGCGCGCTCTTAAGAAAGAGGCAACAATGGCTAAAAACTAAGCTATGACTAAAACTATTACTAAATATATTGTTAATTTTGTCAACAAATACAAACCAGACAAAAATGTTATGGAGGGACTAGTGGAGAACTACAAGATCTACAGTACAAGCTCAGTGCGACGCATTGTAGATCTGCTATTTTTTTAGAAAAATTGTGAAAATTTGTGCAAATCTTTGAATATATATTTTTGAAAGTGAACATTTGTAACTCAACTCTTTGCTTCTGGGGGGTCCCTAGAACAAAACATTTTGAGATGGGGGTCTGCGGCCAAAAAGTATATTTACAGAAAAACATTGGGGGGTAATTTATTTTGGCAAGCTAGAAGACTTGTCTAGGTCCAGTTGCAAATTGCAGACAGGTGCTATTTTTTGGCGGTTTTCAATGGCTGTTGGTGGTAGTGCATTCCACATGTTTGTGCCGAATCTGGGTGGAATGAGATAAAAAATGAACACTGCTTTTCTTCTTCTCTCAGCCTGATGTTCTGGACCAACTGGAACGAGCAGTCTCCCAGCATCATGAGGGCCACGCTGAGCGGCTCCAACGTGCTGGTGATCATCGGCAGTGACATCCGGACCCCCAACGGCCTGGCCATAGACCACCGCGCCGAGAAGCTCTACTTCTCCGACGCCACGCTGGATAAGATCGAGCGCTGCGAGTACGACGGCACTCACCGCTATGTGAGTGACACACTACTTACTGTACAGTACAGTGGTGTAAAGTAACTAAGTACATTTACTCTATGTGAGTGACATACTGCTGTACAGTACACTGCATGTTCAGTTAGACACTTCAGCTCAGGATTAACCATTTACCATTTATTGCAATGATATTGCATTCAGTTTGGCGGTGTGACTCTGCCCCTGTGATATTACAGATTACCTGTGATACTACAGATTACCTGTGATACTACAGATTACCTGTGATACTACAGATTACCTGTGATACTACAGATTACCTGTGATACTACAGATTACCTGTGATATTACAGATTACCTGTGATATTACAGATTACCTGTGATACTACAGATTACCTGTGATACTACAGATTACCTGTGATACTACAGATTACCTGTGATATTACAGATTACCTGTGATATTACAGATTACCTGACATGACACAGAATCTGAGATCACAAACCTCCCCAGAAGCAGAGCATAAAATACAGTGTTATGCATCAACATTCAAGAGCATAGATTAATGTACAGATCCACAGAACATACAATCCACAGAAACACACATTTAAATATTGAGCCCTTTAAAGACACATGTACCCTAACTCTTTGACTGCCAGAGTATTTTCATAAAGTACTCCCCCCAGTGCCAGCGATTTTTTGTTATTTTGTTATTTAATTTTCATATAGTAAGTCTAGCTGCGGTTTTGAACACATACGATGGTTCCACCAGTAGAGAGCAGCAAATCGACGCTTTCATCAGCTCGCTGACTCGCTGCCCCCCACCCCCCAACAGAGCCAAACAGTGAAATACATGAAACCGGATGTGACGTGTTCTCAGATTCTCCGATTGCAAAAATTTACGATGTGATACACGACGGCGATGACTGTTCGTCACCCAGACTATAGATTATAGAAGTGGACCTCTCCATTCGTATTTTATACCGTGTGAAAAACCGTGTGTTTCCCTATTCTGGCCGAAAATGACCGTGGGAAAAAAATTAAAACCGGAAACGGAATCTGCGTCATAAAACCGGATGCAAGTGTGGGTGAAGTAAGTGGAACTCGACTCTTAGAGTGAAACATTGCAGAATAGCGCGATCAGAGATTAAACAATGAACGCGCGTCCAAAACGTCGACGGCCAACTGGACAAAGTAGCAATTGACGCGTTATCGAGTCAACCGCAGTCAAAGAGTTAAAGGAGAGTTCCGGACTAGCCTTTTCTTTACCTTTATTTGATGTTATTATGTCCTAGGATGAGTGGTACCGTAGAACATTTTCATAACTCCATCCCGAGTCCAGCGCAGCTAAAAACCCGACCGGACGGTCCATGCGCTAGATTGTGTATTTTTATCCCTCTAATTTAATTTTTTTGGGGTGATCTGACTTTCGCAATCTTTCACAAAACAACACAAAATCTGACTTTCACAATGACAGAAAACTGTCCACAGTGTTTGTGTTAGATACGCCCCTCCGGAAGTCTCGCAAGACGAGATCTCACCCGTGATATCATCCAAGCCGCTTGTAAACACTACGGCGGCCCATTTGAGACAAAAACACTGTGGCGAGGTTTCTGTCATTATGAACGTCAGATAACACGACCTAGCGCATATGGAACGGCCGCTCTGGTTTTTAGCTGCGGTGGACTCTACTGTACTGTACCTAACATCATATAAAGGTAAGGAAAAGGCTCGTCAGGAATTCTCCTTTAAAGCCGTTCAAGATGCACAGATATTACATCATACCATCCACAGAATCATACATTTACTTAAATAGCAGAGGAGGAGGCAGGGGAGGGAGGGAGTTTGAAAACAGAACGCAGCAGGAACAGCTGTGATCAAGCTGAACATGAAGTGTGAACAGTGATCTGCTTATAGAGACCGCCGATATGTGAACCATTTAGATTGAGGGCGTATGTGTAAGCTTGTTAGCAAATGAGAATGAAGCAGCTGAGTGAGTTGAACGCTGAATGAATGCCTTCCATGCCTACCTGAACTATCGCGAGGCTGGATTTCTTCAACGCTGTTGTAGATCACACAACGCAACATTTTGCATTATTTTTTACAGTTGTTGCCTATATAATGACATACCCAAAATAATGGCGCCAGGCAGGCAGTGGTGTAATTAAAGTAATTAAGTACATTTATTCAAGTACTGTACTTTAGTACAATTTTGAGGTATTTTTACTTTACTGGAGTACTTCCAATTTTCAGTACTTTTACTTCTACTCCACTACATCTCAGAGGCAAATATTGTACTTTTACTCCACTGCAATTATTTGAAAACTTTAGTTACTAGTTATTAGATATAAATGATTACATTATAAAACATACATTAACCACTTTAGCCCTATTTTATACCTAGGCTATTTGAAAATTGCGACGCGTTGTGAGCTTGTAGATCTGCTATTTTCAAATATTTTAGTACTTTTACTTTTGGTACAGTACTTTAAGTACATGTTGATACCAATACGTTTACTTAAGAAACACATTTGAGTACTTTTTCCACCACTTGTACTAGTGAGTGTGTGTGTGTGTGTGTGTGTGTGTGTGTGTGTGTGTGTGTGTGTGTGTGTGTGTGTGTGTGTGTGTGTGTGTGTGTGTGTGTGTGTGTGTGTGTGTGTGTGTGTGTGTGTGTGTGTGTGTGTGTGTGTGTGCGTGCGTGCGTGCGTGCGTGCGTGCGTGCGTGCGTGCGTGCGTGCGTGCGTGCGTGCGTGCGTGCGTGCGTGCGTGCGTGCGTGCGTGCGTGCGTGTGTGTGTGTGTCTGGGTGTGCGCTGCCCCCTGCAGGTGGTGCTGAAGAACGAGCCGGTGCACCCGTTCGGCCTGGCCGTGTACGGGGACTACATCTTCTGGACGGACTGGGTGAGGCGGGCCGTCCTCAGGGCGGACAAGTACACGGGCGGAGACATGAAGGTGCTGCGGGCAGACATCCCCCAGCAGCCCATGGGCATCGTGGCCGTGGCCAACGACACCAACAGCTGTGAGTTCTCCTCCTCTCCATCCAGGAGTGTCCAAGTGTCTGACTGTCTGTCTGTCTGTCTGTCTGTCTGTCTGTCTGTCTGTCTGTCTGTCTGTCTGTCTGTCTGTCTGTCTGTCTGTCTGTCTGTCTGTCTGTCTGTCTGTCTGTCTGTCTGCATTAGCCCATTAAGACCTGAGGCAATTCTTTAAAAAAAATCTAAATCCTAACAGTTTTTTGAAAATAAAAATAAAACATTTTTTTTCAAGATTTTTCAGATATAGCAGATATACAAGCTCATAGTGCGGCACTCGGTGCCGCACTATGAGCTTGTATATCTGCTATTTTTGAATAGCCAAAAAAAAATCTAAAGTGACACATATGCGTTCCAGGTCTTAACACATTGACCGCCGGGCCCGTAGTTCTACGGGCCGTTAAATCCAACGGTTAAGCACCGATCCCGTAGCCTACGGGCTGTGGTGCTTTTTCCTTTTTTTCGATTTTTTTTTCAATTTTCTAGGGGGACCATTTTCAGTGTAACACCACCCGAAGTCAACCGGAAGTGCGATCCCGTTTTTTGTTTCCCGTCTGCCTCCATTCTAAGTCGTACACAAAAAGCCCTGTAAACCTATGTAGTTTTTCATCCTCGCATTTCCCATGTTAACATAAACGGTCAGAACTCAAACATGGCGGCTCCGTTTGACACGTGGTTTGGACTGGTACACGCAGGGAGATGTCGCCGATATAAACAGACCGTGTACGGCTCAATCTTAAGGATTTTAACAAGATCTATGGCGACGTGAAAAAAACAAAAAACAACAATAAAACGTTGGCACTGGTGAGTACATTATGAGATTAACCTCTGGCGGTCAATGTGTTAATGGGTTAACCCATTCACTCCGGGAACGCATCTGTGTCAAAAAAAAATATGAGCTTGTAGATCTGCTATTTTATATATATATATATATATATATATATATATATATATATATATATATATATATATATATATATATATATATAAAATCAGGGATGCATTGGTCTTGGGACGCGGAAACACGCCGTGCAACCCCTTTTTTGAGCAGGAGCACGCGCACGCACACGCATCGATTTTAAAACAACCCTTAATTCACACCTCAACAAAGTTTACAAAGGCTCCCGACTGCCGGGTGTCACACCAGCATGAATTAACATAGCAATGAGCCTAGAGATGCATATCAATTGTCCATTGTGTGACCTGTAGTGTAGGTGTTAAGCGACGTGCGCGCGACGTCTTTAAAATAGCGTCCCACCACTAACAAAATCACCAATACAACACAGTATATAGTATATTTTTTTTAAAGCGAACATTTTTAACACGGTTAGTGCCAAAAACGGTCCGGACCGTTTTTGAGAAGCTATGCATTATGTGCCATAAACGGTCCGGACCATTTTTGGCCCATTTTTTAAAAAAAATATTTTTCCCTCGTGGGGCGCTCTAACGAAACTTTGGGATCATCCAAGGAGTCTCTAAGAAGGAGAGGCCGGATGTGGATCCATGTCAAAAATGCTTCCGGTCGGCCGCTCCAATGTTAACTCCTTGACTAAAAGCTTAATATCTCCATTTCTTTTTAACGTGGTGGAAATGAGCCGTTTTCGATCGGCGATCACTCTGCAATGGAAGATCGCGTTAGAAATATTATTGTTCCAGGCGTTAGTCGGGACCTTCCGCCGTCTCGCACGCAGGCTTTGTTTACATGCACGTCCTCATCTGGACTTCTACAGCACGCAACATATCAGCGTAAATGGATGGAAGATATGCTGGCACTAGATGTACCCTATTTTAATAAACCTCTGTCACACAATGTGTTAACTCTTTGCTTCTGGGGGTCCCTGGAACAAAACATTTTGAGATGGGGGTCCGTGGCCAAATGCCTACATACCTAAAAAAAAAATCTAAATCCTAACGGTATGTTGCTATATCAGTGGTGCTCCAACTTTTCCATGTCAAGAACCCCTATTTGGCCGCGGACAAACTATTTTCATCATTACGTGAAACTTTGGCTGAGTCGGCCGACACGGGCAAACACGCTGAGGGACCTAATAATTCAGCTCTAAATGCAACGCATAGCCTCCATTGTGTCATGGTATTAATTTATGATACTGTACTGTGTATATTGATCACATGAACGCCACACACAATAGCCTATTAAGTCTTACCATCGGATGAGGAAACAGTGGATGAAATCTAGCTGTTCCGACGTAGGAGAATGATGTATAGGCTATTAATCCAAAAGACACATTTCCCCTCAGTAATCAATAAAGCTCTGGTCCGTAATCTATCCGATAGTAGCGTGCCAGGATGCCCTGCAGGATCATCCTTTTACCTCTGTAAAGGTGAGCAGTGTTCAGTAGAAAAGGCTTACAGTATATAATATCCTTTCGTTGTTGTTTTATTAGCCTATTATTTGGTGGTGGGATTAAACCTTGTAAACTTCTAACACGTGACATTAGAGTTGGCTATTTACTTTATTAACGTTTAACGTTTAATCGCGTGAGGGACTCGCTTTCCGCTGATCTGCAAGTTGTCATGCAATGCGATGCGTCATGCCGTTTCCAGGTTGCCTTTTATGGTCTTGATGGTCTTATGGTCGGGGCGTGGAGCAATGCAAATGATCTCCCACATGAACGCGCCTCTGACCGTGAGGAACAACTGTGATCCACACATTTGAGTGATTTACACGCCCCTTTGCAGTGGTGGAAAAAGTACTTAAGTGTTTTACTTAAGTAAAAGTATCAATACTGCAATATAGAAATGCTCCGTTACAAGTAAAAGACTACAAAATGTACTTGTAGATCGGCTATTTTCAAATGGCCGAAATGTATATAGGGCGGAAGTGGTTAATGTATGTTTTGTAATAATAATCAAAATCGTAAAAAAGTAAAAGTACAATATTTGCTTCTGAGATGAAGTAAAAGTAGAAGTAAAAGTACTGAAAATTGGAAATACTCCATTAAAGTAGATATATCTAAAAATTGTACTTAAGTACAGTACTTGAGTAAATATACTTAGTTACTTTACACCACTGCCCCTTTGTGAATTGCACATCGTTTTTTTTTCTCAGAGAAAATACGCCCTCCTTTAGTCACTTTATTTACACGTTATTTACGACCCACTTAGTGAATCAATGTGTCCCTGAGCATCACTTAACCCCTGCCCGCCCCCCCCCCCCTGGGGCGTTGTATTAATAGCACCCACTGCTCCATGTTGATTTCACGTATCTGTGCTAATGCACAGTGACAGAAAAGACCCCAGAGGGGTAAATGACTAAATTATTATTAATAGTATATGACACTGCGGGTTCACACTTGTAAAGTGTAAGCAGCAGTGAAATCTTAGCATTCTTAAAGTTTTCATTTTAAAAAATCCTCTTAAAGAGGTGGTGCCATGGTTTTGCACTTTTTCTGTTTTTCATGTGTCTATGAGGTTGATAGAACTTCATTAAGCCCCCTGGTGGTGTTTTTATGGTGCCCCCTGGTGGTGTTTTTATGGTGTTTTATGTCTTCTCTGACTATTTTGAGTTTCTACCTGGAGGCTGAAACCTTGAGGGTCAAACGTGCCAATAGAAAAACAGCACTTTAATGACATAGTAAAATAGTACCCTCCCCCTCATTATCATAACACAACAGGTGTGGGCATGAGGAGGAGGAGGGACTAGGACAGGTGGGTGGTGCTAAGGTGGTGGAGGAGGTGCTAAGGTGAGAACCAGGTATACTTAATGAACTGGAGGCGTGTCCACATAAAAACATTATTTTAACGCTTTCTGTACACTTTTTTGAAAAAAATCTTCCTCCTAGTATAACCATAATACCTGATGATTATGTTTTGAGGGGGGGGATCACTGAAAATCACGGCACCTCGTCTTTAAATTCAAAAGTAGCAAAAGCAGCAGATCTACAAGCTCAAGTAGATCTGCTGCTTTCGATACTTTTGTGTGACGCTGTAGTATGATGAAGTAGGAGCGTTAATTTACGAAAAAAAACTATCAAATATGGAGATAAGAGGTTCATGCCCAACAACAACAATATTTATATCTTGAATGATATGGATATGATGAATGATCCTTCATCAGCCTGTCATCACCCTGATTCTTTTTAATCACATGACAAGCAACGAAACCTAAAGCTGAAGGAACAGAAAGCTAAAAATAATGAAAGCTTCAATGAAGTATTGATTAGAAACTGTAAACAACACATTGTCTCATTAGATCCGCTGTCCTTTCAATAAACCGCAATTAATTCCAACAAGGAAATCCAACATCCAGGATGCAATCTCACACACACAGTCGAACACACACATGCAAGCACATACGTGCGCAAGCGCACACACACTTTTCTGCCTCAACAGTAGAGTTAATGAGGTGGCTGAAAGTAATCTGAGAATGTGACATGGCTGAAAGGAGCTGCGTACACACACGCACACGCACACGCACACGCACACACACACACACACACACACACACACACACACACACACTCTAACACGTGTAGGCACTTCCCCCCCACCCCTCCATCCCTTCATCTAATTTTATCATTCTTCAATTCAATTTGTCACCATCACTGGTTCTCAAAGTGTGGTCCGGGGACCCACAGGTCCTTGAGGAACAGTTTAACCCATTCATTCCGGGGGGAAAGCATCGTGTCACTTTAGATTTGAGATTTGATATAGTGTTTAGTGTGTGTGTCACCATGTTTTCAAAAATAGCAGATCTACAAGCTCATAGTGCTATGAGCCTGTAGCCATCTGTTATTAAAAAAAAAAAAAAATGTGCAAATCTTTGAATATATATATATATATATATATATATATATATATATATATATATATATATATATATATATATATCCTTGACGTGAAGATTTGTTTGAGACACGCTAGTCTCCATCACTTCACATCAAATCCCTACGTTTCTTTTTTTTTTTGCTTCAGCGCGTTGAACCCAATCCAACCCTCTTTCACTCTCAACATCATCCATAGGCGCACACACACACACACACACACACACACACACACACACACACACACACACACACACACACACACACACACACACACACACACACACGTGCACCCGCACATGTACACAAACCATGGGCCCGTGGTAATTGCAAAAATCCCATTTAGTTTGTGTCACTTTAGATTAGACGGCGGAGGAGCCATTCAGTCACACAGGTGTCTGTTTGAATCCTTATCCAGGAAAATGGAATCCAGGGCGATTTGAATCATTTATTTTTTAACGGTTTAGTTCTTAAGTTTGTTTTCAGAGGCCTGAAGATAGCTCTCCACCGTACAGACGCTGGTGGCGGTAAGTGTTGGAAAGCGTCCGTTACCGAGAATCTGCTGTTGAATGGGTGGTGTGTACAATGTTGCGTCTGGTCGCAAGTTGTAGTTAAGCGGTGAAAGCTGTTGGATAGCAGCAGGCCTGTTGTTGAAAAAGACATCAAGCCAGAGGCTATATTTAGCACCATAGCCGTCTGTCGGTGTCGGCTCTCAGGTGCATTCAGCAACTACTTTTCACGCCTTCCAACCGACTGATCTCCTGACTTCATTCGACTGCCTGTCTGTAGTAATCTGTATTAGTCTATTTGGTGGAGAGCTACCTTCACACGTAGCGCAACTTTCAGGCACACATAGGCTTAACACCCTGTTCGTCTTGGAATTAAAAATCGGCTGAATCTCTTAAACCACTTAAACCCTACAGTATATACTGTACTCCATTGACCGGAGTACCCCAGGGGAGTATACTTGGTCCCTTCCCTTTTTCCCTGTCCACCAAATCTTCTTTTGTCGAAAATAGCCGATCTACAAGCTCACAACTCATCAAACACCGCCAGAATTTGGACGAATATTTTCTAAGGTGTGTGTGTGTGTGTGTGTGTGTGTGTGTGTGTGTGTGTGTGTGTGTGTGTGTGTGTGTGTGTGTGTGTGTGTGTGTGTGTGTGTGTGTGTGTGTGTGTGTGTGTGTGTGTGTGTGTGTGTGTGTGTGTGTGCCCCCCCGCCAGGTGAGTTCTCCATGTGTCGGGTCAACAATGGCGGCTGTCAGGACCTGTGTCTGCTGACGTCTGAGGGGAGAGTCAACTGCAGTTGCCGTGGGGACCGCAAGCTCTTAGAAGACAACACCTGCATAGGTAATAATAATACAACTGATATAAACCTAACACTGTCGGGGGAAGAAACCTCTTCATCTTCCTATATTCTAACTTTTGTGTTTTTTCGTAAATGAATACCCCCACTATTGATTGATTGAATACTTTATTAACAGTTTGCAAAGACAAGCACAGAGAAGTACAGTTCAATACAAGGTCTGTTAAGAGGATTTTAAACCCAAGAAAGCCTATGGCTTGTTTCCATTGGGGTCCTTTGTACTCAATTCATCG
Source organism: Gymnoscopelus braueri (assembly GCF_963280865.1). NCBI lineage: Eukaryota > Metazoa > Chordata > Actinopteri > Myctophiformes > Myctophidae > Gymnoscopelus > Gymnoscopelus braueri. The sequence goes on along the minus strand of NC_137612.1, from coordinate 10,512,579 downwards.
AAACATTTAATGACAGACAAATATACAATACTATGCAAAAACATCATATAAACGGGTAGAAATTGATCATACTAGTAGCTTCACACAAAAGTATCCAAAATAGCTAATGTACAAGCTCGAAAACGCAAAGCGTTTTGATCTTGTAGATCTGATATTCTTTGCTATTTTGAATCCTGAAAAGTATCAGCTGAAAATGCGTTGCTTTGCGGTAGGGCGTTAATGTACGGAAAAAACACAAACAAATTGTAGAATATGGAGATAATTAATACTAAAGGTTTTTGAACACGTTGTGTTATGTTTGCCTCCCTTCAGCTCTGAACTCCACGTGCAGCAGCATTGATGAGTTTGAGTGCGGCAACGGGGACTGTGTCAACTACACTCTGACATGTGACGGCATGGCTCACTGTAAGGACAAGTCTGACGAGAAGCAGTCCTACTGTGGTGAGTCTCTTTTTTTTAAGGATAAATAAAAACAAGGGGCACGGTGGCGCAGTCGGTAGTGCTGTCGCCTCACAGCTAGAAGGTCCTGGGTTCGATTCCCGCCGGGGACTCGGTGGGCGCTTGGGGCGTGTCTTCTCCTCCGTGTCACCAGCGCCCATACCCCTAGGTGGGGTTGGCGAAAGGGCCTTTCTGTGTGGAGTTTGCGTGTTTTCCCCGTGTCTCCTAGGGTAGTTAATACCCTCACAAAAACATGTAGTAATCCTGGTCGCTATACTGCCTCCCCCTGGTCAGCCGGGGCGCCTGATGGAGGGGAAAGGAACTGGTTGGAATAACGTGTTCCTTCCACGCGCTACGTCCTACCAGGGAAACTCTCCCCTGTCAGGTGACAAGAAGGTCAGTTGGCTCTCATGCATTGAAGGAGGCATGAGCTCGGCCCTGGGCTCCCTAGGCTGGTAGGGGGAGTGTAGTGCCCAGGATCACTTAGAAAATTGGCACTGGGTGAAAAAAAGGGTTACAAAATCAAGGGATAAAAAAATATAAGAATTAAAAACAAGGTGTGTACTGTAAAAGCAAGCAAAGAACAGAGTATTAAAAACAATAAAACAATAAGACACCTTAACAGGTTTCTAAATTGCCCCAGTGAAATCATGGAGTCAGTATTTAAAGTGCGTTGTGTAACTCGTTCCAGATAAAGGGAGTGTTAAAACTGAGGGTTGTTTTACCCTAGTTAAACCTGTTGACCCTTGCCCGGGGACAAGTAATGGGATGTGCGTGTTTGCTGAATTGGAAGTAGTTGGTTTTGATACATTTTGTGTCTCTCCGGTGAATGAGTAAAAGACAAAACATTTCAGAGGAGAATGCTGTGCATATCCATGTTGTCGCCGGTGCAAAGCAGGATAAACAACAGTTTATGAGGAAAAGTCTGCACAACAACCTAACCACTCAAACCACAGCATCCGTGTGTATTCTAGGGAAAACTAGCTATATCTACACGTGCTATATCCACAATACATCGCTTTGCAGATATGCACGCTCGCGTTGTGGTATTTGCAACACATTGTGAGCTTGTAGATCTACTATTTTCTTTTCTTTCTTTTTTTTTGGAGGGGGGGGGGGACTTTTGAGAACTTTACATATGGACGACATGTCCAAAATAGGGACACAAAAGTGGTTAAAGCAGGCGTTGCACCAAAATAAGCGGGCAGTAAAACTAAAAAAGGTCTGCTTACTGTATCTCCCTTGAATGCTAATTTTTGGCTCTCAAGAGGAGCTTTAGACTTCAGTCTCAAGAAGAGATCCAGCTCGGCCTGGACCGCTGGCGTATCGGTCCAGACACCTAGTAGGCCCCAAAGTAGCCTGACAGGGCGTCGCGGGTTTACTATCCTATCATTAAATAATCCAAAAAAAAGAAGAAAAAAAAGAAGAGATCTAGCTCAAAACGTCACTTGTCAATTAATTGCATTTATAGGAACTACAGTCTGCGGCCCTGCGTCCATGTTTTGTCACAGTAATACACCACCAGCCATAACATTCTATTCTTTATATTATTCCAACATGTAATGTTTCATAATTGTATATTATTCCCTGTGTGGTCCTCAGCAAACCGTGAGTGTAAGAAGGGCTACAGACGCTGTGTGAACGCCCGCTGTGTGCAGCACAACACCTGGTGCAACGGCCTGGACGACTGCGGTGACAACTCTGATGAACTCTTCTGCAACAGTGAGTCACGGGACCTGATCCCCTGGGCACATTATTTGAACTTTTTACAAGTCTTGTTAGTAGGGATTCCACTGCGCTCTAACCGCATGGTGCGTTGTCCTAGTCTATAAACATCTGTGTAAGGAAAAGGGTCGCACTCAGAAAAGTTTGGTTACTTTGTTTAATTCAGCATGCCAAAAAAATGTTGACCATCCAGCCTTCATCATTGTGTCACACATCACACACTGATGAAGGCCGGATGGCCAAAAACTGTTTTGTGTTATTGCATACTGAACAATTAAAGGTAGTGTAAGTGATTTTCTTTGGCTGAAATAAGTGTTAAATAGCTCTATATTCTGATAGTACTCATAGAGTGCCAGAGTGTTTGTTCAGTAAATTAATTAATTAATAATGTTAATAATGTTAATTAATTATTAAAGAGCTGGAGAGACAGGGAGACCCCTGTGACTGAACAAACACTCTAGTCTATAGCAATGATTCCTATCAGAATATAGTGCTTTAACCATTTAACATACAGCTTTTTGTTTTAACCAAAAAATATCACTTACCCTACCTTTAAACAGTGTATTTAAAAAAACTTAAAAACCCTTTCCTTTGACACAAGTTATTTTATCTGTTCATGTTCGTGTAAAAGTTGTCGAGTATGATCAACTGTCCCGAAGAGATGATTGACTTCAGGGATGAAATGGTAAAAGTTCACGTTCACAATGAAGGTCAGGGTGAAAGAAAAATCGAGAACAGATGAAATGGATATCATAAATCATATCATAAATTAGACATACTGTATCTCACCAATGGACAGATGCTGGGATACGGGCAGGGTCTGCAGCACCTTTTTTGAACATGTTCTTTCATGTTGTGTTGTGTTTTCCTGTGCGTTTCGTTACAGCCACGCTGTGCTCAGCAGAGCAGTTCCAGTGCAGAGACGGAGGATGTATCTCCAACTCCAGCAAGTGTAACCAGAAGGTGGACTGTCAGGACGCCAGCGACGAGATGAACTGCTGTACGTTCAAGACCATGACATTAACTAAACCTTGTTAGGTTATAGCCATGTTATGTGACCGGTCACCCCAGGCTAGCTGTGCTATCATTTAACGCTGACGATGTGTCCCTCCCCCCCCCTCCATCCCTGTAGCGGCCACCGACTGCTCCAGCTACTTCCGTCTGGGTGTGAAGGGCGTGACCTTCCAGAAGTGTGAGTTCACCACGCTCTGCTACGCCCCCTCCTGGCGGTGTGACCGGGCCAATGACTGTGGAGACTGGTCCGATGAGAGAAACTGCCCAGGTATGTTTTATTTATGTACTGTTATATGCACATTATTCAATGTTCCTGTGAGAGAAAATAGCATTAAAAATGTTAAAAAACAAAGTAGTCTGTCCTGTACTTGTCTATTTGTCAATGCTACAGTACTTGCTATGGTCTAAAGATGCAATCCGTAATTTATTTGTCCTACCTGGGATTGGAACCCGGGTCTACCGTGTGAGAGACCAAACATCTCGGCCATAACGTGAGATATTGTGCTTATGAGCTTCAGACTGTACTGTACCAGGGTCTAAATGTTTCAATGGAAGAGTTGGGAGCCCATCTCCAACCATATTGTGTTAACATACTCTACCATACAGATTGTTTAAAATAACGTTAATTCATTCATTAAAATAAGCTCCAGCTTGCAGTTTTTTTTAACTGTCCTGCGTCTCACTTTCAAGCAGTGGTGTAAAGTAACTAAGTACATGTACTCAAGTACTGTACTTAAGTACAATTTTGAGGTATCTTTACTTTACTGGAGTATTTCCAATTTTCCATACTTTTACTTCTACTCCACTGGCAAATATTGTACTTTTACTCCACTACAATTCTTTGAAAACTTTAGTTACTAGTTACTTTTTAGACTTTGATTATTATCGCAAAACACACTAACCAGAATTCAGCCCTATATATATTTTGGCCATTTGAAAATAGCAGATCTACAAGCTCACAATGCGTCGTGATGCGATGCATTGTGAGCTTGTAGATCGGCTATTTTCAAAAGATTTGTATGCATTTTGAACTTGTGAAATGGGACATTCTGCATAAAGAGTACTTTGTACTTTTGGTACTGTAAGTACATTTTGATACCAATACTTTGGTACTTTTACTCAAGTCAATTTTGAATTCCGGACTTTTACTTGTAACAGAGTACTTCTACATTGCAGTATTGATACTTCTACTTAAGTAAAAAAATTGAGTACTTTTTCAACCACTGCTTTCAAGTCCTTATCGTCCGTCCGTCTTCTTCCCAACAGGGAGTACGAAGACCAAGTGTCCGGCGCCGTTCTTCGCCTGTCCCAGCGGACGCTGCATCCCCATGAGCTGGACCTGTGACAAGGAGAACGACTGTGAGAACGGAGCCGACGAGGCCAGCTGTGGTCAGTGGACCGTTTCTATTCAATAAGACGCTCTAATACCATGTGTGATCTGTAGCTATAAGGATATCAAGTTGTATGTGTATGTGTTCAGTTATTGAACGTTCCCCGTCCGGGTTCTATGTTCCCCCGCTCACCCCCTCAAAAATAACCCTAACCCATGAAATTGTTGGAGAACCACTGATGCAGTGTTGATTTTGACAGCAAATTTTGATTTAGTTTTATTCGTAGTCTTTTGAATAAAATTCCATTTAGTTTTTGTCATATTCATGTCATCTGAAATGTTTTAGTTTTAGTCTAGTTTTAGTTGACTAAATATCATAAAATTATCGTCGAGTAAATGTACAGTTTATTTAGTCGACTAAAATGTTTGTTGTCGGTGCCTTGATGGCGTCGTAATGGCTGATTTTACACTTGGTTGCATGCTGAAAACAGACGATCTACTAGGTCACAACGCGTTGCGACGTGTTGTGAACGTGTAGATCTGCTATTTTCAGAGCGCAACACCCGAGCGCAACCAAACATAAAATGACTTGTCTTTTAGTTCTACTGGATCTCTTCTCCACTAGTCCCTCCCTAACATCTTAGTCTAGTTTTTATTTGTCGATGATATATATATTTAGTCTTAGTTTTAGTCATCATAGCTTAGTTTTTATTTAGTTTTCATTTGGTTTTGGACAGTGAAAAAAGGTAGTCGACGAAAATAAATTCGTCATACTTTTAGTCGACGAAATCAACAGTGCACTGATGCTTCCATGCATTCCTCCCCCTGTCTCTCTCCTGTAGATAAGTTCTGCTCTGATAAGTTCTGTCTCTCTCCTGTAGATAAGTTCTACTCTGATAAGTTCTGTCTCTCTCTTGTAGATAAGTTCTGTTCTGATAAGTTCTGTCTCTCTCTTGTAGATAAGTTCTGTTCTGATAAGTTCTGTCTCTCTCTTGTAGATAAGTTCTGCTCTGATAAGTTCTGTCTCTCTCCTGTAGATAAGTTCTGTTCTGATAAGTTCTGTCTCTCTCTTGTAGATAAGTTCTGTTCTGATAAGTTCTGTCTCTCTCTTGTAGATAAGTTCTGCTCTGATAAGTTCTGTCTCTCTCCTGTAGATAAGTTCTGTTCTGATAAGTTCTGTCTCTCTCTTGTAGATAAGTTCTGCTCTGATAAGTTCTGTCTCTCTCCTGTAGATAAGTTCTGCTCTGCGTCTCAGTTTGAGTGTGGGAACCACCGCTGTATCACCAGCCGCTGGGTGTGTGACGGAGCAGACGACTGCGGGGACGGCACCGACGAGGACAGCAAGTGCAGTGAGTATCTTAGATGATGTGGATGCAGCTATAACTACAATGTTAAAATAAAAGAGTCAAATTCAGTTGGATTTATTTTAGACAGAGCCATACAGACCAGAGTGTACATGGTCTGTCCATTTTCAGTTAGCAAAAAACACCCCAAGTACACTGTAAATTTTGATATGAAATGTTGTATTTCTCTTTATGTATTAAACACTAGAAATATGTACATGTAACATAAATAAATGTTGAATCTTTTGTAACACATCCTTTAGCTATTGCTGATATTTCCTTGTATCTGAATTTAGTAACTGAGAACTCAAAGGAGCAAATTCTATTCTACTTTGGTGTATAACCATCCGTGACTTTGGAGTTTGTACATTTGTCAAATAATCTTACCATTTCTGTTGGAAACCGAAATTTTATTTGTATTGCACTTTACATTTGAAACAAACCTCAAAGTGCTACAGTACATAATAAAACAGATGAAGAAAACCATTTGCAAGATAATCAAAAAGTCTAAAACAGGATTAAAACATGTTTAAAACAAGTTTAAAAAGGAGAGACAGGGTTATTAACCCGGCTTAAAAAGCTAACCAAATGCTTTGTTAAAATGGTAGGTTTTTAGTGCTCTCTTAAAAGTGTTCACAGATTGAAAAGTGCTTCAATTGACAAACCAAACATAAACACACTCTGGGTAATGGAACCCATCAACAACAACTTTAAACACTATTTGTATTTCTTTCTTTTTTACAGAGACGAAGACGTGCAGTCCTGAGGCGTTCCAGTGCCCTGGCTCTCACGTGTGTGTGCCCCTGCGTTGGAAGTGTGACGGGGACAAAGACTGTCCAGATGGCTCCGATGAGAGCGTCAAAGCTGGCTGTGGTAAGGAGGACAGCAAGGACCCCGAGCAGGGTGGCATTGTTGAAAAGATACATTAGACAATAAACCCATTCAATCCGAGAAAGCATCTGTGTCACTTTGGCTATTAAAACATAGCAGATCTACAAGCTCATCTCAGCTTGTATATCTGCTGTTTTTTTTAAATATCTTGGAAAAGTTGTGCAAATCTTTGAATTATTTTATTTATTTATTTTTCTAAGCGAACATTTGTAACTCAAATCTTTGCTTCTGGGGATTCTACATATGTCTTCTAAACCCTAAGAGTTTTTGGAAAAAAACCTCTGTTGCTATGTGGTTCTCAAATTGTTTCATGTCAAGGACCACCCAAAATGATATGTATTTGGCCGCGGACCCCAATCTCAAAACATTTTGTTCCAGGGACCCTCAGAAGCAAAGATTTGAGTTACAAATGTTTGCTTTAAAAATATATATATTCAAAGATTTGCAAAATTATCAAGATTTTTCAATAAATAGCAGATCTTCAAGCTCGTAGATCTGCTATTATTGAATAGGCAAAGAAATCTAAAATGACACATGCTTTCCTGTGGTTAATTGGTTAATGGGTTAATTTACCACAAAAACACAAACAATATGGAGATAAGAGGTTTCTGCCCAGACAGTGACGATATACTTATTGACTGAAACTCTTCCTGTGTTTTTCAGTGTTCAACGACACGTGCGACAGCAACGAGTTCATGTGCCAGAACAGACAGTGCATCCCCAAGCACTTTGTGTGTGACCACGACAACGACTGTACCGACGGCTCAGATGAGTCCATGGAGTGTGGTGAGTGTGAGCCCAGGGGTCTTCAACGTCTTTCAGGCCAAGGACCCCTTAGCTGAGAGAGAGAGGAAGCAGGGACCCCCACTACATAATGTATACAATTGTGTTTCAGATAAACTTTTGCTGCTCTTTTTTCCCTCTACACCTATAACTCTTTGCCAAAAATCTACAAGCCGATCTACAAATCTTTGCCGATCTACAAGCTCACAACGCCTCGCGCTGCGAGGCGTTGTGAGCTTGTAGATCGGCTATTTTTGGCTAAAGTTCTCCTCAGAGAAGGGATGCTAGGGTTCAAGTGGTTAATGTAAAAATAAAAAATCATATCACACAAAGATTTGGCGGACCCCCTGTATTAACTCTGAGGACCCCCTAGAAGACCCCTGCCCTAGGGGTCCCGGACCCCCTGTTGAAGACCCTTGCTTTAACCCACTGTTTCTCATAATTACAGGTGGTCCATTGGAAAATGTTTTAAAATGTAAAAACTAAAATGTAGTTTTGTATCTTTTGTAGCCGCGAGTGTGAACGCAGCATAACACTGGCAGATACAGAAGATACAAAACTACACAGCATGTTTGTAGCTTTGAAGTTGAAACCAGCTCAACTTTTTTGTAGCTTTGTAGCTGTTGTAGCTTTTGTAGCAGCTGCTAACGTCGAATGTATCTTTGTATCTTCATGTCGCTGGCTTCCATTGAAAAAGAATGGTAGCCTGTATTTGTTGTAGCTGCGAGTGTGAACGCAGCGTTAACTCTTGTGGTTTATGGTGCTCCATCCAGAGTACCCGACATGTGGTCCCAATGAGTTCCGCTGCGCCAACGGCCGCTGCCTCATCCAGAGCGCCTGGGAGTGTGACGGAGACTTCGACTGTCACGACCGCTCAGACGAGGCTCCCAAGAACCCTCGCTGCAACGGCCCAGGTGACACACACACACACACACACACACACACACACACACACACACACACACACGCACGCACGCACGCACGCACGCGCACACCCATGCACACACACATAACAGTAACACAAGCTATGCCAGCACCTCTTGACACCTGTCATACATTTTCTAAACACTTAAGCAATGAATACTTTAGTTTTAGGAAACGTTTGACACACTTTAACATCACAGTCACATTCATCAACACCTCCTCCCCTTTGCTTCCTTCCTTCCACTCCTCTTCCCTTCTCCTCCTTTTCTCTCAATTGTTTCCGCTGAAAAAAAACAGAGAAGAAATGCAACGACACGGCCTACGCCTGCCACAACGGGAACTGCGTCAACGAGACGCTGCTGTGCGACAACAAGGACGACTGCGGCGACGGCTCCGACGAGCTCAACTGCTTCGTTAATGAGTGTTTGAACAGCAAGCTGAGTGGCTGCTCCCAGCTCTGTGAAGACCTCAAGATAGGCTTCAAGGTACAGTGTGTTGTTTACACTGTGAAAGTGAAATGCTTGACACCAGTGCTTATTATAAGCGACTTTGGGCTTGTTCTTCTGTAAAGTCCCTTGTAAATATTAGTTGCAGGTTGTGTTTTGTTTGGTCTTGTTTCTAGTTGTTTATTTGGGCTTGCTTCCTAAATGTTGTTTAAACCAGTGTTTCTCAAACATTTTCACGTCAAGAATATGAATATGATCAGGTGCATTTTTTATTACCTTGTGTTTACCTTGTTTACTGTAAATCACTCTTGATTAAGAGCTTATGCTAAATGCCTACATTGTAAATTGTCATGTCCAAAGCTGTTGCTTTTCAGAATTCAAATTCAAAAATAGCAAAAGTAGCAGATCTACAAGTTCAAAACGCGAAGCGAAACAATCTTGTAGATCTGCTACTTTTTATGCTTTTGTGTGATGCTTTTGTGTAGCTTTACCCACCCTGTTCCTGGCTCCTTACAGTGCCGATGCCACCCCGGCTTCCGTCTGAAGGACGATGGGAAGACGTGTGTGGACGTGGACGAGTGCACCACCACCTACCCCTGCACCCAGCGCTGCATCAACACACACGGCAGCTTCCACTGTCTGTGTGTGGAGGGCTTCCAGCTCAGCCCCGAAGACCCCACCATCTGCAAGTCCACCTCCGGTAAGACAGTCAAACTTTTTTTTCAAGTCAAGGACCCCCCCCCCCCTCAATATATGAGCCAGGCAGGCTTTGCAGGATGGGTGTATTTTCTAAAGATAAACCAACTCTCACTTCCTCCAGAGGTGGAACCTTTCCTCATCTTTGCCAACCGCTACTACCTGAGGAAGCTCAGCCTGAGTGGCAACAACTACACCCTGATCAAACAGGTAAAACTACACCCTGATCAAACAGGTAAAACTACACCCTGATCAAACAGGTAAAACTACACCCTGATCAAACAGGTAAAACTACACCCTGATCAAACAAGTAAAACTACACCCTGATCAAACAGGTAAAACTACACCCTGATCAAACAGGTAAAACTACACCCTGATCAAACAGGTACAACTACACCCTGATCAAACAGGTACAACTACACCCTGATCAAACAGGTACAACTACACCCTGATCAAACAGGTACAACTACACCCTGATCAAACAGGTAAAACTACACCCTGATCAAACAGGTAAAACTACACCCTGATCAAACAGGTAGAACTACACCCTGATCAAACAGGTAGAACTACACCCTGATCAAACAGGTACAACTACACCCTGATCAAACAGGTACAACTACACCCTGATCAAACAGGTACAACTACACCCTGATCAAACAGGTAAAACTACACCCTGATCAAACAGGTAAAACTACACCCTGATCAAACAGGTAGAACTACACCCTGATCAAACAGGTAGAACTACACCCTGATCAAACAGGTAGAACTACACCCTGATCAAACAGGTAAAACTACACCCTGATCAAACAGGTGACAACCTTTGGCTGCAACAACACATCCTATTGCAAACCTGTACAATATTCTGCAACGCAGACTGCTTTAGGCATGATGCCGGAATGTGTTCCTGTCCGACACTAATGTGAACTGGTGGTGGTGTGTGTGACAGGGCTTGAACAACGCGGTGGCTCTGGACTTTGACTATCGGCAGCAGATGATCTACTGGACGGACGTGACCACCCAGGGCAGCATGATCAGACGCATGCACATCAACGGCAGTGATGTCCAGGTCAGTGTGGCGGAAATCACAATGATGAGGGTTTGATTAGCGGGGAAGGGAAACCGTATTCAAAATGCTCACCGTCGCTGTCGGGCACGATCGAACCTCCTATCTCAGTATTTACATTTTTCTTTTTTTTTCTTTAATAAATCAGTGCTATTGAACACCCTTTACGTCTGTCTGTGGGTTTTACAAATATTGAACCAATGAAAAGTATTAAAAATAGCTTCTGACTAAACCTCCTAACTCCATTGGATCCTCAAACTGTCTGTCAAACCTTCTAACTCCACCCCCTCTGTTCTGCGTGGCACACAGAGCAACTTTATAACGACTCAGGTTTCTTTCTTTTTTTTCCGTTTGACTTCGTCATTCTAATCAATGATGGACAAAACAACGATCTCCACATTCACTGGTCAAAAACCTCCTAACTCCACTTGAGCTGTATTTTGGTAAAGTGATGATAATATAAGGACACATTCAAGTATCTGACAATGTGTAAAATCACCATACCAACTTTGATGAGGCAGTATTGTGTTGTTTTGTATGTGTACGTTTTTTTCTAAATATATATATATTTTGGACATTTTGGTTTGGTTGGTTTCTGCCCGACAGCAGAGATATGCTTGTATTAAAAATGTTTTGTGATATCACCGTTGGATAGAAAACTAGAAAAACGTGGTGCGTACTTGTATATACAGAGTGCATGTATGGCTCCTTGACAGGTCCTTCACCGCACGTCGCTCAGCAACCCAGACGGCCTGGCCGTGGATTGGGTGGGAGGAAACCTGTACTGGTGCGACAAGGGGCGGGACACCATCGAGGTGTCCAAACTGAACGGGGCGTACCGAACGGTCCTGGTCAACACCGGCCTGAAAGAGCCACGCGCCGTGGCTGTGGACGTGCGCTACGGGTAAGAGGATTGTGGTTTTGTGGGGAATGAATGTGATTGGTGTAGCAGCGTCAGCTGAGCTGGGTTGTTTGCTGTGATTGGTCTACTCTTCTTAGGACATACATATGGTCTACTCAGGGGACATACATACTGTACAGACCAACGCTGTTCTAGACTCTTGCATAGTGACCCCCCCCCCCCCCCCCCCCCCCTGACGCTGTGTTTCCCCCCGACAGGTACTTGTACTGGTCTGACTGGGGCGACCACCCCCACATCGGGAGGATCGGGATGGACGGCACCAACAGGAGCGCCATCGTGGACGATAAGATCACCTGGCCCAACGGCCTGACGCTGGACTTCATCAACGACCGCATCTACTGGGCCGACGCCCGGGAGGATTACATCCAGTTCGCCAGCCTGGACGGAACCAACAGACACACAGGTGTGACACACACACACACACACACACACACACACACACACACACACACACACACACACACACACACACACACACACACACACACACACACACACACACACACACACACACACACACACAGATACTTTTTCGATAGAATCACAAACATGAAAAATGGCCAACATTATGAGAAGACAACATGTAATTACACAGGTACAGGTACATTTTCTTTTACTGTCTAAGTCTTAAGAGTTAAATGAACACATTTTATTGTGTGTAAGAATAGAATTTGATTATCTTACAATTTACAATTTAGGCATTTAGCAGACGCTCTTAATTCAGAGCGGTTTACAGTAAGCAAGGTAAACACCAGGTAATACATCAAATGCATAGAAACAGTAATCTAATCTCATAGGTAAACGAAGAACCTATCATCTGTCTAAACAGTATAATATCAAATAATCAATAATCTGTACATTGAAACTATACAAACTATAGGATGCCTGGTCAACACATGAACCTGGCATCTGTCTACATAACATGCTATCTAAAGATTAATCTTACCATGAGTAGTGAAAGAAAAAAGCAATGAAAGCAGTGGGAACACTGTTTACTCTTGTATTCTTTATTCGTGCACTTTAACTATTGTTATATATAATATCCTTCACCATACTTTGTTCATGCACTTATACTTTATAATATTCTGACTCTTTTGGTTTTGTGTAGTTCTGAGTCAGGACATCCCCCACATCTTCGCCATGACTCTGTTTGAGGAGCACATCTACTGGACAGACTGGGAGACCAAGTCCATCAACAGAGCCCACAAGACCCAGGGCACCAACAAGACCATGCTCATCAGCACCCTGCACAGACCCATGGACATCCACATCTTCCACCCCTACCGGCAGCCAGAGGGTCTGTACCACCTACTGTATACAACAGTGTTACACCTGCTGTTCAACACATTCTCACAGATAGGCGTCAGTTATTGTCGCTCTGTAATTTTCACTCCCTAATGCGTCACTATAATACAAAAACTAAAAGGCACGCATTGGAGCTTCAAATACTACTCGAATCAAGGGTTTGGCCAGTCGCCTCGGTGGCTAACCTGGTAGCAGCGCTTAGCTAGTAACCGCAACCTTCCGAGATAGAATCCCACTGTAAGGTTAGGGTTAGGTATATTTTTGTGAGGTTAGGGTTACGTTTAGGCATAGTTTTGTCAACATGCGACGTCGCCATGGCGTTCCGTCACGTCCAAACTTTTCAGGACGTTTCAGGGTGTCCCGTCATGTCAAAACATGACTTTCACTGCTACTGACAAAGTGGCAAAATGTGATGCCTTGGGTCAGCCTGAGGGTCTGTGCCACCTACTGCAAACTACAGAGTGTGTAAAAATGGAACCAAATCCATTATTAGGTCGATGATTGCTTGATGATTATGTATCGTCTCTGTCGGGTGGAAACCTTATTATGTCCAAAACTGTTACTTCAAATAGCAAAACAGCAAAAGTAGCAGATCTACAAGCTTGTGGATCTGCTACTTTTTGATGCTTTTGTGTGACACTGTAGTATGATCAAGTAGGGCGTTAATTTAAGAAAAAAATGGTTTCTGCCCCGACAGCAACAATATTATTCATATTGTACGTGTTTTTTTCCACACCTTGCAGTGGCCGGTCACCCGTGTCAGACGGACAACGGCGGCTGCAGTAACCTGTGTCTGCTCTCACCTGGAGGGGGCTACAAGTGTGCCTGTCCCACCAACTTCTACCTGGCAGCTGACGGCAGACAGTGCATGTCCAACTGCACCGCCAGCCAGGTGATTCACCTCGGGTTCACTCGTGTTGTACTTACACTTATATGACTTTATATCTCATTTCTGTTTTTAATACATTACCCATTCTAAAGCCTGTGTCTCTCCCGTCAGTATGTGTGCAAGAACGACAAGTGCATTCCGTTCTGGTGGAAGTGTGACACGGAAGACGACTGCGGCGACCGGTCGGACGAACCTGCAGACTGCCGTGAGTGGAGATACCGAAAAATGACCTCAATAGTCGTGCTCAGTGTTGGGCAAGCTGCTAAATGTTGCTACTGTAGCTAAGCTACTAGAGTTAGCTCTTCATAAAAAGCAACTGAGCCACACTAAAGGCTCTTTTTCAAAACAAGTATAGGTAGTATATAACATACAGTACACTACAAGTTACTTAGTAAAAGTAGCTAGGAACCTTGCAGCTTTGTTGGTAATTAGGCTGAGGAAGTTATTACATTGAGTGATTGAATAAAACGTGACTAGAAATGTAAGGAGATGGAGGATTCTCTCTTTGATGTGATGGACAAACTGCACTGCTAGTTTATGTTGATGTGGCACTGAAAATGTATAGTGATGTAGCTTTTGCAAAGCTACCCAGCTACATGGTGGAAAGAATTGCTCAACTACTTGAAAGTTACGTTATTCTGAAAGCAATGAAGCTACCGACAAGCTAGCTAGGAAATGTAGTTAAGCGTAAAGGTGTTGGGCAGTTAGTACCTTGGCTATAAGTTAGCTAAGCCCAACACTTCATTCTTGTTATTATTGTTTACTCCATGTTATTGTACTGTATTCGCTGGTGTGGTAATGCTGCTGTGTTGTGTTTCCTACCCTGTAGCTGAGTTTAAATGCAGGCCAGGTCAGTTCCAGTGTGGCACAGGCATCTGTACCAACCCTGCGTACATCTGCGACGGAGACAACGACTGTCAGGACAACTCTGATGAGGCCAACTGCGGTACGCATGCTGTTAACTTAAAAGTCGCAACCCGTTGTGAGCTTGTAAATCTGCTATTTTTGAAAAATTCTTAAAGGTGAAACATCAGGACTCATCAGCTACATGAATGCTGATACCGACGTTGTCAGAAAAGTTGTGGCCAATATATCGGCCAAACCCATATATATCGGTCAAGCTGCTAATAATCAGTGGTGTAAAGTAACTAAGTACATTTACTCAAGTACTGTACTGAAGTACACTTTTGTGGAATTTTTACTTTACTGGAGTATTTCCCATTTTCTGTACTTTGCACTTCTATTCCACTACATCTCAGAGACAAATATTGTGCTTTTACGCCACTACAATTATTTGAAAACGTTGGTTACTAGTTACTTTTCAGATATGAATTATGACATTATGAAACATGCATTAACCACTTCAGCCCTATTTTATACATAGGCTATTTGAAAATAGCCGATCTACAAGCTCACAACGCGTCGCATCAAACATTTTAGTACTTTTACTTTTGGTACTTTAAGTACATTTTGATGCCAATACTTTTGTACTTTTACTCAAGTCAATTTTTAATTCTGGACTTCTCCTTGTAACAGAGTATTTCTATATTGCAGTATTGGTACTTTTACTTAAGTAAAGAATTTTAGTACTTTTTCCACCACTGCTAATAATGTACCATGTCCTCTGTGTATTATATACAGATATCCACGTGTGCCTGCCCAGTCAGTTTAAATGCACACACCCCAGCCGCTGTATCCCGGGCATCTTCCGGTGTAACGGCCAGGACAACTGTGGAGAGGGAGAGGATGAGAAAGACTGTCGTAAGTTATGTTACGTTCATTGTCCCTTGACTTTCTTTAACCCATAAGGACGCATCTACAAATGTCTTCTAAATCCTAACTGGTTTCTGAAAAAACGTATGTTATATCGGTGGTGCTCAAACGTTTTCATGTCAAGGACCCCCCGACATTATATGTATTTGGCCGCGGACCCCCATCTCAAAATATGTTGTTCCAGGGACCCCCCCAGAAGCAAAGATTTGAGCTATGAGCTTGTATATCTGCTATTTTTTAATAGCCAAAGATATCTAAAATGAAGTCATTGTTGCCGCATAAATTGTTGTTTATTAATAGGTTTATCTTTTATTCTTTTTCTTGCCATGCATTTGTCATTAAAGGCTATTAGTATTAAAGGCTTTTAAATGTTTCCACAAGAGTGCCTTGGTCTCTTCCTTTTTTTTTGCCAGACAATGACATGTACTGACGCTGGTACAGTATGTTCCTTTCAGGTGGCCTTTCATTGCTATTGTCCTCCCTCAATATAAGATTTAGTAAATGGACTCTGCCATGGTTGGGTGACTCTTTGTGTCATGTGTTGTATAGCGGAGGTGACCTGTGTCTTTGTGTCATGTGTTGTGTAGCGGAGGTGACCTGTCTTTGTGTCATGTGTTGTGTAGCGGAGGTGACCTGTGTCTTTGTGTCATGTGTTGTGTAGCGGAGGTGACCTGTCTTTGTGTCATGTGTTGTATAGCGGAGGTGACCTGTGTCTTTGTGTCATGTGTTGTGTAGCGGAGGTGACCTGTGTCTTTGTGTCATGTGTTGTATAGCGGAGGTGACCTGTGTCTTTGTGTCATGTGTTGTGTAGCGGAGGTGACCTGTCTTTGTGTCATGTGTTGTGTAGCGGAGGTGACCTGTGTCTTTGTGTCATGTGTTGTGTAGCGGAGGTGACCTGTGTCTTTGTGTCATGTGTTGTGTAGCGGAGGTGACCTGTGTCTTTGTGTCATGTGTTGTGTAGCGGAGGTGACCTGTGTCTTTGTGTCATGTGTTGTGTAGCGGAGGTGACATGCGCCCCCAACCAGTTCCAGTGCTCCATCACCAAGCGCTGCATCCCCCGGGTGTGGGTGTGTGACCGGGACAACGACTGCGTGGACGGATCGGACGAGCCCGCCAACTGCAGTAAGGCCTCAGCTGTACTAAAAACACACACACACGCACACGCACACGCACACACAGACACAGACACGCACGCACGCACACACACACACACACACACACACACACACACACACACGCACACGCACACGCACACGCACACGCACATGCACGCGCACGCCCATCCCTATGTATTTACTACAATGTTATGCACGCATATTTTGTCGCTTGTAGCCCTCCCATCCCCCCTCCTTCTCAACGTTCCGTATCTTTGGACCTGTTCTCCCGGTGTCCCCTTGCAGCCCAGATGACGTGCGGTGTGGACGAGTTCCGCTGTAAGGACTCTGGACGCTGCATCCCGGCCCGATGGAAGTGTGACGGAGAAGACGACTGTGGGGACGCCTCCGATGAACCCAAGGAGGAGTGTGGTAAGAGTTACAGTTACAGTTTTTAGACGTTTTCCTTCCAAGAACCCCCTAATAGACCATATTCACACGGCGGCCATTTTGGAATTTAAAATTGAAAGTGCCACCCCGTTGCCGTGGCAACCTGGGTGGCACTTCATTGACTTAATAGCAACATGGCCGCCGTGTGAATATGGTCTATTAACCCATTGATACCTGGAACGCATCTGTGTCACTTTAGATTTCTTTAGGCTATTCAAAAATAGCAGATATACAAGCTCATAGCGCGGCACCGAGTGCCGCGCTATGAGCTTGTAGATCTGCTATTTTTGAAAAATCGAGGAAAAAAAAATTTGTTTTTTTTCCCAATTTTTTTTTTGGATTTAGAAGACATTTCTAGAATCTTCTCAGGTCTTAAAGGGTTAATATGTATTGTGTGTAATTAACATAGATTTTTGGCCTAGCCTGGAAACGTCAGGTCGGGGAGGGTAGGGTTCGGGCATAATTTGAGAATTCTATTGCAGGAATGTCCTTGTGTGAGTGTGACTGCCTTCCACACACACAACTCATTTCTGATTGGTTCACAGACGAACGTACGTGCGAGCCCTACCAGTTCCGCTGCAAGAACAACCGCTGCGTGCCGGGCCGCTGGCAGTGTGACTACGACAACGACTGTGGGGACAACTCTGACGAGGACAAGTGTGGTAGGTTCCTCTCCTCAACCCCCCCACCCCCACCCCCCCCCCCAACCCCTCACCCCACCACCCATTCAGGTCCTCACAGTACGTAACGAACACACTCACTGATCATTGATCATCGTCTGTATGAAAGTAATGATGTCATATCGTTGCTGTTGGGGCAGGAACCTCCTATCTCCATATTCTAACTTTTTTGTGTTTTTTGAGTGGTGCCAACCACTCCTACATTTGACCGTGTGTGTCTGTCTGTCCGTCCGTATGTTTGCGGACGGCCTCAACATGTTTGTTTCTGGCCTCAACAGCTGCAGCTGATTACAACACAAAGATGCAACCAGTTACACTAATTAAACACAAACAGGAGTGCAACACATGCGCATAATGAACTCATCAAAGGCGCCACTCACTTCACACTGGGTGTGATTTTTTTGTAAATGAACTCCCCTATCATACTACAGCGTCACAAAAAAAGTCATCAAAAGTAGCAGATATACAAGCTCGAAACACGGCGCGAAGCGACGCGTTTTGAGCTTGTAGATCCTGAAAAGTAACAGTTTTGGACATCTGAGGTTTCCACCCGACAGAGACGATAATTCTTGCATGAGATGTTTGTTATCAAACAGTCAAATCAAACCGTTTTATGGATGGTAAGTGATGCGCCGCTGATCTGCGTGTGTGTGTGTGTGTGTGTGTGTGTGTGTGTGTGTGTGTGTGTGTGTGTGTGTGCGTGTGTGTGTGTGTGTGTGTGTGTGTGTGTGTGTGTGTGTGTGTGTGTGTGTGTGTGTGTGTGTGTGTGTGTTAATGTGTAAAGGGATAATAAACAGCAGCCATTATTGAGAAAATAACCCCGGGACAGGGTGATGATACAGTTTCCCCCCCGATGCGAAGTGCATGGAAGGCTCTCGAATCGAGCGGTTTATTTCTCACCTCGCTGTTCATTATCCTTCTTATTATTACACGGCTACTTAATACATAAATTATTAAATTGACACAAAATATA
Source organism: Gymnoscopelus braueri (assembly GCF_963280865.1). NCBI lineage: Eukaryota > Metazoa > Chordata > Actinopteri > Myctophiformes > Myctophidae > Gymnoscopelus > Gymnoscopelus braueri. The sequence goes on along the minus strand of NC_137612.1, from coordinate 10,493,840 downwards.
ACAACAACATGATTTTGTTGATTGTTAAGTCCTTTTGCGCACCTACTTCAATGGACAGGTGCGTCTGAGCCATAGGGCATAGCAGTGGGCGGCCATTTTCTGCTTCCACTCCAAAATAGTCAATGCATTTTTTCCCATTGACATTTCCAAAAATATTTATATCAATTCATTTAAGCCTAGAATCAAGCCATCCAGGGTCCTGGTGAATCATGACCATAAAACATTTTTTTTCTGTGATTTTTGTGTTTTTATTTTATATTTAATTATAATATAATTAAATATAAAATAAAAACAAATGAAACATATGATATACTATATTTAATAAATACCCTTTGTTTTGCCGTTTTCAATAAAAAGAAATTCACAGAATCAAACGTTTTATGGTCATGGTTCACCAGGACCCTGGATGGCTTGATTCTAGGCTTAAAATAATTTATTTAAATATTTTTGGAAATGTCAATGGGAAAAATGCATTGACTATTTTGGGGTGGAACCAGAAAATGGCCGCCACTGCTATGCCCTATAGACCGTAAAAATGAATGGACAAAGTGAAGCCACTGGTTTCTACAGCCTATTTTTCAGCGATTTCAAATCTTTCCATCTTTCTATATCCGGTCCGAAATGGAAATGAATGCTATTGGCTGCAACCGCAGCGAGGGCGGTAGAGTCTTCACTCGGTAGAGCCAGTAGAAACCCTAGAAATATACCCTACTTTATCATTAATTTTAAAGTAAAAAAATATAAAAAAAACAAGCACTACTGATTGATATGAAATCCAGGCGCTCATTCAACGGTCTGTTCTCCTTATAGCAACAGTCTGTTCTTCATAGCAACGGTCTGTTCTTCATAGCAACGGTCTGTTCTTCATAGCAACGGTCTGTCCTTCATAGCAACAGTCTGTCCTTAATGGCAACGGTCTGTTCTTCATAGCAACGGTCTGTTCTTCATAGCAACGGTCTGTTCTTCATAGCAACGGTCTGTCCTTCATAGCAACAGTCTGTCCTTAATGGCAACGGTCTGTTCTTCATAGCAACGGTCTGTTCTTCATAGCAACGGTCTGCTATCGAGAAATAACAGACTGCTGACTGCCGTGATTGACCAATCACAATCAATCACAATCACAGCCAAGCCGTGTAATAAAGCATGGTATACCGTACTGGTTCTCAACGTGGGGTTCGAGGCCCGCCGGGGGGGATGAGGGATAAAGGTTAATCCTTTATCCTTTAGTTAGGAACCAAATAGAATAGTTACGGGTCTAAATATATGCCTATAGTTCAAACTGGGGTAAGGTTGAGAATCACCGGTATATACCGTATTAATTCAACAGCACACGCTTGTAGATACTTATGGTAATTTTTTTTGCCTTGACTTGTTGTGTTGCCGTCTGCACATCTCACACCATCATCTCATGTCTATTTTGCATTTCACACACTGGCCCGTTGGCGTGATCTAGAGGTAGGTCTGTTCACCCTATCAGCTCATAACACCCCCCCCTCCAAACCCTCTGCTACCCCAGTCCCCTCAGTGTGCCTCCAGCTCCCCCCCCGACCCCCCCCCTGACCCTCTAGCTGCCCCCCCAAACTTCCCCAAATGTACTGTGTAAGTCCTCCTGTTTGGTCTTGTATTGCTGGATGATCGGACATCTCCACCTACCTAAAGGTTCATAGGTTCTGGATTTGTAGTGCGCCCCCCCATCCAGTTATTACCGGTGGTGTAAAGTAACTAAGTACATTTACTCAAGTACTGTAAACTTTTGAGGATTTTTGGGCGGTGAAACCGCCCCTATAAGTGAGGTTTGGAAATGTGTACAATTATCTTGGGCAGTGAAACCGCCCCTATAAGTGAGGTTTGGAAATTTGTACAATTATCCTGCGCTGTGATTGGCCAATCACAATCTATTCAGGACTGTGATTGGCCAGTGTCACATGACACATGTGCATAGCCCTATATAAGAAACCATAACTTTAAAAAAACAAATTTATGTTTTTTTTTCAACCCATCATAAAGAGTGTTTCAATAAATGTATTTATCTTTTGTACATGATTGGTTGACTCCATTCAGTATTGTGATTAGCTAGCAAGACACCGCCCACTTCACACAGGGTGTGATTATTTTATTTTACTGGAGTATTTCCCATTTTCTGTACTTTTACGTCTACTCCACTACATCTCAGAGGCAAATATTGTACTTTTACTCCACTACAATTATTTGAAAACTTTAGTTACTAGTTACTTTTCAGATATAAATGATGACATTATGAAACATGCATTAACCACTTCAGCCCTATTTTATACATAGGCTATTTTCAAATATTTAGTACTTTTACTTTTGGTACTTTAAGTAAATTTTGATGCCAATTATTTTGTACTTTTACTCAAGTAAATTTTGAATTATTTTACTTGTAACAGCGTATTTTTATATTGCAGTATTGGTACTTTTACTTAAGTAAAGAATTTGAGTACTTTTTCCACCACTGGTTATTACACTGGGCCGGGGGGTGCAGTCCGAAGAAAGAAGGATAAAAGAAAAAAACATACGACAAGACAAAGAAGACTAGAGTAGACAAGAACTCAGTCACGCTGTCTGTCAGACACAACACGAGGGAGTAAACACACACACACACACACACAAGTAAAGGCTGTTTCAGACAGGGAGCGAGTGACACGCCGTAGTAATTCCTTTTCAATGAGAGACGGGTGATTATTTGGGATGCGGAGAATGCTCGTTTTGTGCACACGCCCGCACGCCCGCACGCGGTAAGAGCTGGATTTGGTCAGCTCTTTTTTCCCCCACTACACGCAGGAGGACAAAACAACAATGACGATCCAGCTGATCCAAGCGAGAACGCTCCCCGTCGGAAACAACCTTAAAGGACAACTTAGTTTTTTTACAACCAAGGTTTATATTTTAGCTTGTAATTAAAGTAAATAAAAGATGAGTGTAAAAAAAAAAAATCATTTACTGCTTTCTATAGTTTTAGCAATTTTCACGATCTTTTTTACAGTGGGCAGGGGCATTCGAGCAGGTGGCTAAATATGTCTTTTTTTTTACACAATAACCCGTCGATTTCTTTATTATTATTTACAGTAGCTCCTCTAGCCCCCAATAACTCACATCTGGCCATCAAAGACCACAGGACCTTTTTTATTGTGTAAAAAAAGACACTTAGCCACCTGCCCGAATGCCCCCGCCCACTGTAAAAAAAAGATCGCAAAAATTGCTAAAACCATAGAAAGCAGTAAATGACACTCATCTTTTATTTACTTTAATTACAAGCTAAAATATAAACCTTGGTTGTAAAAAAAACAAAGTTGTCCTTTAAGCCTTGCCGAGCCCTGAGGCCGATAGGAGCTGAGGAGCCTATCTCCTGTTTCTGTAGTGTGAGGCAGCTTGATGTACAAGTACAGTACACCCCCTGTATGTCACAGAGACACACACACACACACACACACACACACACACACACACACACACACACACACACACACACACACACACACACACACACACACACACACACACACACACACACACACACACACACACACACACACACAAAAAAAAAAAAGTGAACCTAGGAGTCCTCTACAGTGAGAAGGTATAATGGTGTAAAGGTTTAATTCAACATAGTTGCTAGAACAGCAGATAGATGTCTCTCTAACAAACCTAGCCTATAGGCACACTGCATTGCAAACCAGTCCTGTGCTGGGCCCAATATAAAGGGGTCGCCCTGAAGACTTTGAATAGGTTCTGTATCATGAAGTTATGTTTTTTTTTTAAATCTCAGAGTTGTTTCCACCCATGGTTTTAGCTCTACTACACTGAATTTAGGGCATTTCAGTATAGATGGAGATGTCCGGATCGTGCGGCTACGCGAGACTATGCTACATGTACCGTACGTACTGTAATGTATGTTGGGCTGTTAACTAGCGCCTCCTCCCCCTCAGTCCCTCCTCTCTGAAGCCCCTCCCCCTCCTCTCCTCTCGGCTCAGTTCTTTCGTAAGCCTAGCCTCGGATCAAGACCATCATAGATGTATTTTATTAGAGTCTGACTTTTGCTTTCGTATCTATGGTAGTCTCGGTCTCTACCCCCCTATAAGTCACTGGACATCCGCGCGGAAAGCCTGTACTTCTCTGCACATGTACAAAAAAATTAATATAAAGTGCTGACCCTGTAGCCACGGACGTTAACGCGACATTTGGAACCTGTGGGCACTGTCTTAATCCATATTTTTCAATAGATATGTGTTTTAATCCCGTCTGTGTTGGATTCTGTAGGAAGTTCCCTGTATTCCTCAATGGGTGGTAGTGACGGGGGCGCATCAGGTGAAAGCCGGTATTACACTCGACGTAAACAGGATGTAAACGAGGACGGGATTAAAGGACAACTTAGTTTTTTTACAACCAAGGTTTATGTTTTAGCTTGTAATTAAAGGGGAAATCCACCCATTTTCAATATTTAACTATGTCATTAATATAGCATAAAGGAGTTGTGTGGAAATAAGAAAAATTTTTAAAAAGAATTAACATTGCAAAAAAATTTAACATTGCAAAAAAATTAACATTGCAAATTACACCATGATGAGTCATCACAGTGTAATTTGCAATGTTAATTTTTTTGCAATGTTAAATTTTTTTGCAATGTTAATTTTTTTTTTAATTTTTTCTTATTTCCACACAACTCCTTTATGCTATATTAATGACATAGTTAAATATTGAAAATGGGTGGATTTCCCCTTTAAAGTAAATAAAAGATGAGTGTTTAAAAAAAACAATTACTGCTTTCTATAGTTTTAGCAATTTTTGCGATTGTTTTTACAGTGGGCGGGGGCATTCGGGCAGGTGGCTAAATATGTATTTTTTACACAATAAAAATGGCTTTGATGGCTAGATGTGAGTTATTGGGGGCTAGAAGAGCTACTGTAAATAATAATAAAGAAATCGCCGGGTTAATGTGTAAAAAAAGACATATTTAGCCATCTGCCCGAATGCCCCCGCCCACTGTAAAAAAGATCGCGAAAATTGCTAAAACTATACAAAGCAGTAAATGAAAACATTTTAACACTCATCTTTTATTTACTTTAATTACAAGCTAAAACATAAACCTTGGTTGTAAAAAAACTAAGTTGTCCTTTAAAACACATATCTATTGAAAAGTACCGACTAATACAGTGCAAACAGGTTCCTAATGTCGAGTTAACATCCGTGGCTACAGGGTCAGCACTCTATGTTGTTGTTTTTTATGGAGAAGTACGGGCTTTCCGCGTGGATGTCCAGCGACTAGAGACCAAGACTGACATAGATACGAAAGTAAAAGTCAGACTCGATAAAGTACATCTATGATAGTCTTGATCCAGGCTAAAATCAGGCACTTGACTCCCCTCTCTGGCTCCCTGTCCTCCGTACCGTACGCCCTCTGACCTCTGACCCCTGACCTCTGTCCCGTCTCGTCCTCCTCAGTGCCCCGGCAGTGTTCAGAGAGCGAGTTCTCCTGCACCAACGGCCGGTGCATCGCCGGCCGCTGGAAGTGCGACGGAGACCACGACTGCGCCGACGGCTCGGATGAGGTAGGTGACCCCGACCCGAACCCCACGTCTGTTCGAGTAGCGGTTCAAAAGTGGTGTCGAAAAATAGATCTCAGGGTCTAATTACGGCCTGGCATCAGGGTTGCCAGATCTGCTTATTATAATTTCCCGCAAGATTTTTTTGAAAATAGCCGATCTACAAGCTCACAATGCGACGCGTTGTGAGCTTGTAGATCTGCTATTTTCAAATAGCTGATGTATATGTTAAAGTGCTCATGTGGCCCATAGTCGCTTCTTTTGGGCTGGTTTTCCTAGACCTGGTTGCTTGTTTCTCTCACAGAATCTGGCAACACTGCCTGGCATCTGAAGTCACGTTGATGACGTCATATTGACGCTGTGATGTCATATCGCTGTGATGTCATATTAACACAGTGACATAATATCACTGTGATGTCATATTGAGCTATTTGCCTCTCCATTGACTCCTGGTATATCATTGTTGTCGGGCAGAAACGTCTTATCTCCATTTAAACTTTTTGTGTTCTTTTTTTTTCTTTCGTAAATGAACTTCCTACTTGATCATACTACAGCGTCACCCAAAAGTATCAACAATAGCAGACCTACAAGCTCGAAGGCTTGTCGATCTACTACTTTTGCTATTTTTAAATTCGAGTCCTAAAAAGTAACACTTTTGGACGTATGAGGTTTCCATCCGACAGAGACCATATACTGTAATAACATTTTTTAAAACATATATATATTTTTTTAAAAGGTGACAAAATACTTGTTAACACAACTGGTGCCAGCGTTTTATTAAAACAGATTACTTTGAGTGCCAGAGATCTCACCGTTTGTAACGCTGTGCTGTTTATAGCTGTGGACTCCACAGCGAGCACCCACACGCACACAATGGATGCGTGTACGACGATCGAACGTCTCTCACGCGAGTCGCCATTACGGAGTAATTGCCCATCGAAAAGGACTCGTTTTCCCCACTATAAAAATTTAAGGAGATACGGAGGGTTTTATCAAGGAGATAGAACGGGAGCGGACGGGGAGCCATGTTTTTGGCACGGTGATCCATCTGTCCCTTCCTTCTCAGAGTCACCGTGGGTGATTCCAGAGCTGCGCTAGCCCCCCCCCCTTGTAAAAAAAAAAAAAAAGACAGATAACACGGTTTTTACCGTGTTCGGCACCTAATCGCTACTCTCTGAAAACACAGTTTTTACCGTGTTTGGCACCCGATGTGTTAATGGGAGTTAATTGTTGTTATTATTATTATTGTCCGTGCAGAACGGCTGTGATGTGAAGTGCGACAGCGACCAGTTCCAGTGTAAGAACGGCCACTGCATCCCCATAAGGTGGCGCTGTGACGCAGACGCCGACTGCATGGATGGCAGCGACGAGGAGAAATGCGACAGTGGTGGTAAGAAACACACACACGCGCACGCATGCACGCACGCACGCACACACACACACACACACACACACACACACACACACACACACACACACACACACACACACACACACACACACACACACACACACACACACACACACACACTCTGCAGCATAAATGCGAGCATTTAGAACATTGTGGAGAAAAATTGCAGCGGTCTGAAATTTCACCTCAGTGGAATCACTCAAAACAAACCCATAGAATTACAATAAACACAGCAGCAGCATAATTCTGTACAGCAATAATTCAACAGCAGGACAATCATAAATAATAAATAGGCCTATTACTCCTCCTATCTTCATAAGTGTTGTCTGGTAGAGAAGTCCTTAATGAGGCTGGTATAAAAAATCCAATTTGCGCAGAATGTCACTTTCAGTGGACATCAGAGACATTGTGGATCCCAGTCTATTTTTAGCTACAGTCACAGTTCTGTAAAAAAAGAACGCTCCCCGCTGACACAGAGAACGTGTGGTACTGAGAAGGTTCAAAGCTTTTGCAATTGAGGGATTTTCTGTAGTAGTGTTTTATATCGTTGCTGTCGGCCAGAAATCTCCATATTCTATTTATTTTTTTCGTGAAATTAATGCCCTCCTTCATCATAGTACAGCGTCACACAAAATTATCAAAAGTAGCAGATCCACAAGCTCGAAACGCTTGTAGATCTGCTACTTTTGATGCTTTTGAATTTGAATCCTGAAAAGTTTTTTGGACATACAGTATGAGGTTTCCACCCGACAGAGACGATATAATTGATGTACTTGTCATATTCTTTGTTGATATGTTTTGTTTTTTTTTGGTTTATCCAAGACCAAGGACCACCATGTAAATACGTCTCTGGCATTATTGTGTTTTTTGTTGTTGTATCGTTGACGTTTTGGCTTGTAGTACGAATCATGTATGCCATGTTTTTTTTTCTTCATAACGTCTAATAAATCAAATCAAATTAAGCGTCACAGTACAATACATGAAGTCTTTGATCCAGCGTGCTGATGATAAATCATTGTGTCGCCTCCAGTGGTGTAAAGTAACTAAGTACGTTTACTCAAGTACTGTACTTAAGTACAATTTATTTCCAATTTTCAGTACTTTTACATCTCAGAGGCAAATATCATACTTTTACTCCACTACAATTACTTGAAAACTTTAGTTACTAGTTACTTTGCAGATTTTCTTTATTATTCCAAAACATACATTAACCACTTCAGCCCTATATACATTTCGGCCATTTGAAAATAGCAGATCTATAAGCTCACAATGCGTCGTGAGCTTGTAGATATGCTATTTTCAAAAGATGTTTATACATTTGAAGACTTGTGAAATGGGACATTCTGCATAATGAGTACTACTCTAGGTACTTTAAATACATGTTGATATCAATACTGTTGTGCTTTTACTCAAGTAAGAGTATTTCTACATTGCAGTATTGATACTTTTACCTAAGTAAAAAATACTTTTTCCAAAACTGTTGATGATAAATCATTGTGTCGCCTCCTCCTCCTTCTATGTCCTCTCTACCTCTCTGTCTCTCCCCGTTCGTTCGTCCGTCAGTGGGTCGACACTGCCCCCTGGATGAGTTCCAGTGTAACAACACCCTGTGTAAGCCCCTGGGCTGGAAGTGCGACGGCGAGGACGACTGTGGCGACAACTCTGACGAGAACCCCGGGGAATGCGGTGAGTACAACGCCAGCAGTCCGTCATGCCGCATGGCAGCACTCTCTGGTGGCAGGGTTAAAGACAGGGTGCCGTGATTTTCAGTGATTCCCCCCCCCCCCCCCCCTAAAACATAATCATCAGGTATTATGGTTACACTAGGAGTAAGATTCTTTTCAAAAAAGTGTACAGAAAGTGTTAAAATAATGTTTTTATGTGGACACGCCTCCAGTTCATTAAGTATACCTGGGCTCTCACCTTAGCACCTCCTCCACCACCTTAGCACCACCCACCTGTCCTAGTCCCTCCTCCTCCTCATGCCCACACCTGTTGTGTTATGATAATGAGGGGGAGGGTATATTTTTTACGTATGTGTCATCAAAGCGCTGTTTTTCTATTGGCACGTTTGACCCTCAAGGTTTCAGCCTCCAGGAAGAAACTCAAAATAGTCAGAGAAGACATAAAACACCATAAAAACACCACCATGGGGCTTAATGAAGTTCTATCAACCTCACAGACACATGAAAAACAGAAAAAGTGCAAAACCATGGCACCACCTCTTTAAATTTCTTCGACTAAAACTATGACGTAAAATGTCTGTTGACTACCTTTTTTCACTGACGAAAACTAAATAAAAACTAAGCTATGATGACTAAAACTATGATGACTAAAACTATGATGACTAAAACTATGATGACTAAATATATTGACAATTTCGTCAACAACAAAAATCTCGACTAAAATGTTAGTGAGGGATCTAGTGGAGAAGAGATCCAGTAGAACTAAAAGACAAGTCATTATAATTATGCTTAGCCGAAAATAGCCGATCTACAAGCTCACAACGCGTCGCAGACGCGTTGTGAGCTTGACGCCATCAAGGCCCGCCAACATAAACATTAGTCGACTAAATCAACTGTAGATTTAGCCGACAAAAATCTTATGATATTTTAGTCTAAAACTAGACTAAAAGTAAAACATTTCAGATGACTGAAATATGACTACAACTAAATTGAGTTTTATTCAAAAGACTATTGCTAAAACTACATCGTAGTTTGCTGTCAAAATTACCACCCTCTGGTGGTGGACATCTGTCATCGTCAGTCCCTTCATCGCCCTCTCTCTCTCTCTCTAATGTTCCTATCCCCACAGCAATGTTCCAGTGCCCGCCCACGAGGACGTTCCGATGTCACAACGACCGTGTGTGCCTTCCCATGTCCAAGCGGTGTGACACCGTCAACAACTGTGGGGACAACAGTGATGAGCTCAATTGCCGTGAGTTTATTTATTCATTTTAACAGACTTTAAATAGTGTTTAAAGGTAGGGGTAAGTGATATTCTTTTGGTTAAAACAAAACGTAATTTTTTGTTACAAGGTTAAAGCACCATATTCTGATAGTACTCATTGCTATATAGTGTTTGCTCAGTAACAACTGTTCTCTCTCTCTCCAGCTCTTTATTAAACAGAAAATATGTTTTCAGTTAGGAGACAACATCTCAGCCAATCAGGAGAGATACCCATTTATCAGCTTCATTTGTTTTTATAGTGTTCCAGTTCCAATTTTGTCAGCTCATGTCTTTGTGTCATCACTGTTTATTCTGTATCCTGACATGAGTTCTCTATCCTGATTGGATAAAATTGGTATCCTGGCCTGAAAATGCATTTTCTGTTTAATAAAGAGCTGGAGAGACAGCTCTTCTCTCCTCTTACTGAACAAACACTCTACAGCAATGAGTACTATCAGAATATAGAGCTATTTGACACTTATTTTAACCAAAGAAAATCACTTCTACCCTACCTTTTAAGTACAGTACTTGAGTAAATATCTTTAGTTACTTTCCACCGCTGCATGGGGTGAATGTTAGACATGATGACATCATGAGTCTTCTCTTCCAGAGTCCATTCCATCCACATCGTTCTGTCAGAAGGATGAGTTCCAGTGCTCCAGCGGCGGCTGCGTCAGCGCCTCTCTGCGCTGCAACTACTTCAACGACTGTGAGGACTACGGCTCCGACGAGGTCAACTGCAGCAAGAAAGGTCTGTTTGGCTCATAGACTGTATAAAAGAGATGGACAAAGCCAGACCGCTGGTTTCTACAGACCGAAAATTAAGCCGATTGTTCAGGAATTTGAAATCCGCCATCTCTAATGTAAGCCAAAAAGCACGTCGGGAACAGGAACCGGAAAACAATCCCCAAAGAATGCTATTGGTTGGGTAGCTTGTCAATCAAGAGCGGGGGCGGGGAATGAATGCTATTGGCTGTGTAGCTTGTCAATCAAATCATCCCGCCCCTCCTAGAGAATAGCCTACTTTATCGTCAATTTTAGAATAAATGGGACCATAATTTAGCAAAACACATATCATGATGATTGAAAGGAGACTTTAAACTAGCGACTGGAAGCATATAGAATTTATGACCATTTTTATTAAGGTAAGAAAATCTAGTCTAAAGTTTGTCAAAAACCCATCCGCTTGCGTTAAAATAAATTCTTTCTGACACCAGCAGGGGTAAAACAGCAAAACTACAGGCCATTCATATGAACTGTCTCTTCCGTATTGGAGTCAATGTAAAAATCTCAAGCTGGCCCCTTGGTTTGGCTTTGACTCTGTGTTTGTCATTATAGTGCAGTAGTTCTCAAACTTTTTCATGTTCCATATGGTCGTTGTGCTCTCTCCTCTGGTCAGGCACGGTGCTGAACGACTGTCACAGCAACAGGACGGTGTGTGGGGACGGAGACGAAGGACACTGTGTGGTCAACGGCAGCGACTCCTTCTGCTCCTGTAAACCTGGCTTCCAGGCCAAAGGTCACAACAGATGTGAAGGTACTGTACACGTTTAACCACTTAAACCCCAGCATCCGTATTGTGGGGAAAGCTTTCGCAGAAAATAGCAGATCGACAAGCTCACAACAGAGCTTGTCAATCGGCTATTCTCAGCGAAAGCTTTCCCCACAATAACAGAAAACAGAAAATACACCCTGAGGGAGTAGCGCTTTTCTAAGTACTCAAAGTCACTTTACAAAAACAGAAACAAAATAAAAACAACTTTATTAGAAAAACTACTTAAAAGGTTAAAAACTCTACAAATAAAGGTAAATTAGGTAGGGAATGTGAGTCTGAAGAGGTGGGTTTTGAGTGTGGTGAGCTGGGAGTGAGTTCCATAGCGAGGGGGCAGCAACTGGGAAGTCCCTGTCACCCCAGGTTTGTTTCTTTGTCACTAGAAATGGCTGTGTAATGCTAACAGTATATAGGGCATAGCAGTGGCCATTTTCTGGTTCCACTTCAAAATAGTCAATGCATTTTTCCCATTGACATTTCCAAAAATATTTATATCAATTATTTTAAGCATATAATCAAGCCATCCAGGGTCCTGGTGAATCATGACCATAAAACGTTTGATACTGTGTTTTTATTTTATTTTATATTTAATTATATGATATACTATATTTAATAAATACCCTTTGTTTTGCCTTATGGTCATGATTCACCAGGACCCTGGATGGCTTAATTCTAGGTTTAAAATAATTGATATACATATTTTTGGAAATGTCAATGGGAATGGGAAAAATGCATTGACTATTTTGAAGTGGAACCAGAAAATGGCCACCACTGCTATGCCCTATTGTTGGGTGGAGGTGGGGTGGGGTGGATGGTTTGAAATATGCTAGTGGTCCAGAGCTCAAAGAAGGTTGAGAAACAGTGGCTCAGAGAATGTGACATGTGTGTAATTGTGTTATGGCTGCAGTCTGGTGGTGGGAGCCTGTGTGCTCAAACGTTCTCCTCTGGTCTTGTTGGTTTTGGTTGACAGATAAAGACGAGTGCAAGCAGTTCGGAGTGTGTTCCCACATCTGCAACAACACCAAGGGCTCGCACAAGTGCAGCTGCCACAAGTATTTCACCAGGATCAATGACACCTGCAAGGCTGACAGTGAGTACACTACACACTGCATCACTCATGATAATATCACATTCATCAGGAGATCCATAGTTAGCTTGTACAAATAGTGTGTGTGTGTGTAGTAGGGTTAGTCCAGGGCCTGAACTACCATATCATGGTATCATGGAGATATGAGGCTAAACACCCGATCTTGCCTTACCCCTTATGTCTAAACATGTTTGCTATTTTTTACAATTTTGAAAAACTTTTTTAAATCGTTCAAATAGACGATTTACAAGCTCACAACGTGTTGGTGTAGATCGGCTATTTTCACAATTTTAAAATGTTTTTCAAAATAGTAAAGAAAATGCCAAAAAATGTTTAGGCATAAGGGGTGAGGCGGCGTGCAAGATAGGGCCCTAAGTTCGCACAAATCTGTCTATAAGAAAAATTGGCCCTGGGCATTCTCTAATGATTTTGCGAGGGCGCCCAAGCCGGCGAGTGTCGGGGTCGCCATAGCAGCCAAATTCAATAAGGCCGCACACTTTAAAAAGGTTTTGCCTATAATCTTTTGAACCAGATGAGCTACAAATGCAAACTTGGTGTCTATTTCATG
>NC_137612.1:10473212-10475712 GCF_963280865.1 Gymnoscopelus braueri | reverse complement strand
TCTCTCTCTCTCTCTCTCTCTCTCTCTCTCTCTCTCTCAGTGACCAACCCATGTGACAGGAAGAAGTGTGAGTGGCTGTGTCTGCTCAGTCCCAGTGGGCCGGTGTGTACCTGCCCCAACGGACGCACCCTGGACAATGGCACCTGTGTGGAGCTACCCACCCCCACCCTGTCCCCTGTCTGTGAGTGCACACACACACACACACACACACACACACACACACACACACACACACACACACACACACACACACACACACACACACACACACACACACACACACACACACACACACACACACACACACACACACACACAGAGCTCACATTTCACAGTATGTTCTCGGTGTTTTTGCTAAATCAACACTGTGAAAGCATTTCAGCCGAACACATTGTGCTGTTAGTAAAGCTGGATGTGTTCCCCTCCACAGCGCCCCCCAGTGGCCCCTGTACTGTCCAGTGTTTGAACGGAGGCAGCTGCTTCCTGAACGCCCGTAAACAGCAGAAGTGTCGCTGTCAGCCCAACTACGCCGGGGACAGCTGTCAGATAGACCAGTGCAGAGACTACTGCCACAACGGAGGCACCTGCACAGCGTCCCCTACAGGTAACACAGTGCACTTACAACACTTACACACTTTTATTATTTATTTTGAATTTTGTTTGGTCTTGTCTTTTTGCCCGCTACACGTTACATTCATGCTCCGCGGCACGACACATCCTGTGGCAAAAAAAATTGCAGATCTACTGTACAAGCTCACAACGCATTGCGTTGCGATGCAGAATCTGAATCTGAATATTCAGAATCATCTTTATTATCACATCACAGGTTTACAGGTGTAAAACAGTGGGGTGAATGAATGCATTGTGAGCTTGTAGATCTGCCGTGTGAGTGACACTGGTGCAACAGCAAAGTATAAATCAGTCTTATAACACATGGGTTTTCAAACAATTTATTTATTGAAATAAGTTATGGATTGCAGCTTTAAAAGCGGGTTAACACATTGAATGCCAATCGCGTAGATCTACGCGAACCTATTTAAAGCCGCAGCGTGCCAGTCGCGTAGATCTACGCGAACCGCCGATTCCCATTGAAAGTGCCCCAGGTGCACTTTCCGAATTTTTTTTTATCCATTTCCGTTTCCGGTTTCCGGTCGGAAACAGAATTATTCGGGTTCCGGTTTTTTCGATCGTATCCGCTTCCTGTCTGGGATCCTGTTTAAAACTCGATTTTCTCGGTTGTTGTTTTTCTCCTCGCTGATCACTGTTTACCGTTGATCGGCTGTATCTTCAAGATGGCGGCTCGCATTTGGAAACTGTTTTCGCTGGCCGTTTCTCACGGATCCGCTGTGTGTTTAGAACCAAATGAACGCGCACTTTTAACTTATTTAGCGAGGTCTGTGGCGACATGAAAAAAACAAAAAAACAACAATAAAACGCTGGCACTGGTGAGTACATTATGAGATTAAACTCTGGCATGGAATGTGTTAAAGGGGGGTATTTCACTTTCAAAAAAACTTTGGGTCATTTTATCATCTACTCAGGCTTTTGTGAGCCCCCAGACAGTTTTTAAGTTGCTTGATTCAGTATTTAGATATTTGATATTCATTTTATCAGACACGCCCCCTTCCTATACAAACCCATTATAACTTCAAACTCCATTTTAACCATGTTAGATTCATCAAAAACACCCGTCCTTGGTTCTGGTGACTCACCCTGCCCTCCTAATACGCAAGGGGGCCATGTTTTTTCGATTACTTTTTTCATTTATTTTATTAGATTTTTTTATTGTATTAAATTTTTTTCATTTTCCAAAAATAATATTAAAAATAAATGAAAAAAGTTATCAAAAAAACACGGCCCCCTCGCGTATTAGGAGGGCAGGGTGAGTCACCAAAACCAAGGACGGGTGTTTTTGATGAATCTAACATGTTAAAAATGGAGTTTGAAGTTATAATGGGTTTGTATAGGAAGGGGGCGTGTCTGATAAAATGATCAAATATCTAAATACTGAATCAAGCAACTTAAAAACTGTCTGGGGGCTCACAAAAGCCTGAGTAGACGATAAAATGACCCAACGTTTTTTTGAAAGTGAAATATCCCTTTAAACAATACAAATTGTCTCTCTCGGGTGGAAACCTCATATGTCCAAAACTGATACTTTTCAGGATTCAAATTCAAAAATATCAGATCGACAAGCTCATCAAACGCGTAGCTTCGTGGCGCGTTTGGAGCTTGTAGATCTGTTACTTTTCACACTTTTGTGTGACGCAGCAGTATGATCAAGTAAGGCGTAAATTTACGAAAAAACCCAAAAAGTAAAAAATATGGAGTTTCTGTTTCTGAAATGTGTGTTAACTGATTCACTGCCAATCACGTAGATCTACGCGAACCTATTTAAAGCCGCCACGTGCCAATCGCGTAGATCTACTTGAACTAAAAAAAATATATATATATATTTATTTATTTTTCCAATTTGACCCAAAGACCAAGGAGATATGAT
>NC_137612.1:10200712-10468212 GCF_963280865.1 Gymnoscopelus braueri | reverse complement strand
TCTAGCAGGCCCGGCAAGTCCTGCTCCAGACACTCGCGGTAACGGTTGCCGGGGTTACGCATTCACCTACATCCAAAACATGCTCTTTTCTCTCTCTCTCTCTCTCTCTCTCTCTCTCTCTCTCTCTCTCTCTCTCTCTCTCTCTCTCTCTCTCTCTCTCTCTCTCTCTCTCTCTCTCTTCTCTCTCTCTCTCTCTCTCTCTCTCTCTCTCTCTCTCTCGTCATTGGTTGTGGTGTGGTTGGTATTCATTTAGTCCTGTGGTCAATGTTGCTCCATTCCCTCTGGTCTGGTCATTGAGCCATGGCTCCGCCTACCCATGGCTCCGCCCACCCCTCAGAGCTCCGCCTCCTACCCCTCAGAGCGCTCCGCCCCCAAATCCTTAAAGCCACATTTATCCTTTTGGTCGTATCGTCGCAACACTTAGTGACGCGGCCATACAACAAAGAATAAAGAATACGTTTGGCCTTAGCTTTGACCTATACTTAGCCTGATGCAGGCTAACCCATTAAGACCGATAAAGCAACCGCTTTAACCATTATTTTATACTTTGGCGATTCAAAAACAGCAGATATACAAGCTCATAGCTGCCGCGCTATGAGCTTGTAGATCTGCTATTTTTGAAAAATCGTGAACATTTTTGCAAATCTTTGACGTATTTTTAAAGCGAACATTTGTAACTCAAATCTTTGCTTCTGTGGGGGGGTCCCTGGAACAAAACATTTTGAGATGGGGGGGGGGGTCCGCGGCCAAATACATATCTAAAAATGTTTTCTAAATCATAACGGTATGTTTCTATATCAGTGGCGCTCCAACTTTTCCATGACAAGGACCCCCAGAACTATATGTATTTGGCCACGGACCCCCATCTCAAAATATGTTGTTCCAGGGACCCCCAGAAGCACAGATCGGAGTTAAAAACGTTCACTTTAAAACATATATATATTCAAAGATTTGCAAAAAAATCTACAAGCTCATAGCCGCGCTATGAGCTTGTAGATCTGCTATTTTTTGAATAGCCAAAGAAACTTTAAAATGACACAGATGCGTTCCCTGTCTTAATGGATTTAAAGAGCCAATCTACAGGCTAGCTTGTAGGCTGGCTCTTTTTGGTGGGTGACGCTTGTGCCACAACTAAGGAATCAGGCTTTTAAGCACAGATCTATCCAACCCGCACTATGAATAGATCTGTCTGTGTGGGGTCAGTGCTGTGTGTTAGACGTACTGTACGTCCATCATTATTGTGCTGTATGGTACCGTACTGTGTCTGTAGTTTGGGTCAGTAGTGTCTGTCATTACTTAGAGAGGCGGACACTGCGACAGCATTCTTCTTCCAAGCAGATAATATTGGAAAATGTGACTTAACAAGGGAACCAGGGGACCTGGTACTGCCAGACCCCTAGTGGTTGAAATCTGAATGGCCGGAAATCTGAATGGTTTCTAAACTACGTCACGCTAAGCTTGGCCAATCAAAAAGAGGGACATGTAAGAAAACGTTTTCGTCCATATATGGACGTATATGGACGAAAACGATAGCAAAAGGGGACCGACAAAGCCTCATGTAGGCCCGACCCCCTGGGTCTGGCAAAAATCCAGCATTTACCAAGAGATACAGTAGATAGATACAGGTTAAGAGATAGATACAGGTGTAGGTCTTACCGTGCAGTGTAGTGCAAGGGTTCCCAAACTTCTCAGGCCGCAACCCTCCCCCCATATAATCATATTTGAACTGGGGACCCCCCAAAATAATCATATTTGAACTGGGACCCCCCAAAATAATCATATTTGAACTGGGGACCCCCCACCTTGGCAAGCATTTGGAATTACATTTAGTTTGACTCGGTTCCACAGGTAAATATTGTGAAAATAGACGATCTGCAAGCTCGCACTGTGAGGCATTGTGAGCCTGTAGATCGGCTATTTTCACAATGTTTGCCTCTTCCTTACGTAATATATGACAATTTGGTATTAAAAAAGGTCTTAAAAGTCAATAAATTGTAACTTTAGATACCCTGTATACACTTATACTGTATGTTGATTTGTTAACTGTTGAGTGAGAAAACAATGTTGCACATTAAGCTATCATTAAGTCATCAGGGGACCCCCCCAAAATCATTTTGGGAACCACTGCAGTAGATGAATGCTGGTTATTGCCAGACCCAGAGGGTCGGCCCCCTTTCGTCCATACATGGGCGAAAAAGACCGGCTGTATAAAAGGGACCCTTTCTTCTCCATACATGGGCATAAAAGGGACACAGGCTGACACGTAATACGAAGTCCGTCATACAAAGTCCTTATAAAGGACTAGGAATTTATTCTGGGTCTGGCAGAACCAGGTCTCCTGGTCTTGTTTCTGGAGGTTGGCTGTGCTGTTGTTCCTTGGATGATGGTGGTGACAGTAATGTGATGCTTCCCCCCTCATGATGTGACCATGATGTGACCATGATGTGAACATGATGTGACCATGATGTGACGTCATGATGTGACCATGATGTGACCATGATGTGACCTCATGATGTGACTATGACGTGACCATGATGTGACCTCATGATGTGACCATGCTGTGACTATGATGTGACCATAATGTGACCATAATGTGACCATGATGTGACCTCATGATGTGACCTCATGATGTGACCATGATGTGACCTCATGATGTGACCATGATGTGACCATAATGTGACCTCATGATGTGACCTCATGATGTGACCATGATGTAACCTCATGATGTGACCATATGATGTGACCATGATGTGACCATGATGTGACCTCTTGATGTGACCTCATGATGTGACCATGATGTGACCATGCTGCCCCTCGCTTGCGTTGTTGTATACGCTCCTACAAAACACCTGGTGGCCGAGCAATGATCTGCTTTAACTTGATCTTTCTTGACCCCCCCCCCCCCCCCCCCCGTAGGGCCAAGGGCTTCCAGCACCAGAGGATGACCAACGGGGCCATGAACGTTGAGATCGGTAACCCCGCCTACAAGATCTACGAGGGCGAGCCCGACGACGACGCCGGGGAACTGCTGGACGCAGACTTCACGTTAGACCCGGACAAGGTAAGAAATAAATAAATAAATAACACAATTCTATTCAGTTCAACTCAAAGGAGCTTCATTGGCATAAGAAATCATAATTTTGTTTACGTTGCCAAAGCCAGTGTCAAAAGCATAAAATAGTATAGTTTGATGGCTACTTTTGATGTAGTAATAGTCTTACTGTATTACTAGTTTTCTTTATTTATTTTATTTTTAGAGGTATTAAAAAGCTCTGAAAAGTCATTAAAGGGATAGTTCACCCCCAAAATGACTTTTTTTCTATTGATTAGTCACCCCATAGAGACTTGAATTCATGGTTATAGATATAGAAAAAGTATTTTTGGGGGTGAACTATCCCTTTAAATTGTAACTTTATAAATGTGCAGATACTCTGTATACACTTATACTGTATGTTGGTTTGTTTACTGTTGAGTGAGAAAACAATGTTGCACATTAAGCTTTATTAACAAATTCATTAACAAATACAAACACTAGTATGTATAAAAGAGATGGAAAAGCTGATCTAATGCTGTACCAATGTTGAGCCTTTGATCTAATGTTGTGATGTGGCCGTCTCTCTCCTCCTCTCCCAGCCAACCAACTTCACCAACCCGGTATACGCCACTCTGTACATGGGAGGCCAGAACAGCCGCAACTCCCTGGCCAGCACGGACGAAAAGAAGGAGCTTCTGTCGCGGGGGGACGAGGAGCCCCTGGTGGACCCACTGACCTAGACTGTCGACTGGCCCCCTGGGGGTCACTCTACGCCCCCCCAACACATGGCCCCCTCTTTTTTGCCTTTTAAAAAGAAAAGAAAAAGAAAAAAAAAGAGAGAGGTGAAAACTTAAAGAAAAGAATTGACAAAAAAAAGCGCGAACACTGTATAAAATGTACAAAAATGAAGGACTACTTTTGTATGTGATTGCAGTATTATATTTTGTTCTTTTGAGATTTCCTCTGGTCAACGAAAAAAAGAAGAATAACATTTTCTATGAGAGATTTTTAATTTACACTTGTCCTCTTCCCCTTTTACCTAAATAGCCACTACCTCTGTGCAAAATGAAATGGAAACAAGAAAAATTTGAAGAAAAATATGTTAATCATCGGAGCAATTTTAATTTTTTATTTTTGTATGAATTGTATAGAGAAAAGAAAAATACATTGTTCCATTTCACCAGTGCCAACTGTTTGTTGTTTGTGTTGAGACTTTGAGCGGGGAAGGTAATACTCAAAGTTTTATAAAAAAAACGGTACCAATGTTGTCTTGATGACAGTTTGGTTGTGTGAGACAGATTTATTATTGCACCGTTTGTGTATAGCAGCACGTGTTAAAATGTCAATACCAGGTGGCAACTACAGTATTTCCATATAATTTTCTCAGAGAACAATGTTCATGAAATGATTGTGTTTTCTTCCTTGCACAGAATTCATGTTTTGCGGTGTAGCGTATGCACCTATGCCGTAAGATGTAAAGCAGGTCGATGTATGTTTGTTTTTATTACATCCTATATGATGTTGGAGGGGAAACTTTGTCGATTTTCAACCTTAGATCCCATTGTTCTGATGATGTGTGGGGATCAATATTATCCCCTATGTCTTCTGTGTATTTCTCCACAAAATGTTGACGTCGCCAAACGATGACATCAAACGCGTCGCTTCACATCATCAAATCGTATGGAATGTTCGCCCGATGATGGTTTGCGACGTCAACATTTCACAGAGAAATGCACAGAAGACATTTTTGTATTTTCCTTTTGCCACATTATAATATCGATCTCACATCAGAAAAATTAGATTTGGGTTGAAAATGGGCAACGTTTTTCCTTTTAAGGCTCAAGTGTTGTTGAAATGAGAGGATGAGAGGCATTATGTCAGTGTCTGATGGAAGTTGGAGTACGATGAAACGAATGATGTGTAGAAAACATTCCAGACAGAGTGGTTGATAGAGGTGTATCGCCTAAATTATAATCGTCGGCGGGCCGCGTCGCTCAACCGAAATAACTGATTTTCAAGTTGAAAAATCGTGTCCGTTATTTTCGGCGAGTCGAGCATAAATTAGCCATAACAATCAAGAGAATCTGGAATGGTTGGATTTCCAGGCTGGTGGTGAAGGTGAATGCTTCCGCGGGGTGGGCACTTCAGTGATGAGGTGCCCATTATAGGGCCACAGCAGGCCAGCACTAATAATAATGATTAAGGGGACATAACCACAGATACTTTGATGAGTGGTCATGGGAAGAAGTATCAACGTCCTGAACAAGCCTTGAGTTGACTGTTACAGGGGTGTTCCTCCGTTTGTGTTGAACAGAGGAACGCTACAGTTATGGCGACAGTGAAAGGAGAAAGGATTGAGTTGGGTCCTTTTTTTCTTTTTTTTTTTGCGTCTTATAATTTCTTGGGGTTGATTTCTGTGAAGACTAAGATAATGTACGTCTGGTCTTGTCCCGTAGGTGATGTTTCTGCCTTTTTGTCTGTGCTTTAGCGTTTTTTGTAATGGCTCAATTTTAACCACTTACGCCTGTTTTGTTGTACTTTGTCGTACAACAGTGTCGCAAAGCGAAAATAGCTGATCTAAAAGCTCTCAACGCGATGCATTTTGTGACGCGTGGTGAGCTTGTAGATAAGCTATTTATTCGAGGCCATTTTGGAGATTTCTGCCTATAATGATGTACCCAAAATAGGGACGCCAGTTTGAAAATGGTTGAGTACATTTCTCAGTCAGTCCCCCCCCAGCATTCCCCCGTGTTTCTCCTTAGCCGTCCCCCCCAACCCCCCGCTATCCCCCCTATCCTTTGTGCCCTGCTGCTGCTAATGCTAACCGTTCTGGTTGCTCTGACGTGTCTTTTAAGCCTCAGCCTCTGTCCCAAAATGCTGCTTCTGTCAGAAGGTGGTCAGCCATATCTTAATGCATGTGAGAAAAAAAAATAACAATCTTTAATGTAACTAGAATAACAACTCATATTTTTTTTTGTGCTTATCTGTCTGCAAGTGTTGTTTTTTTTATCTATGTTTTGTCTTTTAATTGAGAGAAGAGTACAATCATTTTACCTAAAGAACATTTTTGCAAAATCATATGTGCGTTTTTCTTTTATTGTTTGTTTTTTTGATTAGTCCTTTTTTTTAAATGAAAAATGACACATAGCTTTTATAGTACACAATGCATGGAGGCTCAGACTTTTTTTTTTTTTAAAGAGAATAATGTTTTAATTTTTGCTGGAGTACTTTGCAAACAAAATAACAGATATTGTTATAAATAAAATTTTAAAAACTGTACAGAAAACAAGCACATATCCTTGTCTTCTTTTTACTGGTGTATAAGGGATAATGTACAGCAAGCTGGTCACTATTAGAACATTCAACGCAGACATTCAACTTTACTTTATTCAAAAAAAAATTTTAATTATTATTCAACCTTTTTCAAACACTTTCAAGACCAAGATAAAAAAAATAGCAGATGTACAAGCTCACAGCGCGGCACAAAGTGACACGCTGTGAGCTTGTATATCTGCTATTATTGAAAAGCCTAACGCTAAAATCTAAAATTTCAAAGGAAAAGGTTCAAGCATTTGTGTCCACAGTAAGATGAATTATAAAAAGTGTGAATGGAGTTTCTAGGTGAAAGTGTTTCTTGAGGTGCCAAAACTTTTAAAGGGGTATATTTCTAAAACTATGAAACACTTCAAAGATTCGTTTTCAGGCAAACATGTTCACAGTAAGATGAACCTTTTAAAGTTTGAATGGGGTTTCTAGGTGTAAGTACTGTATGTAGGACTAGTAGCCTGCCAAATTTTTATTTTTCCCCTAATATCTAATATCTACGCAGTGATATTAGTCTGGAATCTCTGTGGTCCCTCACAACTTTGGAGGGAGAGAAGTCCAGTCTGGAACCAGGCTATTGTCAATGGACATTTAAAGGGAAAAAAGTACAAACTTTGGCAGGCTAAAAAGTATGAACCATGGTGGAGCAGTGGTTAAGATACAGGCCTTGCACACAGAAGGTCTGAGTTCAAAACCAACAAGGACATCTTTCCAACTTATACCTGTGGCTTTTACCTTTATCTAATCTTTCAGTTAATAACACAAAAGTTAACAGAGTTAGTAAGAATCTCTGTGGTGCAATGGTTTATATACAGGGCTTGCAACCAGAAGGATCCTGGTTCAAATCCAACCAGAACACTTTTCCAACTTTTACCTGACTCTTGCACCGTTATGTAATCTTTCAGTGAACACTGTGCAAAAATCATGGTGGAGCAGCGGTTAAGATACAGGCCTTGCAACCCCTGGGTTGTTGGTTCTAATCCAACATAATATTTTTCCAAGTTTTATCTGACTCTTGTGGTCTGTATCTTTCACTGAAGATCGTGCAAGAGAACCAAAAGGCATGAACCATGGTGGAGCAGTGGATAAGATACAGTCCTTGCACACAGAGAGTCCGGAGTTCAAAACTAGCGAGGACATCTTTCCAACTTTTACCTGGCGCTTTTACCTTTATCTAATGTTTTAGTAAATACCACGCAACAGAATGAGTAAGAACCACTTTGGTGCAGTGGTTTAGATACAGGGCTTGTAACCAGAAGATTCCCGGTTTAAATCCAACTAGGATATTTTTCCATCTTTTTACTTTGAAAAGTTTTGTAGTTTTTTTTTAACATTTAAAACATACATCTGAAAACTTTGCCACCTCACTGTTCCTTCATACTTTAAACGCTGTTACACTCTGATGAGGCTCCAGGTGAGTCTCACAGTAGGAGGCCAGACACACCAGGGAGGACTTCACGGCCTTGAGCTTTGGTTCAGTACAGAAGTCACAGGAGACTTCATCTGGTTCAGCAGGTTCTTGGTTTGTGCTGGAAGTTTGTTTCAGCTGCTTTGAATTCTTGAACTGATCAGCCATCTCAGAGAGGACTTTATTAACAGAGGATTCTGGTCTACTATAGAAGGTTTTGTTACATAGAGGACACTGACACACCACACTGCTATCCCAGTATTGTGTGATACAGGTTTTGCAGTAGTTGTGTCCACATGGAGTGGTGATTGGATCAGTGAACACATCCAGACAGATGGAACACAGAAACTGCTCTTCAGACAGGAGACTGCTGGTATACGCCATTTTTACGCACTGAGAATAAAAACAACATGCAGTTTTTGAATGATATATGAAAAATGTATACGAAAAACCTAAATTTCATACAATATAGTATACTATACTGTATATAATATGTTTTGTATTGGCTAAAATATCATATTTTTTATCAAAGTAATATCAAATAATCATATTTGATATTTGAACAGGGGGGACCCCCCAAAATATTCATGTTTTAACTAGGGACCCCCCACCCTGTCAAGCGAGCCCTTGGAATTGTAGGAGTTGAGGCATTACATTTAGTTTGACTCAGTTCCACAGAAAACCAACTTCATTATATACTAAGGTATAAATATTGTAAAAATATCCGAAAATAGCCTACAAACAAATTCTAATGTCATTTTAATCTGACGTCTGTCCAGTCTATAGTTTCGTCTATAGTTTGAAAATATATATTTGATTTGCCTCTCCCCTCTCCCCTCCTCTCCTCCCTCCTCTCCTCTACCCCTCCCCGTAGGAGACTCACTCACTGTACCATCCTGTTTTATTTCTCTTTTAAATGGTTCCCCATTTGTAAGAAACATGCATTTGTGGGATGAGCGTCACAGCTGAATATGTGGGTTGGTTGCTAATGAAAAATGTGACAAATCTTCTGTCAATCAATGCCAGACAGCTGTTGAACTTCCTCCTATACCCTCTATGCCTAAACCCCATAAAAGGCTGGTAAACATACAAGAAGACTGGGCACTAAGGAAGAGTGGGCACCTCAATGTAAAATGTGCTATTTTGTCTAAAGTGTTAAAAAATAAAATATTAAAATAATGTAAAGAATACATGATTTGAACATGCACAGTACATCATTATCAGAATGTACCCTTCAACTTCTTGTTTATGCCCAAAATGACTGTATATACAGGTTTTGTAGCAATTGTAGAAATATTACACCTTAATTGTCAAATGTTCAATCATGTTCTAATCATATCGGCTACTTTACATTACACACATATATATATAATTTTTTACATTTTTGACCCAATAGTCAATTTTACATCGAGTGGCTCACTCTTCCTTAGTGCCCACTCTTCCTTAGTGCACTCTCCCTTAGTGCCCACTCTCCCTTAGTGCCCACTCTTCCTTAGTGCCCACTCTTCCTTAGTGCCCACTCTCCCTTAGTGCCCACTCTCCCTTAGTGCCCACTCTTCCTTAGTGCCCAGACTGCCCACTCTTCCTGTTACCAACGAGACGAGGCTACTCAAGCATTGAGGTATGGATGACTATCCGTGCAGGAATGTATACAGTCCACTACGGGGCACTATCACACAGGAGAAACAACACACAGTATGTAGAGCTGATATGAGCTCTGAACACAACAGTAAATAGAAAGCAGGCTTTCTACAGGTTGGCCTTCTGTGGAAAACCACCAAGGTTACTACCAAGATAATCAATAGGTCTAATATCCTTTAAAACCACCAAGGCTACTACCATGATAATCAATAAGTCTGATATCCTTTAAAACCACCAAGGTTACTACCAAGATAATCAATAGGTCTGATATCCTTTAAAACCACCAAGGTTACTACCAAGATAATCAATATGTCTAATATCCTTTACACATCATTGTATGAATTGATGAATCGATGAATTGAGTACACAGGACCCCAATGGAAACAAGCCATAGTGCTTTCTTGGGTTTATCCTTTTAGCATCCTTTTGCATAAAACTGTACTTTGTGTTTTTTAGCACACGGTTAATAAACTATTCAATCAATCAATCAATATATACTTGACCATATTTTCAGGTTATTGGTAAAAACTGATCCAGGGACCAAAGAGAATTCATTTATAAATGAGTTGTAGTAAATTAAAATGTAAATAAGTTCCATAAAATCAGAAAGCATTTTGTGAGAATAAACTAATGTACACAGTCCTGCTAAAAAGAGGTTAAAATGTGTCTATCAACAAACTGACACATTAATATTACATATTTGATATTGAGCTACACATTAACCCTTTCAGACATAGAAAACCATATAATGATAGAAATTGTAATTATAACCCTATTTCATAGCAGTTGTGTGGTGGAAACGTCATGAATCAGACACTTCAGTGAGAGAAGGACAGTGGTGTAAAGTAACTATTGTAAGTACATTTACTTAAGTACAAATTTGAGATATTTGTACTTTACTTGAGTATTTCCAAATTCCAATAATTTTACTTCTAGGCCTACTCCACTACATCTCGGATCCAAATATTGAACTTTTACTCCTCTACATGTATTAGAACACTTTAGTTACTAGTTACTTTGTAGATTTTGATTTTTACAAAACATACATTAACCACTTCAGCCCTGTATAATTTTTCGCCATTTGAAAATGGCCGATCTACATGTGGGCACCTGGACAACTAGGAACTAGGGAAATGTGGGCACAGGAGAGGTGGGCACCTGGACAACTGGGCAGCAAAACCATCTGGGCACTAGGGACATGTGGGCACCTGAACGAGTGGGCACTTAGGGGTGGAGACATCTGGCCACAGAGGCAGAGCCAGTTCATGTTGAAACAAACACAGACTGCCAGATATTTGCCTCTGTGAATAATACCAATAATAATGGCTCAGTTTTAGATTTTCTAAGTACCCAAAGTCTCTTTAGTCATGGGAGAGACTGGATGATGACACTGGATGATGACGACTAAGAAGTCTTTCCAGGAATTCACACATTTTCATCCGTGTCTTTGTTGAGATGACGTGAGATTATGCTTCCATTGTTCCTGTGTGCCTCAGCGAGTATTAAATGATGACTTGATAAGTGATACACAAGATATTCTGAGGTGCGGCTTTTACAAGGAATCGAAAGCTTTTCTCTTTTTAAATATATATATATTTTCAACTGTAATCAGGGTCATCATGAGGGGAAGACCTTTAGGTAGAAGCACACTGGACAACAAGCCCTCGCCATTTGATTCTTTCTCTGTCTTTCAGCTGCTATCAATCCATCTCCTCCTTTGTCCTGTTGCTCCCTTGTCACAACTGACTGTATACACAGGACCACAATGGAAACAAGCCCTCAGGGCTTTTTGTGTTATTCTTTTAGCATCACTGTATAATCGTACCACTGTTCTTTTTGCTATTCTGTTAATAAAAGGTTAAAGGTTAAAGGTTGTGCTTTATTGTTACATCTTGTAAACGTATTTTTGTTCGGCTTCCTTCAGATAATGCAGCAGCATAAATAATAATAATAATACCAATAATAATAAAAAGAAAGAGAGAGCAAAAAAGAGCCAAAAAAAAGGGAGAACATCAGTGTATGTGTAGCCCCCACAGGCAAATTAGCCAGAACAGGCGTGCAACAGACCTGCCAATCGGGCTCAGCCCTATTGGCATGACTGGTAAAACGTCGGACTGGTGAGTGGGAGCTTCGGGTTCAATTCCAGCTCACTGCATTCCACTACATATGTACATGTGCAAATGATCTTGGTATATTATATACACCAACAGCAACAGTATTCAATCAATCAATCAATGCTTGGCCTAATCCCCATTATGTCACGTTAATATCTCTGTATGATCCAGAGATGTAAAACACCCGTTTTATTTCTCCTCAAAATGTATTATGAAACCCCACAAGGAAGTCAATGACTTACAGTAACTAAGTACTTCTCTGTTGCTCTGGGAATTCTGTTGAAATTGCACGTGACGATAACGATCATTTTATCATTTCCAAAGGACTACAGGGAAGCTAGTATACAGTATCCAACACTGTATCCCGGAACAGGTGTTATGTAAGTGAATGTGATAGGCTGTTCCGTGTGTTACTGTATGACAAGGCGAGGCGTTAACAATAGGTCCACACCTGTGCCACCCGTCTCTGCAGCCTCACCGGCTGATTCTGTTTGTCTCTAAGCAATATGAGGTATATAGTGGTTATTTTGTGATTATTATTATTTTTTTAATACTTTATTGAGTCCAAACATGTTAACAATAAATCATTCAGTTTACTTCCATAATAGTACTAATACATTTCACATGTTTATGTCTCTGTTATCAACAGACATTTCGACCCATTTTCTTTTCTTTTTTTTTGCATGTAAAACCCCTTCACCGACATACATAAAGTAAAAATGAAAAGGATAAACTATATTAAGACATTTCAATAAAGATCATTATTTCATCCATGCTCCGCATAAAACCCCATTTATGAGGAGGCATAAGCAACAAAATTGACACCAAGAAATGAAACAATAAAGAAAAAACACACAGAAAATTAAAAATAAAAAAGGGGGGGTGGGGTGTTAGGCTTTGTTGTGTCATTTTGGTAATATATCTTCCATATTTTTATTTCATTTTTAGTTCTGAATACTTGGGTGGTTAAAATAAATAAAAATCTGCAGAAAAAAAAAATATATATATATATTTTTTAAGTATATTGTGATTTTCTAAATTAACAGCTCTTCCAAATATTTATTTGTTATTTTCAGAAGAATCAGAATCAGAATCAGTTTTATTGTGATTAAAGCGCCAAATTTGGTAGAGGTGTTGATTGATATATTGGGAACAAATCTGGATATTGGGCCATCACAAATTCTCACCCTGGTGGGCGTGGCAGCCACTTTTCAAAATGGCCACCAGCGGTTGATCAAATCTTCCTAATTTTTGTCCTAGTAGGCCGAAATGTTGCTCAAGTGTGAGTATGAAGGTGTGTTCATGCTAGTTGCCTAAAAGGGGGCGTTGCAATGGGAGTGGCCTAAATAACAGCACTATTTTGGGAGAATTGTTCAAATGGTGATGCAAGCGGGAAATTTGGTACAAATCATCTTTGGAGATCACGCTTCGATTTAGGAAACCAGGCCAGTCTTAAATCAAAGATGGCAGCCTTTTGTCAAGATGGCCGCCAAAATTTGTTTTTGCATTTTTGCATATCTTTGCCTATAATTATTTGAGGTCAATCACCAGATCACCAAATAGCACTCCCATGGTATGTTTTTGAACATTTTCAAACAGGAGTTACCATTTATAACCATCTAAATTAAAACTTTTCAGAAACACGCCCTACAACTGTGCTCACAGTCAAACTTAGGGATTAAAGCAAAACAATATCTCATGACTGAACCTGTACTACATTTTTTCCCCATCTGGTTCTGTGTCTTCCTCAGTGAATCCAGCCACCTGCATGTCGTCTCTCACCGCATCCTTAAACCTCCACTTTGGCCTTCCTCTTCTCCTCTTACCTGGCAGCTAAATCTTCAGCATCCTTTTACCAATGTACCCCTCATCCCCCCTTTGCACATGTCCAAACCATCTCAACCTTGCCTTGCTCGCTTTATCCCCAAACCTTGTCACCTGGGCTGATCCTCTAATTTAATTAATTTCTGATGATGTCCTTCCTTACTTGTCACTCCTATAATGAGAATCGTAGCATCCTCAATTCTGCCACCTCCAGCTCCTGTCTTTTTGTCAGTGCCACCGTTTCCAAGCCGTACAGCATCATGGCTGGTCCCCCTCCCGTCTTATACATCTTCCCTCTCACTGGTATCCTTCTGTTACAAATAACTCCTGACACTTTCCTCCATCTGTTTCCTCAAAGTGCTCCTTCCATCTTCTCAACACACTGTCTTAGGTTGCTAGAACATTTCCATCCATCCTTTATCACCTTAACCTGTTGCTCATCCTTCCCATCTCAGTGCCTCTGTCTAGCCAAAAGGTGCAGGTCCTTTCCTCCCTCCTTGGTGTCCAACCTGTCATACAATTACTCATACTCTTTTCCTTAATAACACACCCACACACCTTCATACTCACATACTTGAGCAACATTTCGGCCTAGGACAAGAACTAGGAAGATTTGATCAACCGCTGGTGGCCATTTTGAAAAATGTCTGCCACGCCCACCGGGGTGAGAATTTGTGATGGCCCAATATCCAGTTTTGTTCCCAATATATCAATCAACACTTCTGCCAAATTTGGCGCTTTAATCACAAAATTGAACGATTAGGCTGATATATCGTGCTACGCCAACCCACTAATGGCAATCGATGCCATTGTGAGAGCTCCTTGTTGTGTGTGAAAAGACTGACACGTGACGCACACACGTTTCAACGTCAGAACATACACTGCATTTACTTCTTACAGTACAGATCATACTTCCTTGTCCTAGCGCGCTCCACGCGTAATGTCAGCGTCCCATTAAAACCATAGTCTCTTAAAAGGGACCTTAACCACTATATAGCAACATACAGCAAACCCCATGGTCCTTGGTGACAAATAGCTTGAGTTCAGCTCCCCAGACCTATAGGGATCAATAGATCCTGAAGAGACATATTGTTTCCATTTACCTCGCCATTGTCCCATGCAATTATGTTCAGAATATTTGGGAAATTCTGAGTAGGAGAGGGAAGATCATCATTACTATTATTAACCAGATTTAAATTGTTGTCAACATGAACTTAAGCTACAGTAGATATTGTATCTCGACATCCCCCTCAACTTTAGTCACTTCCTTCTTCCACTTTTTCATATTCCATCCTGGCTAATATTGTCTTCCAAAGTTTGCAGGATTGGTTTCTTTTGAACAAATGCCTGAAATCATGAGCACAGCATGCGACTTCCATAAAATTTTGCACGGCCTCATGGTGGCATCAGCCTCATGGTAGCCTAAGCCTCATGGTGGCGCTATAACGGGCCCATTCACGTTTTTACCTATAACTGCACCGATCTGCGTGAAACTTTGCATGCACACTCCCTAGAGGCCAAAGAAATACCTTTGCTCTGCATTTTTCACATCTACCTTTTAGAGCGCCACCAGGAGGCTGACTTTGGTAAAAAAAAATTGCCATTACTCCAGTACACAGTATCTCTATAGTCATGTGATCAAGACGGATATGTCCGATATTTCATATTCCATCCTAATTGGCTAACATTGGCTTCCAAAGTTTTCAGGATAGGTCCATTTTGAACAAAATGCCTCAAATCATGAACACAGCGTGCGAATTTGTTCCCACTAGGCCGAGGAATAAATGCACAGGTTTTTCTCAGTTTTTTGCAATAATTAGAGGACATTTTAGGTCAGTGGGCACTTGCTTACGGTCATACTCATGTCTCAGGAGTATTACTGTCTGACTCATAAGTACAGTGTGAATTAATCCACCATTTAAGAAGTAGTTACACATGCTCTTATAAAGATAATTCACGTTTAATTTTGGCCCGGGAGAGAGAGAAAGAGAGAGAGTGAGAGATAATAGGACCAGTGTGTAACTTATGTTAGCTATAGTCTCGCAGAAGCTCTGATCATGATTAAAATATAAACCGGATGTGAAGCCTCCTCTCCACTTCCGTTTCGTCTTTACAGTCGCGCAAATTTATCCTAATATAAATCAAAATCATCTAAGTATATTTAGCTTGCTGCTTAGCAGAAATAGAAATTAAAAGACAAAATGTAAAGATATTTTAAAATATATTATCGTGAGCGGAAGTGCCAGTTTCCTCTCTCGGATTTCGGGAGGTGTAGTTCCAGATTCTATATAGCATTCGGAGATTGTGGAATAGTTGTCTGGCTACGCGAGACTAGCTATTACCTAACCTGGTTGATACGATGAAAATCTCTAGAATTTTTCCCGGAGAGTTACGATGGAAATGAGATACTTATCCTGACCCGCCCAAATTGATATTCATGAAATTAACTTCTTAGTTCAAAGTTACAATGACAAACTCCTAAAGTTTTTCAGTGAGAGGAATGACTACTTATTTCCCCCTAAATGGACATTTGATATTCATGAAATTAGCTTCTTATGTGAAGTTGACATAGGTATTGTGAGAAAATGTTTGGGATCTTTGTGCTAAAACACCTGACTGACACTTAATGAGCCATACCCTAACCTTACCATCATACTACCTCATTAGCATAACACACAAACCATTACAAAGAGGGCAAGGTATAACCCCGATAACTGTAATAAAATATTCCTATCATGTAACCCTTTCTTTCTTTTTCCTTTATTTATTCAGGGAAGCCCATCTCTTTTTCAATGTGTTTTATAAAAAGACACGTGTCCAAAAAAGACACGATATGCTCGGGTACTTTTTGTAGATTTCTCTTTGGCATTTAACACAATGAGACCTCATATTTTGATGAGGAAATTGTATGATATGGGTGTTAACACCAATATCATCAGATGCACCAAACACCACACAAATCGGTACACATTATCTCTATAGTCATGTGATCATCACAGATCTGTCTGATTTTTCATATTCCATCCTGATTGGCTAAGATTGGCATCTAAAGTTTTCAGGAGTGGCTCGTTTTGAACAAATGCCTCAAATCATAAACACAGTGTCCGATTGCCGTGAAACTTTTCACGCACATTCCCACTAGACAGAGGAAAAATGCAACCCTTTTCACTTTGTCCTGTTATAGCGCCACCAGGAGGACGATTTTATTTCGATTTTATTTATTTATCTTCGATTTTATTTATTTATAAGGCCTTGTGTGGTGAGCTTCCTATCCTCGCTTTTAGAACCAAAGGTTACTGGACATGCACGTTTACAAGCACACATCAGATATACCAGTCCACGTGAGAGCAGTGAACAAGGAAAGACTGCTTTCATTTATTATTCTCCACACAAATGGAGCAAACTTCAGGACTCTCTGAAACTGGTGCGATTTGTCTCAATAGAGACATTTAAGGTGCTTCTTGAGGACACACTACATAGTGACTGCACCTGTTTCATGTAACACTATCATTATTTGCTATATGTGACATTACATTACATTACAGTCATTTAGCAGACGCTTTTATCCAAAGCGACTTACAATAAGTGCATTCAACATAGGTAGGGAACGAAACTACTAATCACCAGAAGTTTTAAGTGCATTTCCTGCAAAAACAAGCAACCAAGAGTATACCTAGCGCTAAGGTAAAAGTGCAATATATCAGCTACCTACTTTCTTAAACAGATGAGACAAAATAGCTAAATCAAATGAGCACGAGCTAAAACAAATAAGTGTATCGACTAAACAAGATCCAATAAAACAATACAACAATAAAACAATAAAACAAGAGTTTGTACAACTAGTTAACAACAAGTAGGCCAGGCAAAGAGGAAGGGTAGTGTTTCCTGAAGAGGTGGGTTTTCAGCCTGCGGCGAAAGATGGGCAGTGACTCTGCTGTCCTGACATCAGTGGGAAGTTCATTCCACCACTGTGGGGCCAGAACAGAAAAAAGTCGTGACCGTGTCGATCGACCAGAAGGACCCTTGAGTGACGAGGCAGTCAGTCGCCCCGAGGTGGCAGACCGAAGTGGTCGGGCAGGGGTGTAAGCATCGACCATAGCCCGGAGGTAAGAAGGAGCTGTTCCTTTCACTGCCCTATAGGCTAGCACCAGGGTTTTAAACTGAATGCGAGCCGCTACGGGGAACCAGTGTAGAGAACGGAGAAGGATAGTTGTGTGGGAGAACTTGGGGCGGTTGAACACCAGACGAGCCGCAGCTTTCTGAACAAGCTACAGAGGTATGATGGCAGATGCCGGAGCACCAGCAAGGAGGGAGTTGCAGTAGTCCAGGCGGGAGATTACAAGAGCCTGGATGAGCACCTGGGCTGCCTTCTCCGTGAGGAAGGGGCGAATCCTCCTGATGTTGTAGAGGAGGAATCTGCAGGACCGTGTCACCGATGCAATGTTTGCCGAGAACGACAGTTGATCGTCCAAGGTCACACCCGGATTCGCAGTCCGAGTTGATGTCACCACAGCATTATCAATGGTGATGGCCATGTCTCGGTGCGGACAGCCCTTCCCCGGGAGGAACATCAGCTCGGTCTTGTCCAGGTTGAGCTTCAGGTGGTTCGTCGACATCCACTCCGAGATGTCAGCCAGACAAGCAGCAATGCGTGCCTCCACTTGTGTGTCAGAGGGGGGGAATGAGAGGATCAGCTGGGTGTCATCGGCATAGCAGTGGTACGAAAAGCCATGGGATGACAGCACCAAGAGATGTAGTGTAGAGAGAGAAAAGAAGAGGACCCAGAACCGAGCCTTGGGGAACCCCAGTAGTGAGCCTGTGTGGTTCTGACACAGACCCTCTCAGCATCACCTGGTAGGAGCGACCCGTCAGGTAGGATGCAAACAGGGAGAGTGCAGAGCCTGAGACACCCATCCCCTCGAGGGTGGAGAGGAGGATCTGATGGTTCACTGTGTCGAACGCTGCAGACAGGTCCAGGAGTATCAGGACGGAGGAGAGAGAGTTCGCTCTAGCGGCATGGAGCGACTCCGTCACTGCCAGGAGGGCAGTCTCTGTCGAGTGACCCACTTTGAACCCAGACTGGTTGGAGTCCAGGAGGTTGTTCTGGTGACATTGTAATGTGATTCAAATGTCAGTTATTGTTTTTCATTATGTACGCGTTTTATATGCTTATAAAAGGGAGCTTAATCGCAATGGGCTTCCCGGAATAAATAAAGGGGGAAAAAAGACAGAAAATAAAGATTGTTTAGCAGACAATAGCATGAATGCGTGTGAACAATGGCTTCAGAGGGGAGGGGCATGTATCTACAGTATGCAATAAGTGTGTGTCCAGGTAAATAGTGAGAGTATAAAAGTGACCAAACCTTATGTCTGGGATGTGAGAGGAACTTGAGCAAGTGTGTGTGCTCTTGTGTGCTCTTGTGTGAATGCATCTCTGTGGGATTTGACCAGCATTAGAAGTGTTTTTTATTTAAATTTTTCAGTTGACTGCTGAGGTAAGGCAACCAATAAGGATTTGTGTTGAATATTGTGTTGTATAGTTTCAATGTACAGGCTGATGATAGGTTCTTGGTTTACGTATGTATTAGTTATTATTAGATTATTGGTTTACTTACAAATTACTTTATTATTAGATTACTATTTCTATGCATTTGATGTATCATTGATGTACTATGATGTATTATCTTGTGTCCTTGCTTACTGTAAATCGCTCTGGATTAAGAGCGTCTGCTAAATGCCTAAATTGTAAATTGAATATCGTCTCTTTCGGGTGGGAAGGCGTCCAAAACTGTTACTTTTCAGGATTCAAAAGCATCAAAAGTAGCAGATCTACAAGCTCGAAATGCAGCACGAAGGGATCTGCTACTTTTGACTTGAGCGATCAGTTAACGACGAGTATAATAATCATATTAATAATATAATCATGAAATGAGAATAGAAATGGTTTGAGATGAGGTTCTCTTGTGTTTCTCTCTTGTTGGTACTGTAGCAATCTTGATAACTATGGCTCAAATCACCTCTCAACTCTCACTACTCCTGGGTCTTCTCCACATCACAGGTAAGGAGGGGTTTTGTTTAAAAAAATATGTTTTGGCTTTTTCTGCCTTTATTTGATAGTATACAGTAGACTGACAGGATATGGGGGAGAGATGGGGAGTGACACGCAGCTAAGGTCGAGCTCGGGATTTGAACCCGCGACGCGCTGTCAGGCTGCATCAGGCCTAGGTGCCCGGACCACTATGCCAGCCGTCAGGGCCAGGAGATTATTTTTCTTCTAACCCTACCATTTTGTATAGAATATATATCGTCTCTGTCGGGTGGAAACCTCATATGTCCAAAACTGGTACTTTTCAGGATTCAAATAGCAAAAGTAGCAGATCTATACAAGCTGAAAGATGCGCTGCTCCGCAGATCTGCTACTTTTGGTGCTTTGATGTGACGCTGTAGTATGAAGTCCTCATGCATGCACAAAAAGCACATGCTTCGATTATGCATCGGTGTCTCAATGAATTGAATAGCCTACACAGGACTAGAATGGAAACAAGCCCTTAGGGCCTTTTGTGTTATCCTTTTAGCACCATTGTATAATAATCGTACCACTAACCTATCAGGAAACGGGCTTAGTAACGCCGCCAGGGGTGAAAGTGGCTGAGAGTTCTTGCCGGAACTGGGAGGCCGCGCGGCGAAGCCGCGCGACCGGGGGAGTGCGTTCGGCCGCGCGGCGAAGCCAACCAGAAACATGTTTTGAACGTTGGTGGGATTTAATTCGTCGTAAAGCCCGCCTTCTTTATCCGGTAATTTGCACACACACACATATGCACGGACAAAGGCCGTTTCCGTATCCGTTTTATACCGGATCTCCAAGCTGCAAAGTGAATTAATCCCAGTCCCAGTTTCGTTTCGCTGGAGAAGAGGAGACGCTTCTCGGCTCCGTAAAATAAATAAACACCGTAAAAATAGCACGGATTAAGCTGACACAAACACACAGTGGAACAATTCAAAAGCACTTTATTAGAAAATGTAATAATTGTGTATGTTAATCTGACGTTTGTAGATTATGTTTTCTTCTTGATCATGGCCATGGGGCTGTGGCAGGTTATTTAATATGGGATTTTCACAACTACCTTCGAATTTTTCTTAACGGTACGGCGTTCCGGCACCTAATCTTTTACCGGAACGCCGTTCCGGACCGTGCCGGCCCACTTTCACCACTGAACGCCGCCCACTTTCAACGCCATTTTCTAGTCTGACCAGTTTGACGCGCTGGAACGTCAGACTGTAGTTCCATTCTTCTTGTCTAGCAAGCAGCAAGTAGTCGTGACGGTGGATACATTTTTTAATTAAGCAATGGGACGACGGTGCTGCGTTGTTGGAAATATAGCAATAGCAAGTGTTCAGTCGTTGGAGTTAAAATGTACACATTTCCAACTTGGAAGCAAAAGTACTGTGATCAGATGTCGGAGATCTCAAATAAAT
This sequence comes from Gymnoscopelus braueri, assembly GCF_963280865.1. Lineage (NCBI taxonomy): Eukaryota > Metazoa > Chordata > Actinopteri > Myctophiformes > Myctophidae > Gymnoscopelus > Gymnoscopelus braueri. Next base: position 10,447,391 of record NC_137612.1, on the reverse strand, counting down.
GTCGTATGGCTTGGGTGTCAGCTGACGAAATAACATAACCTTCAACAACATTCCCAAACACATATAAGCTCCCTACTTGTGCTCAAACGAGCATGACAGCAAACAATCAAAATATAAACATCTGTTGTGTTGATCAGACAGAGTCTCGCAGGACCGGCTAGTGGCTACTGCCCAGTGATGGAAGAAGTACTCAAATGTTTTACTTAAGTAAAAGTATCAATACTGCAATGTAGAAATACTCTGTTACAAGTAAAAGTCCGGTAATCAAAATGTACTTGAGTAAGGTACAAAAGTATTGGCATCAAAATATACTTTAAGTACCAAAGTAAAAATACTCATTATGTCAAATAGCCAAAGTTTAAATAGGGCTGAAGTGGCTGTTTTATATTTAAAAAATCTAATCTACAGAGTAACTAGTCGCTAGTTTTCAAATAATTGTAGTGGAGTAAAAGTACCTCAAAATTGTACTTAAGTACAGTACTTGAGTAAATGTACTTATAGACTACAAAATGGCAACCAGAACTATGCCATTCTCTGCGAGTCTCCGTTCCCTATACTATTTGCAAAATGTTAATAAAGTATTCAATCAATCAATCTTCTCTCTCCTTAAACGGTGCAATAAGTGATAAACTCTCCTGTGTTTCCCAGGTGTGTTTGCAGACCAGAATCATACGAGTCAGACCAGAATCATCGGAGGTTACGAGGTGTGGCCGAACTCCATCCCATACCAAGCCTCCCTCCAGTACAAGAGCTACCAAGGATTTCGCGCCTCCTGGGAGCACCGCTGTGGAGGCACCCTCATCCACCCACAGTGGGTGGTGTCTGCCGCCCACTGCTATAAACAGTGAGTAACTGCACTTTTATTCAGTATATGCTATCATTATAGGTTAACAGTGCCATCTGCCTGAATGTTGTCATGGTGTTATCATGAATATTGTCTCTGTCGGGTGGAAACCTCATATGTCCAAAACAGGTACTTTTCAGGATTAAAATTCAAAAATAGCAAAAGTAGCAGATCAACAAGCTCCAAATTTCGAGCATGTGGATCTGCAACTTTTGAGCGTAGTATGATCAAGTAAACACCTCAACAGCTTTTTATTTATTTATTTCACACACTGATAGTTATACTATGTGTAAAAATGTATAAATATCTAATTTGTTATTTCCATCATGGATGTTTTATTTGATGGCATTCCTGCCCTGGCATTTGGCCTTTGTGCCAAGTCAAGTGGCCTTGTCCCTAAAATGATGAAATCACAAGCCTAGTCGACACAGTGGAATGCCGTGCCCAGAAAGACTTAACAAATTTAAGAAAACTATTCTAAAGCTTGATTTATGCCTCAGCCGAACTTTTTTATTGGTGAAAAGAGTTAACAGGACGCAAGTGATATAAATGACTTTTTTTTAAAAATATTTTTAAATAATTCATACATTTCCAAAATCATACAGATATATAAGTGGAATGATACATTCACAACAGGAAAAAATAATAATAAACATAACAATGAAGATGATAGAAACAAAACAAAACCGACAAAACAAGCTATAGGTACTGAATGTTCTATTGTGTTAGTGTCCAGGGATATGTAGTCTGTGATTAGGTTTTTCCAGTGAGCAGTGTTTATGTTTCCCTTTGATTTACAGTTCATAAGGATAGTTTTCGTGGCAACAGTTTGGGCCAGCACAAGGAGTAGTCTATTCTGTGTGGAGTTTGCATGTTCTCCCTGTGTCCCCTAGGGTAGGTAGTGGGTACACTACCCTCACAAAAAAACATTAGCAGTAACAGCAGAAATCCTGGTCTCTATACTGCCTCCCCCTGGGACGTGTTCCTTCCACGCGCTATGTCCTATCGGGGATACTCTCCCCTGTCAGGTGATAAGAAGCGGCCAGCTCACTCCTCACGCATTGAAGGAAGCATGAGCTCAGTTCGGGGCTCCCCCCAGGCTGGCAGAGAGAGAGAGTTGCTTAGGCAATTGACAATGGGATAAAAAATAAGAAGTAGTCTATTGTGTGCATTGTTTTGATACATGTTTGAGTAAACATACTGATGACGTACTGTAGTAATCGGAATGTGGGATGTGACTTGAACTCTTTGTCTTGTGCTGTGGTCTTTGTAGGGGACAGCTGTTCAGAGTGGTCCTCGGTGAACACAGCTTCTCTCATGTCGAGGGTTACGAGCAGGAGTTCCAGATGTCCAGAGCGTCCAGCAGAGTCATTGTCCACCCATTGTACAATTCCAGGACATTTGACAACGATATCATGCTGCTCAAGGTATCTGACCATGGGTCATCTTCTAGCCTACTAGCTGAACATCAGAACAACACAGATTCACACAACAGACAGTGGTGGAAAGTAACTAAATACATTTTTATTACGAAACGACTTCAGACCAATATACTTTTATTGAAAATACTCGTACCACTTATATACTTTAATTTGAAAATAGTTGATCTACAAGCTCACAACGTGTCGCTTTGCAACGCATTGTGAGCTTGTAGATCAGCTATTTTCAAAAGATTTTTATACATCTCGTGAAATGGGACCTTTTTCACAATGAGTACTTTTTCTTTGGTACTTCAAGTGTATTTTGATGGTAATACTTTTGTACTTTTACTCAAGTACATTTTTCAATGAGAGGCGGACTATTATTTGGGACGTGCGGAGAAGTTGAGGGGCGGTGAGGCGAGCGGGCGCTGTCCCGTGAAATTCTCGCGCACGTGCACGTTTGTGCACATGCGCGGAGGCGGCAAAAGCTGGATTGTGGTGGGCTTTTCTTTTCCCCCGCACCGCGCAGGAGGACAAAACAACAATGATCGTGGCGCGATTCCCGCTGATCCGAGTCCGCGTCCACCGCTCCCAGTCTGTTAAGACCTTAAAAGGGTTCAACTGAATTACACCTCTCTTGGTTCACAGCTGGATCGGCCGGCGATCCTCAACAACAGGGTGCAGGTGGCCAGCCTTCCATACACCAACACACCCCGCCTGACCGCTTCCACCGAGTGTAGGGCCAGTGGCTGGGGGCAGACCGAGGTCTCCGACGCGTCCCCCGAACTGAGGGCCGTGGTTGTGAACTCCAGGCCCAGCTGCGGGTCCTGGAATGCCTTACAGATCACCCAGAACATGATCTGTGCCGGACGCACTGGAGGCGCCTGTTTTGTAAGTAAAGGAAAGAGAGTCAGCTGGAAGGATGGGGTCGCATTCATGAGCCAATAATGTGATGACTGGCGGAGTCAAGAGTTTCCATTCAGTCTCCTACCGGAGCCTCCGGCTGTCATCAAATTATCAGCTTAGGAATGCGACAAAAAAAAAAAAGATCTCCATGAATTCAAGGCTTCATGGGGTGTGTAATTGATAGAAAATAAGTAATTTTTGGGTGAACTACTCCTTTAACCACTCGAACCCTTAGCATCCCTATTCCGGGGGCGAACGAACATTCACCAAAGTTGGCCGATCTACAAGCTCTACAATACCCCATCTACAAGTTGTAGATAGGGTATTTTTGGCAAAAGGATTTGGTGTAGAGGGACAAAAAGAGCACACCAAGTACAGAGGCAACTCATGTCCATTTTTACAAAGTATAGAGGGTACATTTTTACTAAGTATCCAAGTCTACATATCAATTTGGGGGTCCTTGGCACAAACTACTGTCCTATGACAGGGGTTCTCAAAGTGGGGTCAAGGGACCCTCAGGGTTCCTTGATGGGGTCCAAATTGGCCAGTCCACTACTGGTCTCTGTACACTTGAAATTAAAACGTTTGAGAACCAACGATACAAAAGTGACCCGCTCAATGACGATGGCACTTTTCCTCTTCTGTCCTGCAGGGGGATTCAGGTGGGCCTCTTGTCTGTAACGGTAACTTGGAGGGCATCGTGTCCTGGGGCAATACACGCTGTGACAACCCTGACTATCCCAGTGTGTTCACCCAGGTCAGGAACTACCTCAGGTGGATCAACTGGTACCTTCAGCACGTCTAGCGAGACGCTAACTACCAGCAACCTCTAAAATGCACTAAGGAGGACTCTCTATTGTTATGGGAGATCACAGTATATGTCTCATTGGACAAATGCTGTAGGCCTACACTGTAACAGAACTAAAGTTTGCCATGTTTTCTTTTTTGAATCCATATAATTTGCTACAGTATAATCAAAAGACATGCAAGCAGGGGCGGATTAACCCTTCGTGGTGCCCGGTGCTTGGGGGGGGGGGGGGGGTGCTCGTTTGGTGCCCCCCCCCCCCAGGTTGGTGCCCTGTGCTTCAGCACCTCAAGCCCGTTGGATAAGCCACCACTGCATGCAAGGAGGATGAATAATGTTTATTCTTAACCCATTGAACTGGGTAAGCATCTGTCATTTCACATTTTTGCATTGGCTATTAAAAAATAGCAGATATACAAGCTCATACGAGCTTGTACATCTGCCATTTTTGAACTACTGATTTAGAAGGCATTTTGTAGAATCGTCCTCGGGTCTTAATGGGATTTATCAATGATCGCAGTTTAAAAAAAATGTGTTTACTTTATTTTTCTTATATTGTCGCTTTCATTGTTATTAGTTCTTGTTTCATTTTATGTGCAAGTTCAAAATAAAGATTATAAAAAAAAAATAAAAAAATCCAGTCATGATGTCACTGCGACAAAATCTATGAATGTGAAAACTACAACCCTTGCATCCTGGTGTTTAGCTGCTAACCTCAATGACCGTGACCTTGTCCTTGTCCTTGCTGTAGAGTAGACCATAGTGCCCCCCCCCCCCCCCCAACCCCATTGATTGTTTGATTGATAGAATACATAATTTAGAAATTTGCAGAAAAAAAGCACATGAAAGAACAGTTTAAATACGGTCAACTAAATAGGATTGAAAAGTCCATGAAAGCCTAATGGTTTGTTTCACAAGGGCCAGTTCTGAATTGCAGCCACCTGAAGCCTGAAGGTACTCTTTTAGGGCAGTTTTGAAGGAGAGTAGGGTTTTACTCTCTTTCACTGCTTTTGGTAGGGCAGTCCACATTTTTGTTGCATAGCAACCAGAGAAAAACAACAACAACAATGATCATCAACAATTAACCACATGAAATCTAGCATCCCTGGGGCTACGATGATACAATACAATACAACGTTGTGAGCTTGTAGATCTGCAAAAATTCGGCAAAGAGAATTGGTGTAGAGGAAGAATGGAGGGGGCCTAGTATACTGTAGTCAGTCTTACTACCAAGATAATCAATAGGTCTAATATCCTTTAAAACCACCAAGGTTACTACCAAGATAATCAATAGGCCTAATATCCATATCATTGTATGAATTGATGAATCGGATGAATTGAGTACACAGGACCCCAATGGAAACAAGCCATAGAGCGGATCCAAATATTGTACCTTTACTCCTCTACATTTATTAGCAAACTTTAGTTACTAGCTACTTTGTAGATTTTTATTATTACCAAACATACATTAATCACTTCAGCCCTGTATAAATTTCCGCCATTTGAAAATAGCCGATCTACATGTGGGCACCTGGACAACTGGGAACTAGGGAAATGTGGGCACCAGGAGAGGTGGGCACCTGGCCAACTGGGAACTAGGGAAATGTGGGCACCAGGAGAGGTGGGCACCTGGACAACTGGGAACTAGAGAAATGTGGGCACCAGGAGAGGTGGGCACCTGGACAACTTGGCAGCAAAACCATCTGGGCACTAGGGACATGTGGGCACCTGGACGAGTGGGCACTTAGGGGTGGAGACATCTGGGCACAGAGGCAGAGCCAGTTCATGTTGAAACAAACACAATGAGATCTCATATTTTGATGAGGAAATTGTATGATATGGGTGTTAACACCAATATCATCAGATGCACCAAACATCACACAAATCGGTACACATTATCTCTATAGTCATGTGATCATCACAGATCTGTCAGATTTTTCATATTCCATCCTGATTGGCTAAGCTTGGCATCTAAAGTTTGCAGGAGTGGCTTGTTTTGGTCAAAATGCCTCAAATCATAAACACAGTGTCCGATTGCCGTGAAACTTTGCACACACATCCCCACTAGACAGAGGAAAAATGCAACCCTTTTCACTTTGTCCTGTTATGGCGCCACCAGGAGTACGATTTTATTTCGATTTTATTTAGATTTTATTTATTTATAAGGCCTTGTGTGGCGAGCTTCCTTTGTACCTATCCTCGCTTTTAGAACCACAGGTTACTGGACATGCACGTTTACAAGCACACATTAGATATACCAGTCCACGTGAGAGCAGTGAACAAGGAAAGACTACTTTCATTTATTATTCTCCACACAAATGGAGCAAACTTCAGGACTCTCTGAAACTGGTGCGATTGGTCTCAATAGAGACATTTAAGGTGCTTCTTGAGGACAGACTACATATAGTCCATGAGCCAGAGCCCCAAAATTGAGCAATTATTATCGAAAGAGTGGGCAAAACCAAACCTATATTAAATTGTTCAGAGGGTCAATACGAGTAAATAAATGTATGATAACCTCACCACAGGAGCAGCTTTTTCATGGTTATCACACATTTTGTAATTTTCCCCATACGTACATGACAGGTGAAAAAATGACAAAATTTAAAAAAGAGTTATCATAATGAAACTTCCTGAGTTGATTACTTACATGAAGACAATGATTTATCGTATTACAAGTTTTCTGAAATTGTATATTTAAATATGCAAATTAGGCATTTAGTCCATGAGCCAGAGCCCCAAAATTGAGCCAGATATTGAATATTCCCACGTTAAAAACCTTTGAATCCAACATCTTAACAAAATGAAATAAGTATGTTGACTCTGGCTTTGTCCAATGTTGATTCTGGAAAGTTATGCAAATTTGGGCATATTTTCCTATGCCTAATTTGCATATTTAAATATACAATTTCAGAAAACTTGTAATACGATAAATCATTGTCTTCATGTAAGTAATCAACTCAGGAAGTTTCATTATGATAACTCTTTTTTAAATGTTGTCATTTTTTCACCTGTCATGTACGTATGGGGAAAATTACAAAATGTGTGATAACCATGAAAAAGCTGCTCCTGTGGTGAGGTTATCATACATTTATTTACTCGTATTGACCCTCTGAACAATTTAATATAGGTTTGGTTTTGCCCACTCTTTCGATAATAATTGCTCAATTTTGGGGCTCTGGCTCATGGACTAATAGTGACTGCACCTGTTTCATGTAACACTATAATTATTTGCAATCTGTGACATTGTAATGTGATTCAAATGTCAGTTATTGTTTTTCATTATGTATGTGTTTTATATGCTTATAAAAAGGGAGCTTAATCGCAATGGGCCGGAATAAATAAAGGGGGAAAAAGACAGAAAAGAAAGATTGGTTAGCAGACAATAGCATGAATGCGTGTGAACAATGGCTTCAGAGGGGAGGGGCCTAATAAAGAGGAAGACGACAGTGGCTTTTGTCATGTGCTGTACTAGGTCAGTCTCCTCGCTTTGTGTGCGTGTGTGTGTGTGTGTGTGTGTGTGTGTGTGTGTGTGTGTGTGTGTGTGTGTGTGTGTGTGTGTGTGTGTGTGTGTGTGTGTGTGTAATGGAGAAAGATGGGGGGAGATCTGGGGTGTGAGAGGAACTTGAGCAAGTGTGTGTGCTCTTGTGTGCTCTTGTGTGAATGCATCTCTGTGGGATTTGACCAGCATTAGAAGTGTTTTTTATTTGAATTTTTCAGTTGACTGCTGAGGTAAGGCAACCAATAAGGATTTGTGTTGAATATTGTGTTGTATAGTTTCAATGTACAGGCTGATGATAGGTTCTTGGTTTACGTATGTATTAGTTATTATTAGTGTAATGGCCTTCCAATGCACATTACTTCACAGGTGTGGGGTGTATGGAGTGATCCTACGAAGCCAAAGTAAAAAACAAACAGTATGGAATGTCCAGTCTTGAAGTCCAGTTTTAGGTGTATTTATTGTTGTTTGCAGTTATGATGAACATACCAGTGAATATTGCAGGGTTAAAAAAAAAAGAAAAGAAAAAAATATATAAAAAATTGAACTGAAAAACGTGAGGGATTGTACCCTGACGTGACGTCACGTCAAGTCAGGGACCAAATCAGTTTGGCCTGTTTTGAGACCAATTTACAGAAAACCCCAGATTTGCTGTGAAAGCCTGAATGTTCAAACTGAGGTATTTTTGGGGATAGAAGAGAGGTAGGGGAGACCAAAAACACAAAAAATAAGAAAAAGTTAAAATTCATGGTGTAGTCCCTTTAATAATATAATCATGAAATGAGAATAGAAATAGAACGGATGACATCATCTGTTGAGGTGACCGCAAAGCCTGACAGTAAACTGTAAACCATTGGATAATAAACTGCAAACTGGATAATAAACTGTAAATCATTGGATAATAGGCCCACAATCTAAAAGGATTTGTAATTAATAATCTTTAGAACGATAATGACATTTAGTTATACAGGATAATAAAGTACCACAGACAGGGTTGCCAGATCTATTTATTATAATTTCCACGCAAGATTTTATTTGAAAATAGCCGATCTACAAGCTCACAACACGTCGCATCGCAACGCGTTGTGAGCTTGTAGATCTGCTATTTTCAAATAGCTGATGTATATGTTAAAGTGCTCATGTGGCCCATAGTCGCTTCTTTTGGGCTGGTTGCTTGTTTCTCTCACAGAATCTGGCAACACTGACCACAGAGTACCAACACTGTTATCATTATATTTCCATGTTGAGTTTTATTGATTGAATGCTAAATGCAACACAAGTGAAGCATTTCTCCAACCGTGATAATTAAGAGTACATGATGTATGAAAATGGGAAGAGGTTGTTTCAAACTGTTTGAGATGAGGTTCTCTTGTGTTTCTCTCTTGTTGGTACAGTAGCAATCTTGATAACTATGGCTCAAATCATCTCTCAACTCTCACTACTCCTGGGTCTTCTCCACATCACAGGTAAGGAGGGGCTTTTGTTTTAAAATATTTGTTTTTGCTTTTTCTGCCTTTAGTTGATAGTATACAGTAGACTGACAGGATATGGGGAGAGAGAGATGGGGAGTGACACGCAGCAAAGGTCGTCGGGATCAGGATTCGAACCCGCGACACGCTGTCAGGCTGCATCAGGCTGCATTAGCAGCCTATGTGCCCGGACCGCTACGCCAGCCGTCCGGGCCAGGAGGGTTTTCATATAGTCTCTGTCGGGTGGAAACCGCATTATGTCCAAAACTGTTACTTTTCAGGATTCAAATAGCAAAAGTAGCAGATCTATACAAGCTAAAGAATGCGCCTCTCCGCAGATCTGCTACTTTTGGTGCTTTGATGTGACGCTGTAGTATGAAGTCCTCATGCATGCACAAAAAGCACATGCTTCGATTATGCATCGATGTCTCATCGATTATGCATTGATGTATCAATGAATTGAATAGCCTACACAGGACCAGAATGGAAACAAGCCCTTAGGGCCTTTTGTGTTATCCTTTTAGCACCATTGTATAATAATCATACCACTAACTTATAAGGGAACAGGCTCAGTGACGTCAGAGTTAAGATTTGTGGTTATAACTCACTTTCAACGCCATTTTCTAGTCTGACCAGTTTGACGCGCTGCAACGTCAGACTGTAGTTCTATGCTTCTTGTCTAGCAAGCAGTGTATAGACTGTGTACATTAACGTCCATCTCTCCATCTATCTCTATCATGTCTGTCGCTCTAATTTAGCAATGGGACGACGGTGCTGTGTTGTCGGATCGCAATAGCAAGTGTTCAGAGACGTTGGAGTTAAATTGTACACATTTTCCACTTGGAAGCAAAACTACTGAGATCATATACGAACGAAATATTCGTTCGATATGAATAGACGAAATATCAAATTAATGTTGTATGGCTTGGGTGTCAGCTGACGAAATAACATAACCTTCAACAACATTCTCAAACACATAAGCTCTCTGCCGTGTGCTCAAACGAGCATGACAGCAAACAATCAAAACAAACATCTGTTGTGTTGATCAGACAGAGTCTCGCAGGACCGGCTAGTGGCTACTGCCCAGTGGTGGAAAAAGTACTCACTTAAGTAAAAGTATCAATACTGCAATGCAGAAATACTCTGTTACAAGTAAAAGTCTGGTAATCAAAATTTACTTAAAGTACCAAAAGTAAAAATACTCATTATGTCAAATAGCCAAAGTTTAAATAGGGCTGAAGTGGTTGTTTTGTATATAATAATTCAAATCTACAAAGTAACTAGTCACTAAAGTTTTCAAAAAATTGGAGTGGAGTAAAAGTACCTCAAAATTGTACTTAACAGTACTTGAGTAAATGTACTTATACACTACAAAATGGCAACCGGAACTACGCCATTCTCTGCGAGTCTCCGTTCCCTATATTATTTGCAAACAGTTAATAAAGTATTCAATCAATCAACATCTCTCTCCTTAAAGGGTAAGACCACTTTGGTAGAGGTTTGGGTTGTGTAGTTACCTTGCCATGATGTAACTCCAAAGGTGGGCAAGAAATAAAAAATTATTGCTCCATTGATTAGAAATTGATAATTCAAAATATGCTCCTCATTGACTTACATTGTACGGTAAAACAGCTCTCAAAGTCACTCTTTTAGCACATACACGAACACAAACAAAGTTGATTCAGACAATATAGAACATCACCAAACCCAGTACTGTTTTTTTTTTTAAATAAAAATGTCAACTTCCTGTTGATTTTGCCATTTTTAATAAGTAGAAAACCTGGACTGGATCCGCGGATCCGGATCCAGATCTTCAAATAGTAAAATCAACAGGAAGTTGACATTTTTATTTTAAAAAAAAAACAGTACTGGGTTTGCTGATGCTCTATATTGCCTGAATCAGCTATGTTTGGGTTCATTTGTGTGCTAAAAGAGTGACTTTGAGAGCTGTTTTACCTTACAATGTAAGTCAATGAGGAGCATATTTTGAATTATCAATTTCTAATCGATGGAGCAATTATTTTTTATTTCTTGCCCACCTTTGGGGTTACATCATGGCAAGGTAACTACACAACCCAAACCTCTACCAAAGTGGTCTTACCCTTTAAACGGTGCAATAAGTGATGCACTCTCCTGTGTTTCCCAGGTGTGTTTGCAGACCAGAATCATACGAGTCAGACCAGAATCATCGGAGGTTACGAGGTGTGGCCGAACTCCATCCCATACCAAGCCTCCCTCCAGTACAAGAGCTACCAAGGATTTCGCGCCTCCTGGGAGCACCACTGTGGAGGCACCCTCATCCACCCGCAGTGGGTGGTGTCTGCCGCCCACTGCTATAAACGGTGAGTAACTGCACTTTTATACAGTATATGCTATCATTATAGGTTAACAGTGCCATCTGCCTGAATGTTGACATGATGTTATCATGAATATTGTCTCTGTCGGGTGGAAACCTCATATGTCCAAAACGGATACTTTTCAGGATTAAAATTCAAAAATAGCAAAAGTAGCAGATCAACAAGCTCCAAATTTCGAGCATGTGGATCTGCAACTTTTGAGCGTAGTATGATCAAGTAAGGCATTCATTTACGAAAAAAACACAAAAACAGCTTTTTATTTATTTATTTCACACACTGATAGATAGTTATACCATGTGTAAAAATGTATAAATATCTAATTTGTTATTTCCATCATGGACTTAAATGTATTGGTTTTATTTGATGGCATTCCAGCGGAGCAGATAAGTGCTACGATCTTTCAATTTATGATACAAGATTGAAAATTGGCATGAGCAGTCTCCATGGGTCACTTGACAAGAAAATTGTCTGAGGCATTTGTAATTTCAAGATGGTGGCCATTTTTCAAGATGGCCGACACCTTAGTGGGCAGTTAAGTGATATGATGGTTTATTTGGTGATACAAGCATGAAAATTGGCATGAGCAGTCTCTGTGGGTCACTTGACAATAGGCCACCCACAGCTACTTGAAATTTCAAGATGGCAGCCATTTTTCAAGATGGCCAACACTTTAGTGGAGCAATTAAGTTATATAATGGTTTATTTGGTGATACAAGCATGAAAGTTGGCATGAGCAGTCTCTGTGGGTCACTTGACAATAGGCCACCCACAGCTACTTGAAATTTCAAGATGGCGGCCATTTTTCAAGATGGCCAACACTTTAGTGGAGCAATTAAGTTATATAGTGGTTTATTTGGTGATACAAGCATTAAAATTGGCATGAGCAGTCTCTAAGGGTTGCTTGACAATAAAACACTCCCAGACACTTTTATTTTCAAGATGGCCGCCCCCTGGATCCTCAAAAGATACATTTTATCATAGAAATGTATGTTTTTTTTTCATTAAGGACAATTATACGATTATTATTATTATTATGCTAAAGAACAACTTTTAACACATCACAATACAGTTGTGTTGATTTGTTGATCATAGATAGATTAGATAAGAGTGAATATCTGCACTACCAGGGCACACTGGTCATATATCACTGCTGTTAATCTCAGAGTCGGGTTCAATGTCAGCTAATTGAAAGTTAGTATCCCAAATGCTGTCTAATTTACCCCCGTTAGACAGCCGCACCTGAATTGACAGGTTGTGCCAGCGCGGGAGAGCCGAGCCAAGGTTAATGGGGTTTTAGTTAACCGGATGGTGTACAGATCGCACAGGATTTAAATGGCATTGGATGAACGATCAGACTAAGTGTAGGGTTAAGGCACGAACTTAGTTGTATCCCATACATCAAAGTGCTTGGTAAAAGGTGGTAAAAGGATAAACCCTCGGCCTCTGCCTATGCTGCAGACATGGCAGAAGCCATCATAACAGTTGAGAAAACTAACTGGGACAGATGTTTCATTTGTCAGCAGGTCACCAAGGAAAAACTCATTCAGCCGAGTTTATTCAACAGAGAGCACGATCGTACTGGTTATGATACCATTGCAAGAAATGTTATTTCATAAGATCAATGCTCTGCCTATCTTACTTAGTCCAACCCGACTAGATGAAGGCATAGAAAGCACATTGACAAGAAACAGAGCAAAATATCATTCAAGCTGTAAACTTTGGTTCAACAACAAAGAGCTGGAAAGGGCCCAAAAGAGAGCATCTACATCTGCTGAAGACACCGAAGATACCAAAGATATCCATGTCAAGAGGCCAAGAAGATCTAATGTATGACAGGTCCAGCGATGTCACAACTGTGAACGAGGCCAGGCTTGATCTCTTTGCCAGAAAGCAAAGACAATATGACTAGATCCCTCCAACTCAAGCTGCACTCAAAGATCATGCCAAACGTGCTTCTTATGAGGCTGGATACGTGTGGGGACAGGCATTGAAGCGACATCCACAAATGCCGAGCCCATCTGACTGGGGATGGGTGGAACAGGACGAGAAGTGGAAAGTCTTCTGGAATCCACTTCCACCTATTGCGGCGAGTTGTTGGGAGTTGACCAAATGTGGGTGCACCAAGGCATGTACTGGAAGGTTTAAGTGCTTCAGATACAGTATGGACTCAGTTTCACATGCCTATGTAGTTGCCCCTGCTAGAACCTATTTGTATGTTTATTTTGCCAGAGTTATTCCCCGTTGTCCTCTGTGTTTTCAAGTGGAGGCCTATGGCTCGGCTTCCCCTCGCCACATCGGCGCATCATGTTTTACTTTTTATCTAGTCTATTACTGTGTAATTTTCAGTTGTTACTTTGTAACATTGCTTCCACTGCCTTCCACTGCCATATCTAACAGTGAAGCACATTTTCAGTTTAGTTCCTTAGTATCGTTTGTCATGGTTCCGTGGCTATTGCCATTCAGTATTAGCCATTGCTCATAATTTTGGAGCACTGTCCGTTCAGCACCACAACTGTGCTTATCAGCACCACAACTGTGCTAATTTATTCATCTTATTTTTTGTTTCCCCATTGTATTTATTTGACACATGTAATGGCTGTTAGTTTTAACAAAAAATATATATATATCCTCCCTTGTGACTGTTACCTTGTCGTGGTAAGGGAGCTTGTGTAGGCCTACCTCAGTGAACCCTGAGGGCTATGCCGGTGGGAGACAACTCCTGACAGGTTTGACCAAACTGGACAGGTCGTGGGCGAGGAGTCAGACAAAACACAGTCAAACAACCTCTCTTGACAGAGCTTCTTGAGGAACCCAATACATTTCTATGAGAAAAGGTATCATTTAAAGATCCACATGGCGGACGAAAGTCATCTTGAAATTTCAAGTGGTGGTTGTGGGGTTTCTTGTCAAATGACCTTTTGAGACGGCTCATGGCAATTTTCATGCTTGTATCACCAACTAAATGATTTCTTAAGCTTAACTGTGGTGGTTTTTCATCTTAAAAAATGGCCGCCATCTTGAAATTTAAAGTAGCTGTGGGTGGCTTATTGTCAAGTGACCCACAGAGACTGCTCATGCCAATTGTCATGCTTGTATCACCAAATGAACCATTATATAACTTTAATGCTCCACTAAAGTGTCGGCCATCTTGAAAAATGGCCACCATCTTGAAATTTCAAGTAGCTGTGGGTGGCATATTGTCAAGTGACCCACAGAGACTGCTCATATCAATTTTCATGCTTGTATCACCAAATAAACCATTATATAACTTAATTGCTCCACTAAAGTGTTGGCCATCTTGAAAAATGGCCGCCATGTTGAAATGTCAAGTAGCTGTGGGTGGCCTATTGTCAAGTGACCCACAGAGACTATTCATGCCAATTTTCATGCTTGTATCACCAAATAAACCATCATATCACTTAACTGCCCACTAAGATGTCGGCCATCTTGAAAAATGGCCACCATCTTGAAATTACAACTGCCTCGGACAATTTTCTTGTCAAGTGACCCATGGAGACTGCTCATGCCAATTTTCACGCTTGTATCATAAATTGAAAGATTCTGCCAGAAAAAAGCATTTAGCCGCTCCGCTATGCCCTGGCATTTGTCATTTGGCCTTTGTGCCAAGTCAAGTGGCCTTGTCCCCAAAATGATGAAATCGCAAGCCTAGTCGACACAGTGGGATGCCGTGCCCAGAAAGACTTAAAAAATTAAAGAAAACGATTCTAGAGCTTGATTTATGCTTCGGCCAAGTTCAGCCGAACTTTTTTATTGGTTAAAAGACATAACAGGACGCAAGTGATATAAATGACGAAAAATGTTTTATTTATTTAAATAATTCATAGATTTCCAAAATCATACAGATATAAGTGGAATGATACATTCACAACAGGAAAAAAATAAAATAAACATAACAATGAAGATGATAGAAACAAAACAAAACCAACAAAACAAGCTATAGGTACTGTATGTTCTATTGTGTTAGTGTCCAGGTATATGTAGTCTGTGATTAGGTTTTTCCAGTGAGCAGTGTTTATGTTTCCCTTTGATTTACAGTTCATGAGGATAGTTTTCGTGGCAACACTTAGGGCTAGCACAAGGAGTAGTCTATTCTGTGTGGAGTTTGCATGTTCTCCCTGTGTCCCCTAGGGTAGGTAGTGGGTACCCTCACAAAAAACATTAGCAGTAACAGCAGAAATCCTGGTCTCTATACTGCCTCCCCCTGGTCAGCCTGATGGAGGGGAAAGGTTGGAATAACGTGTTCTTTCCACACGCTATGTCCTATCGGGGATACTCCCCCCTGTCAGGTGATAAGAAGCGGCCTGCTCACTCCTCACGCATTGAAGGAAGCATTAGCTCAGTTCAGGGCTCTCCCCTGGATGGCAGAGGGAGAGTAGCTTAGGCAATTGACACTGGGTGAAAAAAAATGTTTAAAATAAATCATGGGATTTAAAAAAAAGGAGTAGTCTATTGTGTGCATTGTTTTGATACATGTTTGAGTAAGCATATTGATGACGTACTGTAGTAATCGGAATGTGGGATGTGACTTGAACTCTTGTGCTGTGGTCTTTGTAGGGGACAGCTGTTCAGAGTGGTCCTCGGTGAACACAGCTTCTCTCGTATCGAGGGTTACGAGCAGGAGTTGTCCAGAGTGTCCAGAGTCATTATCCACCACATGTACAATTCCAGGACATTGGACAACGATATCATGCTAATCAAGGTATCTGACCAGGTGGATCATCTTCTAGCCTACTAGCTGAACACCAGAACAACACAGATTCACACAACAGACAGTGGTGGAAAGTAACTAAATACATTTTCTCACATACTGTACTTGAGTATAATTTTGAGATATTTTTTACTTTACTGGTGTATTTCCAATTTTCAATAATTGTAATTCTACTCCACTACATCTCAGAGGCAAATATTGTACTTTTGCTTCACTATAATTATTTGAAAACCTTTGTTTTACTAGTTATTTTGTAGATTTTGATTATTATTACGAAACCACTTCAGACCAATATACTTCTATTGAAAATACTCGTACCACTTATATACTTTAATTTGAAAATAGTTGATCTATCTATCTGTGATCATGCTGAAAGCTGAATAAACATAAACACAGATCTACAAGCTCACAACGTGTCGCTTTGCAATGCATTGTGAGCTTGTAGATCAGCTATTTTCAAAAGTTTTTTATACATCTTGTGAAATGTTTTTCACAATGAGTACTTTTACTTTGGTACTTTGGTAGTGTATTTTGATGGCAATACTTTTGTACTTTTACTCAAGTAAATTTTGAGTACCGGACTTGTACTTGAGTATTTCTACAATAGGGTATTAATACTAAAATATGTGAGTACTTCTTCCATCACTGAACAGAATATGAAGCCATTCTGCCCCTCAATAAATCACATGCCCATGAGTCCACATTGGCCTTAGGAATAAAGTTAGGTTTAGGCATACTTTTACTGAGGCTAAGGTTAGGAATAAGGTTAGGTTTAGGCATAGTTTTACTGAGGCTAAGTTTAGGTTTAGACATAGTTTTACTGAGGCTAAGGTTAGGAATAAGTTTAGGTTTAGGCATAGTTTTACTGAGGCTAAGGTTAGGAATAAGTTTAGGGTTAGGCATAGTTTTTACTGAGGTTACGTTTAGAAAAAAGGTTATGTTTTGGCATAGTTTTTACTGAGGTTACGTTTAGGAATAAGGTTAGGTTTAGGCATAGTTTTTACTGAGGTTACGTTTAGGAATAAGTTTAGGGTTAGGCATAGTTTTTACTGAGGTTACGTTTAGAAAAAAGGTTATGTTTTGGCATAGTTTTAACTGAGGTTACGTTTAGGAATACCTGGTGGCAACCGTTCCGAGGTCGCCGGATTTGACCCGGGGTGAGTGTGTTTTGGGACGAGCGTTCTTGTATTCGCCTTAATGCCCCACCCACACTGCCCCCAGTGTCTTTTGTGGAGAATCTGAATGTTTTAACTCCCACATCCGATCTTCCAATGAATCCAGTGACTCTGACTTGCCCAGGGTTGGGAACTTTTGACTCAGGAGTTTCTAAAATGTTTTTAAAAAATGTGTAAATGCCAATAAATTATTGGTATATAAATAAACAGCATATTTATTTCACTTATACTTATATTATGTCTTTTTTTTTAATATATTAAATTAATAATCTCCATAGACTTGGCCTTTCTGCCCTGGCATTTGGCCTTTCGTGCCTTCCACTAAAGGCCAAGTGGCCTTGTCCCTTAAAATGACAAAATTCCAGGCCTGGTCTTGACCATGTGTAGCCTACATGCCTAAATGTATTTGAGTTGCTGCCATGTATTTGGCTGATTAGAAATGTGTGTTAACGTGCAATTGAACAAGTTTGCCTGATAAAGTGGCCGGTGATTGCATATTCATAATACAATTCATAATACAATTAAAAGACCATTGAAACCGGGAAAGCATCCCTGTCATTTTAGATCTTAGCTATATTTATACTTTGGCTATTCAAACATAGGAGAAATACAAGCTCATAGCGTGTCCCTTTGTGCTGTGCTATGAGCTTGTAGATCTGCTCTTTTTTTTTTAAATCACGATTTTTTCAGCAAATCTTTTAATATATATATATATTTTTAAAGCGAACATCTTTAATCCAAATCTTTGCTTATGGGGGTCCCTGGAATCAAATATTTTGAGATGGAGGTCCGCGGACAAATGCACACAATTTTGGGGGTCCTTGACATGAAAACGTCTGAGCAGCACAGAAGCAACATTAGAAGACATTTTTTAGAATCAGACCCAGTCTTAAGGTCATTTCAGACGGGAAGCGGCCGACGCGCCTATGTAATTAATTTTCAATGAGAGGCGGACTATTATTTGGGACGCGTGGAGAAGTTGAGGGGTGGTGAGGCGAGCGGGCGCGGTCCCGTGAAATTCTCGCGCACGTGCACGTTTGTGCACATGGACGCAGGCGGCAAGAGCTGGATTCTTTTCCGCGCACCGCGCAGGAGGACAAAACGACAATGATCGCGGCGCGATTCCCGCTGATCCAAGTCCGCGTCCACCGCTCCCCGTCTGTTAAGACCTTAAATGGGTTAAACTGAATCGTACCTCTCTTGGTTCACAGCTGGATCGGCCCGCGATCCTCAACAACAGGGTGCAGGTGGCCAGCCTACCAGGCATCAACACACGCCGCCTGACCGCTTCCACTAAGTGTAGGGCCAGTGGCTGGGGGCAGACCGAGGTCTCCGACGCGTCCCCCGAACTGAGGGCCGTGGTTGTGAACTTCAGCCCCAGATGCGGGTCCTGGAATTACTTCCAGATCACCCGGAACATGATCTGTGCCGGACGCTTTGGAGGCGTCTGTTTTGTAAGTAAAGGAAAGAGAGTCAGCTGGAAGGATGGGGTCGCATTCATGAGCCAATAATGTGATGACTGGCGGAGTCAAGAGTTTCCATTCAGTCTCTTACCGGAGTCTCCGGCTGTCATCAAATTATCGGCTTAGGAATGCGAGAAAAAAAAAAGATCTCCATGAATTCAAGGCTTCATGGGGTGTGTAATTGATAGAAAATAAGTCATTTTTGGGTGAACTACTCCTTTAACCACTCGAACCCTTAGCATCCCTATTCCGGGGGCGAACGAACATTCACCAAAGTTGGCCGATTCTACAATACCCCAAAAAGGATTTGGTGTAGAGGGACAAAAAGAGCACACCAAGTACAGAGGCAACTCATGTCCATTTTTACTAAGTATAGAGGGTACATTTTTACTAAGTATCCAAGTCTACATATCAATTTGGGGGTCCTTGGCACAAACTGCTGTCAGGGTTCTCAAAGTGGGGTCAAGGGACCCTCAGGGTTCCTTGATGGGGTCCAAATTGGCCAGTCCACTACTGGTCTCTGTACACTTGAAATTAAAAAGTTTGAGAACCACCGATACAAAAATGACGATGGCACTTTTCCTCTTCTGTCCTGCAGGGGGATTCAGGTGGGCCTCTTGTCTGTAACGGTAACTTGGAGGGCATCGTGTCCTTTGTCAAGACTGAGAACTGTGACAACCCTCACTTCCCTAGTGTGTTCACCGAGGTCAGGAACTACCTCAGGTGGATCAGCTGGTTCCTTCAGCACTAGTAGTTGCTGGTAGTATATTGTTCTGGGTGATCACAGTATATGTCTCATTGAACAAATGATGTACACTGTAGGCCTAAACTGTAACAGAACTAAAGTCTGCCATGTTTTCTTTTGTTTTTAATACATATAATTTACTACAGTACAATCAAAAGTTGTAAAACCGAAAGACACGCAAGGAGGATGAATAATGTTCATTCTTAACCCATTGAACCGGGTAAGCATCTGTCATTTCAGATTTTTGCATTGGCTATTCAAAAATAGCTGATATACAAGCTCATACGAGCTTCTACGTCTGCCATTTTTGAACTACTGATTGAGAAGGCATTTTGTAGAATCGGCCTCGGGTCTTAATGGGATTCATCAATGATCGCAGTTTTTTTTTTAAAGTGTTTACTTCATTTTTATTTTTATTATATTGTGTCTTTCATTGTTATTAGTTCTTGTTTCATTGTACATGCAAGTTCAAAATAAAGATTAACAAATCAAATAAAAAAAACTGTTGGTTCCAGTCATGATGTCACTGCGACAAAATCTATGAATGTGAAAACTACAACCCTTGCATCCTGGTGTTTAGCTGCTAACCTCAATGACCGTGACTTTGTCCTTTTGAGTTTACTGCAAAATGGCAGCTGTAGACCATATTGACCCCCCCCCCCAACCCCATTGATTGTTTGTTTGATTGATAGAATACATAATTTAGAAATTTGCAGAAAGAAAAGCACATGAAAGAACAGTTTAAATACAAGGTCAACTAAATAGGATTGAAAAACCCATGGAAGCCTAATGGTTTGTTTCACAAGGGCCAGTTCTGAATTGCAGCCACCTGAAGACTGAAGGTACTCTTTTAGGGCAGTTTTGAAGGAGAGTAGGGTTTTACTCTCTTTCACTGCTTTTGGTAGGGCAGTCCACATTTTTGTTGCATAGCAACCAAAGAAAAACAACAATAATCATCAACAATTAACCAAATGAACTCTAGCATCCCTGGGGCTACGATGATACAATACAATACAACGTTGTGAGCTTGTAGATCTGCAAAAAAATCGGCAAATAGATTTGGTGTAGAGGGAAAATGGAGGGGGCCTAGTATACTGTAGTTAGACCCCGGATGACTCCGACCAACGAGCACATAAAAGCATGACAGTGACCCTTTTTAAGCCATATCAACTGATTTAATAAAGGAACATTGCCTCCTGGAAATAAACCCTCTCTAGGACCGCTGGAAGACCCCATCCCAGAACTAGTGTTGCCATATTTTGTGAAAGAAACAAGCAAACAGGTCTAGGAAAACGAGCCCAAAAGAAGCAACTTTGGGCCATGCATATAAGCACCTAATCTATCTATACGCTTCGGCTTAAATAATCATGAAATAAAAGGTGATATTTTTAATATTTTTTAAGCATTCAAACAACACAAATCTGGTATGCAGGGCTCCCTGGCACAAAACATTTTCAGATGGGGTTTAAGGACAAATAGTATGTTAATTTGGGGGTCCTTACCATGAAAATGTTTGTGAACCACTGGTTTAAACAACATTCAGGAAACAAGCCCAAATAAGCAACTACACTTTAGAAACAAGCCCCCCAAAAAAACGCCCCAAAAAATTGGTAGTCTCAACTACCAATATTTACAAGCAACTTCACAGAAAAATAAGCCCAAAGTCGCTTATAACAAGCAGACATGGCAACACTGGGCAGTACCCTCCAATGACACGTGATTGTGTTCAGCCAATAAATGAAGCTCAGGCGACTGCTTGCTTTATTCCCATCATGCAAAGCGCTTGTAGTTTGGAGAAACTCATGTAGTTTATACTTTAATTTGATCTGTAGCGTTTCGTTGTAGTATTTAAATGCAGAATTCCATGTGTTCTTTTATTTACTCTCAGTAGAGTGTGCATGTTAAAAGTTCGTTTTTGGTAGAACGTGACCAAAAGTGCTATGTCAAAACATTAAATAGGTTCCAGTATCTTACATCTATAGTACACTCTTGTTTCTCTTCAGATCGTATAAATCTTTCGCCTTTTACTAAAGATTTCCGTGGAGAGGAACATTATGAGTATCAACGAATTTTTTGATGCCCTGCCTCACGGCGGGGCTTCCTCACTTGTTAAAAAGAATTGACATTAAGCCAGACAATTGAGACAAAGTACTCACATACTCTACTGCAGTGGTTCTCAACCAGTGATATAGACCAAATATTTGAATACCAAAATTGAGACTCGATGCACAGCAGGTGATTGTTTCATGCAATCAATTCTCAACCAACCTGTTGTGTGTTGGCTAGTGCTGCGCGCCCTAGCGAGACCTGACAGGATCGGTTCATTTGCAACCAGTATGACGCTTGCAACCAGTGTGACCGTGACCTTGTCTGTTAAGGCCCCACATGGACCACCAGTGGTCCTTGTGGGGGCACCAGGGGGTCCCCAGCAAAATTAGTTAACATAGCGTCACAATCATTAACCACTTAGCTTTGGCCATTCAAAAATAGCAGATATACAAGCCCAGGCGATGAGCTTGTAGATCTGCTATTTTTGAAAAATCTTGAAAATGTGTGCATATCTTTTTAAGCGAACATTTTTAACAAATCTTTGCTTCTGGGGGTCCCTGGCACAAAACATTTTCAGATGGGGGTCCGTGCCGTGGCCAAATGTAGGCTACATCAATTTAGGGGTCCTTGGCATGAAAAAGGTTGAAAACCACTGCTCTACTGTAATTGCTCCTAAACTGTATTGATCTGAGGCAGGATAGACAACGCTCCAACTGCTCCAACTGTTTTATTTACCCAGTGCAAGACACCGTGAAAATTAAAACTGTAAATTAAATGACATGAAACAAATGTTTTTTAACCACAATGCATTATACACGTCCTTGTTAGCAGCCATTTGCTGTCATCTTTTTAAATGTCCATGAATTGACCATGTTTACACATTTTGTACTATCACACACAGAACATACAATGCAATGACAATAACTTGTACGGACAACAAAATAACAGGTGACATACCGTGTGCGCATTCTGCCCAGAATATCCAGGAGTTATGTTCTTTTTATCTGTATTGATCTTGTTTTATAGAGACTCATTTTACATTGAAAGAGATTCTTTCACCTCTGCTTATTCTGACATGTCCAAACTCAACAGGTGATTCCAATGTTACTGTGATTAGGGTCACAAGATATCTATCTGCCCCTTCAACAGACCACAATGCAAAGAACAGTAGATGGCACTATATTACACCATACAAATACAAAATGGCATCCAAAATAAAAAACATATTCACAAATTTCACATTTTCAGAAAGATATTAAAATAAAATACCACAAAATTCAACCCATCTCTACAAAAACTGGTTAAATCGTCAAATAAAATAAGAAAGAGGCAAGAAATTTGACAATAGCTGATCTGCAAATTTCACGATATTTATCTGTGGAACCGAGTCAAACTAAATTGAATGTCTCAACTTCTACAATTCCAAGTGCTTGTCAGGGTGGGGGCCTGGGGGGGTCCTCAGTTCAATTGATTCAATGATTATTTGAGAGACAGCGGGATCCGGATTATTTTGGGGGGGTCACAGCCTGAAAAGGTTGAGAACCACTGCCTAAGTTTATTGGCTGTGGGTAATGGGGAAACGCCTATTTAACAGTGGACTCCTAACTTCTGATAAGTTATGTAATTCTGTTACAGCAGCACAGAGATAAAAGATAGCAGCAGATAGCAGCATATTTACCAATACACATCATAACACCAATCATAGTTTTCTCTCAATCAGTTGAGTTTTGTCATTGTATATGTGACTTTTCCCTCCATGTTGGGTCCGGTCCGCGGACCACTTTGTAACTCTGAGAGTTAAAGGTAGGGTAAGTGATATTTATTTTTTTATTTTTTGTTTTGTTAAAAAGGTTAAAGTACTATTAGTACTGATAGTAATAATTGCTACAGAGTGTTTGTTCGGTCACAGGGGTCTCCAGCTCTTTAGTAAACAGAATATAAATACATTTTCAGGTAGGTGACACATTTTAAGCCAATCAGGAGAGAGTACTGAAAATGCATTTTCTGTTTAATTAAGAGCTGGGGAGACATGGGATACTCCTTTTACTGAATAAACACTATAGCAATGAGTACTATCAGAATATAGAGCTATTTAACACTTATTTTAACCAAAGTAAATCACTTACCCTACCTTTAAATAAACACTGAGGATTTTCCAGAGTAGATTGGAGTCCCAGAGATATTTTTTTTAAATTTCATATCACATGGGAGGTCCGGGTCTTAATGCATATCAAACTGACCGTCCTTGAAATGAAAAAGGAGAGATGATTGAGAATCACTGTCATCATAATAGAAGGGACGTCATTTCCCTAGAAGGGTTTGGCTCAGCCAGCCCCATACCCCCCCCCCCCCCCCCCTCTCCATTCCTCATTTACTCATAAAGCTTGCAGAGGCAGGTCAGACTTATTATCACACACAGAACACACACAGAACAGACACAGAACCCAAACAGCAGCAGTTATGGAAGAAGTCCAGTTGAGAAGGGAGGTGATGGACCAGCACAGCTCAGGGGGGCTGCCAGTGCCAGTGCCTCAGGACAGGATCAAAGGACTGATCCGCCGGTCCCTGGAGGCCAAGGAACACGCTTATTGTCCCTACAGCAAGTTCAGGGTGGGAGCAGCTCTCCTGACCCAAGACGACAGGGTGTTTACAGGTAAGGCATTCTCTAAGAGTCTACTCTACAGCATGATTGATTGTTTTGGATTGATTTTGTTTATTTCGGACACTGTTAAAAGATAAGGAATACATAAAATAAGCATAATAAACATATTACTTAAATGACATTATGAAAACAAATACACGTAGTACTCTAGAGTGCTCGAAAAGGGTATAGGATGAAGTTTAAAACGTATCTGTTCTATACCCCTTATTGCTCATTGTTATTTATCAATCAAATAACATTTAGAAATACAATTAAAGATGCAAAATGTGATGAAAATACTATGGAAACAAGAAACAAACAGAAACAAAAAAACGTATGTTCATCTTCAGAGCTTATTACAATATCCTTTCATGTTTAATGAAGTCATGAAATAGTTTCACAGTACTGCCTCATTCTATAGATATATAGAGAACTATATGTAGGCCTAATATTTAAAGCTTCTAGTTATTTAAATTGGAATATAACTTCTTGCTGCTTGATCTTTCACACCTGTAACATTGTAATACAGAAAACAAGGCAGACTGAATTATTGACAAATAAGAATGATTCATTTAAATGTACTCTGTGTACTCTTTGTGTTAAGTTTCTAGACAAGATGTCCAGAATCATATAAATCTAATCTAATGTAACGTGATCTATATGTGGTAAATACAAATATTTAGCCTGTAATAGTCATATTTTTAAGGTTTTCAGGAAAGAAGAAATGAAAAAATCACTATCTGCATGCCTATAATCATGAGAAAAAAAACTATTTTAGCCTAAGTCATGTTTATCTGCCTTTATTTATTTCTGCCTAACTCTACTCTCCTAACCTGCTGATTCATCCTGCCTTATTGCCTAAGTATGTCCTCAGCCTATCAGAATGCTTGTTACATTCAAAAATAATTTCAGGGTAAGTCAAAAAGTTGACTTACAATCACTTTCTCCATTTTGAAATGTAACAATCATTCTGATAGGCTGAGGACAAAGGCAATATGGCACAATGAAGCAGCAGAGTGTTAGGAGAGTAGAGTTAGGCAGAAATGTTTGCCCTTTTGGCCAAACAACTGACTTAGGCAATTACGCTATGAGGCTAACGAAATGTAAAATATTGTGTGTGCACTTCATGAAGTGCTGCAATGAACAACTTCATATGAAATATGAAAAGAAAAACTTGTCATAGGAAAAGTACAGAGAAGGAAGAAAAGGATGAGATCATATTCATAAGACACAATGGATGTTGTAACTTGAATCATGTCCGTTCCTGGAACACTTGACCAGTGTCTCTAAAAACCCAGCTTGTTATTCTTGCAAAATACACAAGGCCCTAATCATTATCTCGATCAGATCTTCTTTTTGCACAATCGTGTTAATAATTAATGACGGAAGACAAACCAACCATTTCATCTGATTCAACTAAATGAGGAGTGTTCAGAGTTCAGTTTCTAACAAGGCCGTGATAAGTGTATTATTATAACCTCTGTAGAACACTTTGACTCATTTACACCTCTAACAGTGATGTGAAA
This sequence comes from Gymnoscopelus braueri, assembly GCF_963280865.1. Lineage (NCBI taxonomy): Eukaryota > Metazoa > Chordata > Actinopteri > Myctophiformes > Myctophidae > Gymnoscopelus > Gymnoscopelus braueri. Next base: position 10,421,762 of record NC_137612.1, on the reverse strand, counting down.
ATAACGTTGATTCTCAAATCTTCTTAAATGAAGTTCGCAAAAATATAAAATGCATTTATTATTATTATTGTTTTGATTTCATTATGTTTTTTATTTAAAGTTAGCTCCTTTGCCACCAGATCAATTATAATCACAAATGAGATAACATATTATTAGCATAGATTCTGGCCTTGAACTATAGTGACATTTTGTCATTGCGTCATTCATTCCCTGTCACAAACATATGTAAATCTGTCACATTGCCAGGTCAAACATTGTCAACAGCAGACCAAATATAAGACTTTCCACACCGTTTCGGCTTGGGTTGACCTGATCACAAAGAGGACAAACGTCTGAGAACATCGGTTGACAAACAGCTGCACGTGCCGAGGGCCACAGCGCAGCTGTTTGTCGACCGATGTTCTTAGACATTTTGTCCCCTTTGTGACATAATAGGTCAAACGTAAAGCTAAACATTGCACAACTCAAGCCAAACAGTCTTGCACCACTGTTACCTGTCCTGGGTGTTTCATACTGTGGTGCTGCCATCACTTCTGAATTTCCCTCATATACGATCAAGGTCTATGTATATCTCAGATAGAATATATCAGATTCTATCTAGATCATATGTAAAGGTTGTGTGACGGAGATTCCATTCAAGGCTGTGAGTGTGTTTGCAATTTCTCCCATGGGAAAGTAAACACTGTTGCAGCGCCCAGGGCTGAATGGCTAATTTGGAAGTTTATTTTATATGTTACAATATTGTGTGTCATCGACAGGTTGCAACGTGGAGAATGCGTGCTACAACTTGGGCGTGTGTGCCGAGAGGAACACCATCTCCAAAGCAGTTTCAGAGGGCTACCGAAGTTTCAAGGCCATCGCAATTTCCAGGTATGTCCCTCTCCGAGTCAGCGTTAAAGGACGACTTCACCCATTTTCACGATCTTCATATAATTTGGTCCAACACTAATGCTCATGATAAAATGTTAAAAAAACAATTATATTCGGTCTGCGTCTCATTGGAGGGCTGTGAACACTTCTGAAACCTGCCTACCAGTGACGTCATCGTTAGGAAGGTTTTTCTTTTCGAACAAGATTTTTATTAACGCAAGAACAATGGCTTCCATTATAGCATGCTAACTTTCCAGGAATATAAAGCCTGCCGTTTCTATTAGCTTCGATTCCCCATCGATGATGTCACTCGTAGGCAGGTTTCTGAACTGTCCACAGCCCTCCTCTGAGACACAGACCAAGTAGACAAAAGTGGTACCATAATATTATAATGAGCATTAGTGACCAATTATATGAAGATTCTTAGTTCTTGGGTGACGTCGTCCTTTAAGAGTGTAAAAGAGAAAAAACAACAGCCGCGCACTCAAACACTGGGCAGGTATCTGGTATGCTTCAGGCATACATTATGCCTGAAGAGTCATACATAATGCATGGAGAAGGTCAAACGACCATAAGCTTGCATTAAACTCAGATACCAGCACAGTGTTTGAGTGTGCGGCTGATGTTTTTTTTTCTCTTTCACACTGATTTTATTCAGCTCCAGCACCTCATGCGGTGGTTTATTTCACAACTCTGAGAGTGTACACTTGAGTTACAAGTGTATGCATTAACACAGAATTTGACTGTTTATACGCCAGAGATGAGCTTATTTTGCGTTCCCTCAACAAGGACAAATATTTGCCCAAAACATAGTATTATTGCCAAGCTTGCCTAACAAGCTATAAGGTTTCCTTTTATAACCACAAGTTGAGACCATTCCAAGATTCCCTCACCTTTTCACATGACCTATAATGGAAAATATGAAATACTAATATGTAATAATCCATTTGCTACCCTTTGATTAAGCTGTACAACAAAGAACAGTAATGATTGAATCAGCTGGAAGGGCCTTTGATCAGGCTGTATCATGTCAAAGAACTCTAGTCCAAACCCCGGATGAAATTGGTGTTCCACCTGAAAATCTATTTTCTGTTCATTAAAGAGCTTTGCTGTAATGTAATTCTTGTCATATTTTTCTTGCAGTGACTTGAATGACCAATTCATTTCCCCATGTGGTGGCTGCAGGCAGTTCATGAGAGAGGTATGGTTTTGTTTGAGCAAAGGTCACCTAAGTCTAAAAACTGATCAAACCGATTAGAGGGAAGATAAACTAGGATTTTCAAAATTAAAGCTGTAATCAATACAGACCAAAGGTAAAAGTACTAAAATGTTTGAAAATAGCAGATCTACAAGCTCCCAACTCGTCACGATGCAAAGATAACATTTTATTCATTAAAAATAGGTTCTGAATTGCAGCTAGTATTGATCACTACACGTAGCAATGAAATGAGTAGCAATAAAAATAATGAATGAGGTCATAAAAGTAAAGATGTTAACTTATGTTTGAATCATGTCTGTTCCCGAAACTCCTCTGTTCCTCAGAAGAAGTGTGATTGTGTCAGACGGTTTCTGTGACAAAAAAACTAAAGTTACTCAATTACTTTTTATGGTGTCATTTTGAAACAGTTTTCTTACAAAACACACAAGGCCCTAATCATTATCTTAATCAGATCTCATTTCTGCACAACAACCCTGTTAATGATTACTGATGGAAGACAAAACAACCATTTCACCTGATTTACCTAAATGAGGAATGTTCAGAGTTCTTCTTTTGCAGTTGGGTCGTTTAAAAAAAAAAAATCTTCTCAGCAAAGGGATCAGTGCTGATATGTAGGCCTGTCACAATTATTACATAATGGCCTAATCGCAATTATTTTAGATAATCACAAGTTTTTTTGCAAATACCGTCATAATCATTTCCATTAAAAAAAATGTATATTTTCAAAAAAATTATAAAAATGGAAATAGCAGATAGCTTGTCGATCTGCTATTTCCACTATTAACGTTCAGTTTTAAGTATAGAGTAATTATGTGTCATATATCTGCCCTGTGCACCTTTTGTTTACGAAGCCTAAAAGCCAAACAGAAATGTAATTTTTCTAATTCATGTTCCAATAATGTTCCAACGACAGAAACACAATGAAATCGTTAATCGCAATTATTTGAGCGACGATTAATAGTAAAAGTTCATAATCGTGACAGGCCTGATGTATATCCTCATTGTGATTGTGTTCCATCTCCCTCCAGTTCGGGTCCAACTGGGAGGTGTATCTCTCCAAGCCTGACGGCTCGTACGTCAAGATGGACGTCAGTGAGCTGCTGCCCGTGTCCTTTGGCCCAGAGGACCTGTCCATGAAGAAAGTCTTCAACATCGCCAATGAATACTGAGGCTATGATGAGCTCCGTCCCCTATTTCTGGGGCAAAGATTCTGCGATCTACAAGCTTGCGGCGCGTTGCAGGGCGAGTCGTTGTGAGCTTGTAGATCGGCGACATTTCGGTGAAGAGAGTATAGTGGAAAAAGGAGGGGGCCTAGCATAGACCCATGGGGTACTCTGGTCAATGAAGGGTTTAAACCTTAAAGGAGTATTAGGTTCACCCCCAAAAAATTACTTTTAAGTGGTCAAAGTGTCATGTGAACATGCATGCTAAAAGGTGCATACTGTACATACTGTATATTTAAAAAGGTATGCCATATGTTTGCTCTCGTGTGACAAGTTGATTGTAAATAATGTTACATATTTAACTTCATTAGGCTGTGTGTAAGTAAATTGTTGAAACTTTGCCCATCCTGTGCCTCGAATTCTTGATCTAATAATGCCATACGAGATTAACTTGAATACCGTGTTGCTGATTTTACATTTTTATTAAGTGTTACAGAGAATGTGGGTAAAATTAAATAAATATCAAAGCTGATGCAAGTCTTTATCGTCATAATTTCATAAATATACTGTAAAACCGTTTCAAAACAGTTCTTTTTCATAACAGTTCAACCTTAGAGAATTTAACGGGGTTATTTACTTTCATAAGTCACACTTCCTCTCCAACAATGAAACAACATTCAAAAAGACACACAAAGGATTCATTACGTTATTGTCTACTGCAGTGGTTCTCAACCTTTTCAGGCCACGACCCCCCCCAAAATAATCATATTTGAACTGGGAAACCCCAAAATAATCATATTTGAACTGGGGATGCCCCCACCCTGATTCCAACACTTGGAATTTGAAGGAGTTGAGGCATTACATTTAGTTCGACTCGGTTCCATAGATGAATATTGTGAAAATAGCAGATCTACAAGCTCACATGAGCTTGTAGATCGGCTATTTTCCAAATGTTTGCCTCTTTCTTATATTGTTTGACAACTTGGCCAATATTGATTACTTTTGATGCAATAATGCCCTTTTTCCTTTTTCTTTCTTTTTGAGGTATTAAAAAAGGTCTGAAAAGTCCTTAAATTGTCACTCCACTGTCATCTGGGGGGTCCCCCAAAACCATGTGGGGTCCCAACCCACAGGTTGAGAACCACTGGTCTACTTGCAAGCATTTCCACTGAGAATCCATTCATTCAGCGAAGGGTCACAATGAGGCGGCATTTTTGCAGCCAATTAAAAAGGAGGGTGATTATGTTACACAAAGCTTACAGTGCAATTAGCCTTTTATTAGTGAGGTTTGATCTACAGTATTTCATGCAGTGAGATTTACAATGGTTTAAGGGCACTCAGAATGAAAAAAAAAACTAAAACAAGAAACAAGAGAAGGATTCATACCGTAAGTTCTCCCTGATTCAGACACAGACAATGAACATTGAAAAACACAAATAAGAATAAAAAATGACAGGGGTGTGCAGGCAGAGTTCTGGATGTTCATTCTCAAAACGCCAATATAGCAACTTTACTTACGGACCAAGTAGAAACTAGAATGTTTAATTCCAAAACTAAACAAAACTAAACAAAACAGATGTTGCAACTTGGCCTGAGTAGCGCAAGAAAATATTACAAAGAACCCTATTCAACTGTAGCTGACAAGACAGCATTTTTAGGACCCAAAAAAAAAAGGGAAAATAAAGAATTAAAAAACATTTATACAGTGATTTCCATGTTTTAAAGTACCGGTATGTAAAAAATACTCTGCTATGATTCATATTTTTAACATGGCTTCCCCATATAAAAAGTAAAAATAATCTCTGGTAAAAAGGAGCTGGAAGCACATCTGCTCTTTCGCCCCCAATGAGAAGAAAAATTCTGGATCTATGAATATTTGAATATGCAAATATTACACCTCACCCTAATGCACCCCTAATGCAAAGTTGGTTTCAAGTTTCAGCCGGTGGCTAATTTACATACTGGACCACAATATTTTTGCTTTCAACTAAAATGACACAGAGGTGTTCCCGGCTTGAAAGGTAAAACAATGTACAGGTGTAACAGGCCTAAATGGGTTAAAGCTCCAATCTGTAATATTGATGTCTTATTGTCTCACTCCCGACAGAGAGAGTTCGTTGCAACGATGTTACAAACTAACAATAAAGATGGCGGCGGACCAAGTGACCGAAGCGCCGTCAGCTTCAATCAACTTTACTGACATTGTCAACCATTCTCTGTCCAAACTGCATACTGTACGTGTTAGTAATACTGCATTACATACTCTACCATACAATTTGGTGAAAATTAACGCATTAGTCATTAAAATAAGTTCCCGGATTATAGCTTTTAAATAAAGCAAAAAGAGGGATGTCTGATCAGTTAAATAACCAGGGCTTGGTTGAATAGGGCTCTTATAAATTGTACAGTAACAACTGATTTTAAATATACGTATATAGTCAGTGCAATGGCTTTGCTTTCTCAAGCCTTAAAGTCTTGAAGTCAGTCAGTAATCTGCTCCCTATGACATTCGATGGCAAGATCAGTGCATGAGAAGCAGATTTAAACCCTAAATACTGTATTAAAAAAAGGCTATGTGGTTAGATGACTCATAAAAGGCTTGCAACTGTTTCATGGGTTTTGGCTAGCAACAAATATCTGTAACAATCAGCTTAATTTCAGCCTTAGATAAGCTCTGCCCCAGCCTTTTTATGAAAGTAATATCACTTGAAAATGTTGTGGCAGCCTCACATCAAAAACTGAAATTAAATGTATGTTATTTCCTTAAACTCCTCCTTTTCAAATGAACACAATATCTTTAAGTTATCTTGAACCAAAATAGAAAACACAGCTGATTATTGAGTATCATCAGCCTGGTGGTGGGAAGTCTTTAGGTCTTAGGGCAGGGGTCTTCAACAGGGGGTGCGGGACCCCTAGGTGGTCCTCAGAGTTAATACAGGGGGGCCACCAAATCTTTGTGTGATACATATATATATATTTTTCATCAACCACTTGAACCCGAGCATCCCTTTTCTCAGGAGAACTTTAGCCAAAAATAGCCGATCTACATGCTCACAACGCCTCGCACTGCGAGGCGTTGTGAGCTTGTAGATCGGCTCGGATAAAAGTTTAATCTGAAACAATTTTATACAATATAGAGGGGGTCCCTGCTTCATCTCTCTCTCAGCTAGGGGGTCCTTGGGCCTGAAAAACGTTGAAGACCCCTGTCTTAGGGCACACGTTAAAATGTTTTTTCACCCATTCTCCATCGATTTAAGTCCGTTCTACAAATAAGTTAAACAGAGAACAAAATGATTAATATCCTGAAATAAACAGGACTTTCTACAATTCAGTGTTGCAAACAAAACGCAAAAAGAAAATAACAAAGAAGGTAGGAAAACCAAAGTGAGCTGCACTTCCAGGATCGCTTACCGAGAATGAAAGATATATAAGACCACACAGCAGCAACAACCCCCTTCCTCCTTCCCTTTTAAGCCCTTTAACCCTTTAAGACCGGGGGACGCATCTGTGTAACCACTTTATCCATATTTTATACTTTTGGCTATTAAAAAATAGCAGATATACAAGCTCATAGCGCGGCACCGAGTGCCGCTTGTAGATCTGCTATTTTCTTTTAAATCGTGTTTTTTTTTGTGCAAATCTTTGAATATATATCTATAAAGCGATTGTTTTTTACTCAAATCTTTGCTTCTGGGGGTCCCTGGATTTTTTTTTTTTGAGATGGGGGTCCGCAGCCAAACACATATCGTTGTGGGGCTCCTTGACACTGACATTAATATTATAGCAACATAAGTGTTTCAGAAAACTGTTTTAAACTGATTTAGAAGACATTTGTAGAATCCCCAGAAGCAATGACATTTTAGCTAGAAATGCTCGCTTTAAATATATATATATTCAAAGATTTGCAAAAAAAAAAATCACGATTAAAAAAAAATAGCAGATCTACAAGCTCATAGCGCGGCACTCGGTGCCGCGCTATGAGCTTGTAGATCTGCTATTTTTGAATAGCCCAACGAAATCTAAAAATGACACACAGATGCGTTCTCAGGTCTTAAAAGAGTTTAAGCCCAGCCTCTCACCCTCAGCTCTCCGGGGAGGTGGAGGAGGTCGTTGTTGTGTCCAGTGACGGCCAGGCGGGGGTGCGTAGCCTGGGCAGGGTGCCCTCCATCAGCCGCTCCATCCACAGGCCCAGGCGGTCCAGCTTGTGATAGACCTCCAGGCTGGTGGCCCGGGTGGAGCCGCCTCTCCTCGAACCTCCCCCCGGACCCCCACGGTCCTCCCTGGAGCTGGAGCGAGAGCGAGAGTGGGACCTGGACCGGGAGCGTGACTTCCTCGAGGAGGAGGAGGAGGAGTTGGAGGAGGAGGGGGAGTCGCCGCTAGGCTCGTCTCCGGTGAAGACCGGTCGGAAGAGGCAAAAGTATTTCTTGTGGCCGTTGAGGGCCAACACGTAGCCGGTGTGGTCGGAGGGGGACTCCTCGTCGTCGTCGTCTTCGGAGAGTCCTCCCCCGACCCCCGGGCCCTGAGCGGCGTCCGGGGTGGACGCCAGGAGGGAGGGCATCCAGTAGCGGTGCTTGTCGGCGTTCAGGAAGGAGAAGTGAAGTGTCTGGCTCCTATTAGGGATGCAAATGATCAATTAATTCATTCATTGATAGTTAATAACCTTATCGATCGATTAACCGATTAACTGATAAACTGGACCACTCTTATGATGAGTTAACAAACTCAAATAAAGGTAAGAGGGCGAAATTCTCCTTTAGGTATTTCTTGCGTGTCCGAGTTCACTTGGTTGAACTGGGGTTCTGTCTGTTAAAGCCTGCAGTGTTGCTGTTGTCGTCTTCAAGCCAGCCAACTGTCGGCAGTTAGAAGAGCAACTGACCTAGTTGTTCTGTTGCTGCTTTCTCATCTCCCACGACCTTGATCGCCACAGCTGGACTTACACACACACTACGGGGGTTTTAACCACTTAAACGCCTCTATACTTACGGACCTCTTCACAGAAGAAAATAGCAGATCTACAAGCTAGCAGAATAGGGATGCTAGGACTTAAGAGGATATTATTAAGATTATTGTGCATGGCAGAGCGTGAAAGCACTAGCCTGGCAGACCACACCCAGGCTATGAAAGAACCACCTCATGTGATCTCATCTCAGGTCGATCACATGTGGAAGCAGATGTAAATAATGGAGCCGGTTAAACTCGCTGTGGTAATGGTTGTTGTGATGTGTCAGGGAAAACACGGTTTATAGGCGGTCGTGTTCTTTCCACATATTAACACTTAGCACTAAACTAAATATCAAACATGTTTGATATTGTCGGGGCGGCCCGAGGCATCTGTGAGCAGATGTGTTAATTTAAGATTTAAGAAGTGAAATTGGAAGTGCTGACACAAAGAAATGAGCAGACAAAATTGGAACTGGAACCCTATGAAAATTTAAGCTGATAAATGGGTACTCTCTCCTGATTGGCTGAAATGTTGCAACCTACCTGAAAATGTATATTCTGTTTATTAAAGAGCTGGAGAGACAGGGGGAGGACTCCTGTTACTAAACAAACACGCTATAGCAATGAGTACTATCAGAATATAGTGCTTTTAACAAAAAAACTTTTGGTTTTAACCCACTTACCCACTTATTTAGTTCCAGGGACCCCCCAGAAGCAAAGATTTGAGTTATAAATGTTCGCTTTAAAAATACATAAATTCAAACATTTGCACACATTTTCAAGATTTTTCAAAAGAATAGCAGATCTACAAGCTCATAGCGCGGCACTTGGTGCCGCGCTATGAGCTTGTATATCTGCTATTTTTGAAGCCCAAAGTATAAAATAATGGTTATGGCTCAAATCTAAAATGACACAGATGCGTTCCCCGATTGAATGGATTAGAGAGAGAGCAATGCGAAAGCGTCAGTGTTTTGGCTTTAAGACTCACTGGAGGCACATCTTACCCGGAGAAAGAGAACACCTCTTTGGCAAACTTCCTGAGCAGGGCGTTCTTGGAGGCGTCGGTGAGCACCAGGACCACGTTGATGTGTCCGGGCCTCAGTTTGACCAGGTTGCTGGTGTACGTGATGTCCGTCAGCTCCGTCACCTCCACAAAGTCCTTCTTGGGAGGCCGACTGCGTGGGAACAGAAAAGGTGGGATATTTTGGAGCATATTAAATACGCCTATTTGCATACTTACAAAACATCGTTAAAAATACACATAAAAGCTGTGTTGATAAGCTTGTGAATGAAAAACATTTCTGCAATCAGTGGTAGGATGTATTCATTAGATTGACAGGTACAGCACATTGCAGGGAAGACGGATGGATGGATGGATGGAAGAATTTACCTTGAAGTACTCTGTCTGCTAGACGCATCGTCCTCATTGGCTGGTGGATCCTTTGGTTTGGGTTTCTGGGGCTTGTCTTCACCCGACTCGCTGGAATGGGAACAAACAGAAAATTATTTTATATGCCCGTTAATGAGTTTCCTTCTCTTTGCTTTCTCCTCATCCCTTTGTGGAGGCATTGCAAAAGGAATACTACTAGAGATGGGACGATGTGAAAATGACATGTCACGATTATAGTGGTAAAAAATTATTGCGATTAACGATATTATCGTGAAATGCCACCATTCTTAACCACTTGAATCTTCAGCATCCCTATTCTGGGGGGGAACGTTCGCCAAAAATAGCCAATCTACAAGCTCACAACGAGAGTTTGTAAAACAGCGTTTTTTTGGGTGTTTGGTGTAGACGTGTTTGGACGGAAAAAATCGGTCCAAGTACAGAGCTAACTCAGGTCCAATTTACTACGTTTAGGGCTTAAGTGGTTAACGTCTGTTATCAAAGAAGGGCCTGGTGGGGCGGTGGGGACATGATACAACGAGAGCAACGTGCCCTTAATCTGAAGCCTTCTGAAACAGCACCAGAGTTGGGTTCAGTTTCGTCTGGAACCCATGGCTGCCAGTGAATAATATCAGAAACAAAAAGACAAACCAGACAGTTGGATGTCTCAGTGAGTATGGATGGTCAGGATTAGGCTCACATAGCCCAGACCATCAGAGATCTACACCTGCTGATAAGCCTGGGGGGAGGAGATCAAGTTCAAATACATCGTCTCTGTATACCTGAAGGCCTGGATGATGACGGTGCCAAAGAGGATGAACAGAGCCGAGAAGATCAGAGACAGGATGGGCATCATCTCCCTCCTGGAAGAGAAGACGTACAGTTAGGGATTAACAACACCTTCACTACACTTTGCTGTTCTGGATCCCCAAGTCTCCAAAAGCCACAGCCAGAGACTGAGAGAGAGTTAACCCATTCAATCCGGGAACGCATCTGTGTCATTTTAGATGTCTTTGGTTATTCAAAAATAGCAGATCTACAAGCTCATAGCGCGGCACCGAGTGCCGCGCTATGAGCTTGTAGATCTACTATTCTTGAAAAATCGTGAAAATTTGTGCAAGTATTTGAATATATATATTTGAAAGGGAACATTTTTGACTCAAATCTTTGCTTCTGGGGGTCCCTATTACAAAATATTTTGAGGTGGGGGTCCGCGGCCAAATACATATAATTTTGGGGGTCCTTGACATGAAAAAGTTTGAGAACCACTGATATAAAAAAAAAACTGTAGAAGCAAAGATTTGAGTTACAAATGTTTGCTTTAAAAATATATTTATACATATTCAACGATTTGCACAAACTTTCACGATTTTTTTCAAAAATAGCTGATCTACAAGCTTGTAGCGTGGAAGATTTTTATATTTTTGAATAATCTAAAAATGACACAGATTCTTTCCCGGTCTAAATGGGTTAAGACACTCCGAACCAAAAGAGTCATGTCTGCCCTGTTAGTCCATTATTATTAAATTAATGACATGTTTCTTACCAGTTGGAGTAGAGGAGGTCATCATACAGCTGGAGGAAGTAATCATACGCCGCGTTCATCCACTGAACCAGAAACATCTTTGCATTGGAAAAACAGAAGGGAGAAAAGATGATTAGTAACAACCACACAAAAAAGTTTGAGACAATGACAGCAGTTTGTGTGTGTGAGCGTGTGCGTGTGTGTGCACGCGCGTGTGCGTGTGGTATTCTATGATGCTGATGATTAAGCAAGCCCCTTGCAGCGTCATATTTTCTGGGCGGTGTAGCCGCCCCTATAAGTGGGGTTGGGACACCTCATTCGTACACCCTTCGCTGTACTGTGATTGGCTCATAATTAGTACACCCCTAGCATTAGTACACCCCTAGCTGTACTGTGATTGGCTGACTCTATTCAGCACTGTGATTGGCTAGCGAGACACATGATGAAATTAATAACCTATAAATAGGACTATGCACTTAAAAAAAACACTTTTTTTAAAGGTGAGCTTCCATCACTGTGATGACCACTGTGATGACCACACCGCCCACTTCACACTGGGTGTGATTTTTTTGAATTTCACCAGGAACCTGGATGGCTCAGTTCCAGGCTTAAAGGTAGGGTAAGTGATATTTTTTGGTTAAAACAAAAAGTATTTTGTTAAAAGGTTAAAGCACTATATTCTGATAGTAATCATTGCTATAGAGTGTTTTTTCAGTAACAGATGTCTCCCTGTCTCTCCAGCTCTTTAATAAACAGAAAATACATTTTTCGGTAGGTGTCAAAATCTCAGCCAATCAGGAGAAAGTACCCATTTTTAAGCTTAATTTGTATAGTGTTCCAGTTCCAATTTTGCCTGCTCATTTCTTAGTGTCATCACTTCCAATTTCACTTGTTTAATCTGTATCCGGATTGAGTTCTCTGTCCTGGTTGGATAAAATTGGAAATGAAACTGAAACTGAATCAAAAATGCATTTTCTGTTTAATAAAGAGGTGGAGAGACAAGGAGACTCCTAATACTGAACAAACACTCTATAGCATTGAGTACTATCAGAATATAGAGCTGTTTAACAATTATTTTAACCAACGCAAATCACTTACCCTACCTTTAAAATAATGAATATAAATATTTTCGGAAATCTCAATGGGAAAAAATGAATGGGCTTTCGATCAAAATGGCCGCCACTCCTATGCATTATTCCAAGTGCTTGTCAGGGTGGGGGGGGGGGGGTCCGTCCCAGTTCAAATATGATTACTTTGGGGGCGGGGTCATTGCCGACCTGAAAAAGTTGAGAACCCCCTTGTACTTACGGGGGCCATCTCGTTGTTGAGGTCGGGCAGCGTGGCGTCCGTGGTCAGGTAGGCGGGGTCTCTCTGGAGGAGCTCCAGGTGCTCATGGAGGCGGTACTTATCCTCTTCACTGCCGTTCCATCCTCCAGGCACCGAGCGGTACACCACCTTACCGCTCTGACTGCGTCTCTCCAGGATCACCACCTGTACATCAATACATGAGGAGGCAAGTGGTTTTCATGGATTAGAGCAGGGGTCCTCAACGTTTTTCAGCCCAAGGACCCCCTAGCTGAGAGAGAGATGAAGCAGGGACCCCTCACCACTACATTGTATTCATGTTAAATGTGTGTTTTCAGACATTAAACCACTCAAACCTTCAATACTTTGTAAACTTGACCCGTGGCTCTGTACTTGGTCTGCTCTTTTTTCCCCCATCTACACCAAAGTCACCAAACCTCTTTGCCGAAAATAGCCGATCTACAAGCTCACAACGCCTCGCAGCGCGAGGCGTTGTGAGCTTGTAGATCGGCTATTTTAATGTTCCCCTCAGAATAGAGATGAGAGGGTTCAAGTGGTTAATGTAAAAAAAAAAGTCCCATTCACACAAAGATTTGGCGGCTCCCCTGTAGTTACTCTGAGGACCCCCTAGGGGTCCCGGACCCCCTGTTGAAGACCCCTGGATTAAAGCAAAAGAAAATGTTTTTAACTCAAATCTTTGCTTCTGGGGGTCCCCCTACAGTGTCAAAAACAACACAAACATTTTTTGTTGATTAACCAGAGGTAGTTTTTTACATCATGTGGACTGTTCTAGTTGTAGAGGAAGTTATCTGAATTGTTTATGTCACTAGAAACCAATTCTCTTTGTATTTGTATTAACCACTTATTTATTAACTCTCCATTTATTTATTAACAAGCCCAGAGTTATCCCGAGTTTTTTCTGAATGCCCTCAGTGCCAGAACGAAAAATCCTGAGTTTTTTTTAAATCTTTTTTTTCTTAATTTTTTTTTTTGTTTAACTTATAACTGAAAAAGGCTGTATCTCGCTTCCTAAGCACTTTTTTTTTACTTTGAAAAAATAAAAATTGCTGGCAGTTTAGAGAACATATTTTTTTATTTAATTGGCACTGAGAGAGTTAAACCTTGTATACTTAGTTGACCAAGTTCCCCCAGGGGTCTGTACTTGGTCCCCTCCTTTTCCCCCCTCCCTCCCCTCATATGCGACACATCCGGAATAAGGACGCTTGGGGTTAATGAAATAACTGACCTCTCCTTATTTTTCACCTATAGGGAAAAAAAAGACTGACATTGAAAGACAACACTAGACTCATTTAACATGTAATCAAATACGTGTTTCAGTAAAGTGATTCTCTCAGCATGTCTGAGAGCATTCTGTCTGAAGGGGCGTGTGTTATCTTCTGACCCTGGTGAAAGACCCTGGTTTTGTGTAAATTGTCTGACCCTGGTACATTGTGTACATACCTGACAGGTTGTGACGAGTGTGTGTTTTAGATCTATTTGTTTGTACTGTTGGTTGGGCATCACTGACCTGTGCAGACAGCGCGGCGTGGTTGGGGAGCAGCGTCTGACAGAGAGGCTGCTGCCGGCGCTGGTAGACGTAGGTGAAACGCAACACCTCTTTGGAGTTGGCCGAGGCAAAGTCCAGGAAGGCCTGGTTCCCCGGGACGAAGCCCGGGTCCTCCCCGGTGATCAGCAGCACACAGTACCTGGGGGGGGGAACAGATGCGTTTTCATGAATTAAAGCAAAATAAAACCCCCACAACTGAAACACGTTGTTAGGCCCAGTCCTAATCTGCGATTTGTGAAACAGCGTGAAAGGAGCCCCCCCCCCACACACCCACACACTAACGCTGTGTTTCATAAACAATTTGCACAATACGTACAATCATAATGTTTTGGCATTCATACAGCCAACCAGTTGAAGAAAATAGGCTAAGTATCTACAAGCCTATTTTCAGTGTGCGTTACTCGCAGACTACTTCTATGGAATCTTTATTTTAAAGTAGAGCAACGGTTCTCAAAGTGGGGGTTCGGGGGAGCCCCAGGGGTCCGTGACGGGGTTCCAGCACGTCCCCAGCAAAATGCAGTTAAGTGTTCAGAACCCAAGATATGATGATTTGAAGATTTGCTGCCCCATTCACTCTTTGTTTAACTTTAACTGAAAAAGGCTGTATCTCGGCTCCTAAGCACTTTTTTTTTTACAATGAATTTTGGCTGTGGCACTCAAGAGCCAAAATTCCATAAATCAGCTGGGCACTGAATGAGTTAATATAGCATCGCAATCAGTTTAACCACTTTAACCTTATTTTATACTTTTTTCTACATCTAGATCTTCTCGGGTTTGAGAAGCACTGACGCAGAGTACTAAGGAACAAACTTGGCAAAACGTTTCATTCGTACTTCCTGCGACGATGGAACTGCTTGACAGGACACAGTTCATCAAACAGCCGCTGGTTCACCAGCCGTGGGACGTTGAGGAACTTGTTGTTGGAGACAAACTCATTCATGACCTGTCGCTTCATCCCTCTGGCCTATGGGAGAGAGAGAGAGGAGCATGTTACAAGAAGTGGTGGAAGAAGTACACACATTTGTTACTTGCGTAAAAGTATCAATACTGAAATGTAGTTACAAGCCCGGTAATAGAAATTTACTTCAGTAAAGTATTGGCATCAGAATAAGTACTTAGTATGCAGAATGTCCCATTTCCCAAGTTTTCATGTCTAAAATGTATAAAAATCTTTTCAAAATAGCCAAAGTTTAAATAGGGTGGAAGTGGTTAATGTACGTTTTGTAATAATAATCAATAGATACAATTGTCTGTCTTACTTTCAACTTGGGTTGCGCTGATTAAAATACAGTGGGAAATTAATCCATCCAAGTTAACATTAATTTTGTGCCTAAGCTTAATTATAACAAGAAAGCCATCGCCTGTAAGTCATTCCAAATGTTTCTTGATAGTGTTACAACAAAACAATATTGAACTTTGAATGGTCAGACTGCCCTCTAGTGGACATAACATGCATAACAACCACATGCTGCAGCTTGGCATTGGCATACGCCTAATCGTTTGAGAATTTGGAAATATATTTGAATATTAAAAATAATAAAGCATAAAAGTCAAATATGATTATGGATGAAGTTTATTCCCGATAATATTTAGGAACACATTTAGATGTTTTTAAATCATAGGCAAATACCTAAATCTCCACAGTTTAGGCACAATGACTGGTTTTGGGAAGCCCCTGTTTGTAGTAGAGTTCTCAACGGGCCTGAAAATTAAGGCCCGGCCATAACTGGGCCGGGCCCTAACTGGGCCTGAACAGTTATCATAATCCTAAACCAGAAAACCCCCCCAAAAAAACAGAAAGAAAGAAAAAAAAACGCCAGTGTCTCAAATTATAGCAGAGTGAGAGAACGGACATATAATAGTTGGTGAAATGGCAACTTCACATGTTCAGTTGGTCATAAAACATGCTAAGTTCTGCACAAAATAGGCTTAAGAAGACTAAAATCCCTGTTGTCACGCATCTCTCATTCTCTCTCTCTCTCATTCTCTGACAGTCAGGGAGACACACTGCTACTGGCTGTGTAATTTATATTTCGTC
Organism: Gymnoscopelus braueri; assembly: GCF_963280865.1. Classification (NCBI taxonomy): domain Eukaryota; kingdom Metazoa; phylum Chordata; class Actinopteri; order Myctophiformes; family Myctophidae; genus Gymnoscopelus; species Gymnoscopelus braueri. The sequence goes on along the minus strand of NC_137612.1, from coordinate 10,405,747 downwards.
CTTCAACGGTGGCACGCCAAACACAGCATCAGATCTACAAACCGGACCCAAAACATGTTCATCTGCCTTCAATTCTGATCTGCTCTGACCTGTTGTTAACCTATAGCTGTACACGCCCACCAATTGTATCATCCTCTGCCACTGTCTGATTTATGGCTGCCTGACAGACTGTCACTGTGTGTGGGCCCTGTAGCCCTGACTGAGCCTCCCTCCACTCCAGTCACAGACTAAAAAGGGAAACGCCAGTCAGCACCATCTTCATAATCGATCAATGCACAAACAGACAGAGCAGAATTATTATTTTTATTATTATAAAAATAAAAAGAAGTATGATAAGAAATCATGGAGCCCGAGGCTTGGCCCAGCCCAACTAATTTGCATACATTTCCAGCAAATACATTTCCGGACTGAAAACGCCAGGTCGGGTAGGGTTCGGGCAGAATTTGAGAACTCTAGTATACTGCAGCTAAACCCTCTATATACTTTAATTAAACTGCACATGAGTTGCCTCTCTACACCAGATCTCATTGCAAAAAAATGGGGGGGGGGGGGGGTAGTACCTGGATGATGTCTGCAGGCTTCTCTGTGTTCTCCTTGAACAGCAGCATGGTGGGGGCGTACGTGTTGATGTTGAACTGACGCAGCAGGCGCGTGTTGTACGTCTCGCCCTGGTCCACGTAGCCGAAGCGCACGTGGTCCCTGAAGGCAAACGCCGTCAACTAGGATAGGGACACAACACCGTAAAGTCCTCAGCGTTATTAATTGTTCCATTTGTAGCTTAGAGAGAGAGAGAGTACACAAATACAGGTTTATTTGGTTACATTTGTACTGTACCTTATCAGAATTAAATTAAATTAAACAATCAGGAGTGATGACAGTGAAGAGAGGACGGGGTAAGGGTATCACTAACTAGTCGACTAGTATAACCACTAGCCAACACTGTGGCAGTAGTCGAACTAGTCGAGGATTTAAAATAAATATTATTTTAATTATTATAATTCTTCTTAATAAATCAGGGCAGTATATCTACAGCTGATGTGGCGCTGTGGGACCTGACAACAATTGTTCTCTTAATACATCCATGGGTAATTGTTGTCAAACCAATCATAGTTGTCAAATTATGTTTGTGCCTTCAGTGTGGGGCGCTCAAACAGCAGACGCAACTCCTTAAATTGCACTTATTTAACCCTTTATTGGTTGTATCCAAGATGTTTTTGATGACAATTGTTAATGGATGAAAAACATATGATATGTCTCCACAACTGTCGACTACTTTGTGTCAGCAGTCGACAACTATCAAAATGCAGTAGCCGTGAATGCCCTAGGAGGGGATGGAAGTAATGATGTGATGAACAGTCTACCACAGTGACCTACGTTTTATTACTGGCGATGATCATCACACCCATCACTGTATTTTATATGATAAAGTCGGTTGGCCATCTCTCGCAGTTCGTAGAGAGCAACAATGTATTTTATTGATTTATAAGGCCTTGTGTGGTGAGCTTCCTTTGTACCTATCCTCGCTTTTAGAACCAAAGGTTACTGAACATTCACAAACACACACATAGATATACTGTAGAGCACCGAAGTCTGACATAATTTACGCATCCTACCTGGGTTTTTCCCCCCCCATTATGAATGTGTGTTTAATATCGCGTCAATTAAGAACTGCGTTCCAAAAATAAACAAATGATCCCGGCAGTTTGACTCATATGGATATGAAGCATCAACTGACGGTGAGAAAACGCTAATGTTACTGCCGCCGAATTTGTTACATTTTCGCCAGAAACAGACTGTATCAAATATGAGTGACTGACTATCGCAAACTATACAGAGCCTCCTCCCTGACAATATCGCTGAGACAGTTTGTTTATTTTTGCACCACAAAATGAGACGATTCTAAGATGACCCAATGTTATTCTCCATAGAGAAATTACTTTCGCGACCCAGGGGATGAAGGAGTGACGTTCAGTACTCTATACCAGTCCACGCAAGAGCAGTGAACAAGGAAAGACTACTTTCATTTATTATGCTCCACACAAATGGAGCAAACTTCAGGACCCTCTGAAACTGGTGCGATTGGTCTCAAAAGAGACATTTAAGGTGCTTCTTGAGGATACACTACATAGTGACTGCACCTGTTTCATGTAACACTATATTTATTTGCATCTGTGACGTTGTAATGTGATTCAAATGTTTGTTATTGTTCTTCATTATGTTTGTGTTTTATATGCCGTTATCAGGGCGTCCTTGAAAAAGAGAGAAAAAGAAAATACAGGAAAAAGAAAAGAGAGAGGAGAGGTGACTGCAGACTGTTTGCTTTTATACAGTTTGGACACTGATCTGATCTCACCTTATACAGCAGAGGAACCACAGGCACTTGATCAAACAAGAGAACGCTGGGCTTGTTCTCCACATGCCAGCTATTCAGGAACGGCATGTAGTTTGCGTCCGAGACCTGGAAAAAAAAACACATTAAACCCATTAAGACCTGAGGCCGATTATCGGTATTCTTTACCACACACTATATTGATTATAGTTACATCAGAACAATAGGATTCAGGTTGAAAATCTGCAATGTTTCCCTTTAAAAAAGGAAGCTTTACATTTACATTTAGTTCAATCTGGGAACCCATCTGCAAAAAACGGGTAAATATTCATCTGTCTTGAGAGATTCAGCTATTTTAAAAGTTTTGACCTCTTTCTTATATTATTTGACCATTTGGCCAATGTTTTACCAGTTTTCATAAAATAGTTTATTGATTATTTTTGATGCAGTAAGTAATTTCTGCAGTAAAGTCTTTTTTAGGTATCAAATTGTCACTTTACTGTGCACTAGGGAACCAGACCCACAGGTTGAGAACCACTGTGTTATAAGACAATGCACAGAGCGTGTGTGTTACCTTCTCAACGAGCCTCTGAGGCAGCAGGTCTTCGATGAACTGCCTGAGCTGCTCTCTGACCACGGCCTGGTGGAAGAAGGTCACCCTCCCGTTCACCAGCCCCACGATGGAGGGGGCGCGGTGGGCGCCCATCTGGCTCGCCAGGCGGCGCTCCATGCCCAGGTCCACGATGCCAATGCCAACGCCTGAAAAGAGGGGTTAAAAAAATATATTATTACGGGTGATTACAAGGCAGTGTTGATTTTGACAGCAAATTTTGATTTAGTTTTAGTCATAGTCTTTTGAAAAAAAAAATCCATTTCGTTTTAGTCATATTTCAGTCATCTGAAATGTTTTAGTTTTTGTCTAGTTTTAGTAAACTAAATATCATAAGATTAAATTAGACTAAATCTACAGTTGATTTAGTCGACTAAAATGTATTTTGGCGGTGCCTTGGCGGCGTCGTAATGGCTGATTTTACACTTGGTTGCAGGCTGAAAATAGCCGATATACAAGCTCACAACGCGTCGCAGCGCGACGCGTTGTGAACTTGTAGATCTGCTATTTTCAGAGCGCAACACCCGAGCGCAACCAAACATAAAATGACTTGTCTTTTAGTTCTACTGGATCTCTTCTCCACTCGTCACTCACTAACATTTTGGTCTAGTTTTTATTTGTTGATGAAATTGTCAATATATTTAGTCTTAGTTTTAGTCATCGTAGCTTAGTATTTATTTCGTTTACGTCAGTGAAAAAAGGTAGTCGACAAACATTTTTCATCATAGTTTTAGTCGACGAAATCAACACTGGAGCAAAGGCACAACTCACCACGCAGGTATAAAAAGCCTGATTATTTATACTTTGTCATGCCATGGATTAACACACACGAAAATAGCCGATCTACAAGCTACAGTTTGACTCATTGACTGCCATTGACGAGCATAATCGTCATTTTCAATCCAAGGCTCACACCGCCATTGATGAGTCGTCATGTGGTGTTGTCAGTGGTTTACGATAGAGGGGGCTCTTCCGCAGCCTGTGAATGATGATGATGATGAAGAGTACAGCCAAAGATCACGTGATTTATAAAAATAAAATTTTCTCTGCTTTATGTTGCTTTTTGGCAAAAACAAGCTACATTGAACTGCCAATAACTACAGAACGGATTATCGCGACGGCAGCACGGCACCATTTTCTTCTCCGATTCAACGAAACTCTACTACGTCTTTTAAGGCGATCGGCGGGTGGATAATTTTTCAAAGGTTAGAGAAAACGCTCGGAATCGCTGGCAAGGGCAGCTATAGATGATGTTTTAACTCTGGTAGTCAATGAGTTAACAATGCCCTATTTTCTGTGAGCGACAAAAGTCATTCGACAGGAGTATGAAATTGTGACGCCAACCGGAACCAACCACCACACCAACCACACGAAGCACGAGATTTTTTTCTCTAAACTGGATCACACGGCTAGTTTTAGAACGAATACCAGGCTTTCCTCCGCGGTGGAAAGCCTGGTGACGCGAGGTTAGGGTTTAAGTGGTTAATGAGACACTGGCTGGCCATCATTATCATCATCAGCCTCAGCCTTACTGTACTTACCCAGTGGCTCCAGCTCCAGCACCGTCTCCTTCCACACTGGCTCGATGTGCATGCAGGCGAAGCACCACTCTGAGGTCACCTTGATGAGGTAGGGCCTCCTGTAGCTGTCTGGTAACACCTCGCTGTTGTACTGGACGTGGTGCAGCAGGTACTTGTTGTCTGAGAAGTCCCTGGATCTGGAGAAGGAGGAGGAGGGAGAGAATATTAGCACAGAATCAGAATCAGAATCATCTTTATTGTCACATCACAGGTTCACAGGTGTAAAACAGTGGGTGAAATTCGTTTTTGTGCATGCTCCATCGTTTCTTTTTCAACCCCAACAATCCCTGTTCTGGGTGGGGGCATTCCCTGAAAATTGCCAATGTGATCTACAAGCTCATGACGCAAAAAAAGCATGAATACAAAACACTAACACCCCCCCCCCCCCCCACGCGAGACATTTCTAATGCAGTCCACACTTGACCAGGGGAGATGTTGTGCTTATATGAGCTTCAGACAGTACTATTTATCAACCAGCAGGTGTCCTGGCTACCTGACACCGGGGTCTATATGTCTCAATGTTAAGAGCAGGGGAGACCACCTCCATCCACTGTAGATATAATAGTTATCATTGTTTTAACATACTCTAGCATACAGACAGATTCGATAAAAATAATGCTTTATTCATTAAACTAAGTTCCGGATTGCAGCTAAATCTTTAGTTTATGGAGAACGGCACAGAGGGCAGGGGCCGATATCCAGTTTCCCTGAAAGGGGGCACCATAAGGACATGGCCTGGCTGGCACATAAAGGACTAACAGCTATATTTAACCTCACTGACTGCTCCCCAATATTGTCAACGTTACGTTGCTGTCGGGCAGAAACCTCTTTTTGTGTGATTTATTTTGTGTGCAGATCTGCTACTTTTGCTATTTTATAATTTCAATCCTAAAGAGCAACAGTTTTGGACATTATGAGGTTTACACCCGACAGAGATGATTACCTATTACCCACATGATAGGCCCGATTGGCTGATTGCTGGCCTTGCAATTATTTCAGATAAAAACAATTATTTGGCATAATTGTTAGATTTGTTTACATCCATCTTTATAAACACACAGCTGGATGAAATTAACAGTAATGTCACATGATATTTCCATCATTATACTGCGGGCCTCCCGGGAATTAATGCATTTCTACGCGAAGCATAGAAAAAAGTGAAACAAAATTCAACTCTTGACACGGGCGTGTGTGTGCACTGCATGGGACAAACTCGAACGTGACAATTTCGCCTGTCAGATTGCCTGCAACACAAATCTTGCATTGGCGGTCCCTGGCCACAAAATATGTTTTTGTTTTTATTTGGGGGTTCTTGACATGAAAATGCTTGAGAACCACTGGTTTAAACAACATTTAGGAAGGAAGCCCAAATAAGCAACTACATTTTAGAAACAAGCCCGCAACTACGTACCAATATTTACAAGCAACGTTACAGAAAAACAAGCCCAATCTTATAATAAGCAGACATGGCAACACTGGCGACTGAAAGAGTAACACCACTGCGGGTGTGAGTTCAGCGCTAACTAACGCGTCAACGATGTACAGTGGGTGGCCAGTGACATTTGGCCAGTTTCACTTTCAAAACCTTTGCATCATACACGTCACACAAACAGAATGCGATGCGTTTTGTTGATATAACAAGTTTGTTCATATAGAGTCCTATCCACAAATCCACCATTTAACTTCCACAATCCAATCCACTTCCACAAGCAAAGACTTCATGTAATCCGCAAGTTAAGATCATTATCTGTTGCCCCTCATCTTCTGCTATTACTGTACAAAAGCATCATTCAACCCGTTTTGTTGTATTGTTCCGCATGTTTTTTTTACCATACTGTCCATGCCTAACAGAAACAAACTTTACAGTATCACCCGTATTGCCTCCAAAATCATCGGACTTCCCACACCCACACTTGCTGATATGAACAATAAGGCCATCACACGCTTAGTAGCACTTTCGATAACAAATGACACTGATCATCCCCTGTATTGCTACTTCGACCTCATGCCATCTGGTCGGAGATACAGAACCTTAAAGTGGCAAGAGGTTCGTTTTAGCAGGAGTTTTGTCCCCTCAGCCATCGCGGCATTAAACCAACTGCCCCGTCCATAGGAGGGTTTTCTGTGTACAGTGGGGACCTCATGTTTTTGTCTTTGTGATATGTTGTTTTTGTTGTTATGTTGTTATGTTGTTTTTGTTTTGTATTAACGACCTTGTGAAGACAATTTTCCCCTTGGGGACAATAAACAGTATTATTTAATCCACATTATCAAAACCATTGGTGTTGTGTGCTGGATTTCGAACCAACATCATCTCGGGTCACACGCTCCATGCAGGAGGTGTGGAAGGAAAATGGCCAAAGTCGCTGGCCAGTGGCCACCTACTGTATCAGTATGTTGGCCTGACCTCCACGTAGTACAGTACGTACCGGGGGAAGTGCATGAAGAAGGACTCGTCAAAGTAAAAGCTGTTGTGGAAGCCCTGCTGCTGAGACTGGCCGAACGGCTTGTTATCCTCCATCTGGCCGTAGCGGTCAAAGTTGGCTCTCCTCTCTTCGTTTGACAGAATCTGTACACGACAGACACACACACACACACACACACACACACAGACAGAGAGAGACAGACAGAGACAGAGAGAGACAGACAGAGACAGAGACAGAGAGAGAGAGAGACAGAGAGAGAGAGAGAGAGAGAGAGAGAGAGAGAGAATTTAGTGTCTGTGTACAGAGTAAAATCAATTTATCCATATGTAATTCTGAGACTGAACAGATGTCAACCAAATGCACTTACAGGTCTTTGGTAACATTAGTACATTTGTCTCAGAGTTAGATGGACTGATACCAACCTCATAGGATTTTGTAATCTTGATGAACATGTCCTCCGCGCCTGGGCTCTTGTTTTTATCAGGGTGCCTGTAAAAAAAAAAGGGAAATAATAGTAGAAATACTCTGTTAAATGTTCTATATAAAAGTCCTACATTCAAAATGTTACGTTGAGTAAAAGTACAAAGTTAGTACTGTCTGGCACCAAACTCTTCATGAAGAATGGTCTCTTTCACAATCATATTACAATGCATTAATGCAGAGGTCTTCGACAGGGGGTCCTCAGAGTCACTACAGGGGGGACGCCAAATCTTTGGGTGACAGGACTTTTTTTTCTTTTCTTTTTTTTTACATTAACCAGCTGCACCCTGGGCATCCCGACCCTATATTCCGAGGAGAACTTGGACCTAATATAAGAAAGAGGCATTTTCGAAAATAGCCGATGTACAAGCTCACAACGCCTCGCAGCGTGAGGCGTTGTGAGCTTGTAGATCGGCTATTTTCACAATATTTATCTGTGGAACCGAGTCAAACGTAAATGTAACGCCTCAACTCCTAGTGCTTGTCAGGGTGGGGGGTTCCCAAGTACACAAACACAAATGATTATTTTGGCCTAAAAAAGTTGAGAACCACTTAAGTACATCAACATCATGATGGATGGTGGGGGAATGGGGGCGGCCATAGCTGAGTGGTTAGTTAGCCCGCCTAGGGAGCCAGAGGCCCTGGTTGCCCCAGGTACGATTCCAGGCCAGGTCAGCATATGTGTCGATGAAATGAAATTTGTCCCTGAGCAAGACTCTTAACCCCTAATTGGAAACAAGCCCGCAAGGACTTTCATGAACGTCCTGTTAAAAGGAATTATCCTTATCCTTATGGTGGTGTGGGGGTCAATCAGGTAGGTCAAACTCACCATTCTCTGGCCAGTTTCTCCAACCCTAACAAGGTTTAGAACCACTGTATATAAGATTGTACATCATTCATAATGGTGTGGGGCAGTGGTTTTCAACCTTTTTTGCATCAAGGACCCCTAAATCGACACACATTAGCCCACGGACCCCCATTTGAAAAGATATGCCAGGGACTCAACCATTATGATTTCTTAGGGGTCCCAATCTACACTGTATCATCATCATTAGTGTTCAAAATGACCCTAACAGGTCCATTTGGTTCCATTTGATTTGTACACTCTCAGAGTTACAGACACATAAGGGTCAATTTGGTTGCTAACTATTAATTTGGCTGGGGAACCCCTGGAACCCCCTCAAGGACCACCGGTGGTCCCCGGACCACTGCACTGGTTGAGAACCACTGGTGTGGGCCGGGGTGTGTGGGGGTCAAGTCAGGTAGGTAAAACTCACCATTCTCTAAACCTATCCCTAAAAAGGTTTAGAACCACTGTGTATAACATTGTACACATCATTCATGACGGTGTGGGGGTGGTGTGTGGGGGTCACAATCAGGTAGGTCAAACTCACCATTCTCTGACCAGGTTCTTGTACGCCTTCTTGATCTCTGGCTGACTGGCGCTCCTTCCCACCCCCAGCACGTTGTAAGGGTCCACCTCGGGAGCACTCTGCACCAAAACAACCAGCTGTATATTAATAATAACCACAACAGCAACAACCGTGATCCAAAGTGGAGATGATGCCGACCACCCCCCTCTCCACCACGGCCGTCGACAGGAGGAGACCCCCATCATCATCATAAATGATGTTTCCCTTTTAGCAGCAGCTAATTTAACCTCCTCCTCTGGTTATATGGTGTAGCTAAACGGTCAGATAAGCATGTTCAGTCTCTACTAGGCTTCTATGTTTCAGCTGAAACGGTCACCGTCGTGGCTTTAATGCAGATCTCCTTCGGAAACGTAAACATTATGTGATGATGATGTACTAATGGCTGGACACTGGGGCTAATAGGAGGCTAACGGTGGTGGTGACTGACTGTGAGCAGTGTTGCCAGATTGTCCGAGAGAAATAAGGAAACCAGGTTTAGGAAAACAAGCCCTTTTCATTTACTGTCATTGTACCTTTTTGGGAGAGGGTTGGTGGGGTGGGAGGGTTTGTGTTGGTCTTGTCGCATTTGTTTGTTTTTCTTTCAGAAAACTAGAAGGGTTTCTTTTTATCACTGTTTATCCTTATCCTGTAACTAAGCTAGATGTGACTGACAATCCTTCAATAAAGATTATGTTCAAACACAATAAAAGAAGCAACTCTTATTGGCCACATGAATTCTAACCCGAAGCGACGCATTGTGAACTTGTAGATATGCTATCTTTTCAAAAGAAAAATCTTGGAGAAAAGTGAACATTTAGTAATATTTTAAAATCCAAATAATCTTGTATGGGGGTCTCTGCCACAAAATATTTTCAGAAGGTTGGGTCTACAAATAATACACATTAATTTGGGTTTGGGGGTCCTTGACATGAAACTGTTTGAGAACCACTGGTTTAAGTTCAACAACAACATTAGGAAACAAGCCAAAACAGGCAACTGCACTTTAGAAACAAGCCCCCAAAAAACGCATCCCGCAAAACTACCAATTTTCAAGCAACTTTACAGAAAAACAAGCCCAAAGTCGCTTAAAATGAGCGGACATGGCAACCGTGGTGTTGTGGACAACAGCGCATGCTCCGCAAGTCACCAACCAACAGCCAGCTGACACCTAGGGTTGCCATCTCCGCTTATTATAAGCGACTTTGGGCTTAAATTTTCTGTAAATTTGCCTAGCCTCGTTCCCAGCCTTACTCATCTGCGAAGAATAAATATTTCACTTTTTCTTTTCAAGATCTTTTTTAAAATAGGCGTAGTGAGCTTGGGCTTGTTTTCATAGACCTGGCTGCTTATTTCTCTCACAGAATCTGGCAATAGTAGTACTGACACCCCGGATCAATTCTCTTCTGCATTTCCGCCGTGTGGACAAGGTAAATAAAAAGAAGGTACACTTTTTTACGTAATTTCCACCGTATGGAAAGCACATCCCGGATCCCGCCGTGGCGGCGTTACGGAGAGAGTGGTGCCTGCTGAAATATATGACCATCTCGTGAACTTCACATAACAACGTCTAATGTCCGGATGTAAATCACTGCTGTTTGCCTGTTTCTTTTGTAACCAAGTACTCTGTTGATAAGCAAATAGCAGTGATTTACTTCGGAGTCGGACATTGAAGTTATGTGAATCCACAAGATAGGGTGGTCATATATTTCGGTAGGTCACCACTTTCTCTGTAACCGGTGAACCGAACACGCTGGAGGAGGGAGGAGGCAATTTTGGTCTATTTCAATTCAAAGCCATTATGTGTGTTTTTTTGTACATGATAAATTGTACAATGAAAAGGGGAGAAAGAAAGAAAGAATGTTTTCCAGTTCCTAGACATTCCATCCATGTATAGGCTGCCCTCTCCCTTGTATTTCTAGTTGCTATGGCAATGTCATGACGACTCACGCCCACACTCAACCAGGGGTCAAATTTGGGTCCGGGGCCCCTAGGGACCCTTGAAGGGATCCAGGGGATCCCAGCAAAATTACTTAATGTAGCATCAAATCAGTTTAACCACTTGAAGTCTATAGCTATTTTACATTTGGGATATTCATGAAAAAAAAGACCAGGAGACCTGGTTCTGCCAGACCCAGAATAAATTCCTAGTACTTTATAAGGACTTCGTATGACGGACTTCGTATTCTTCGTATTACGTGTCAGCCTGTGTCCCTTTTATGCCCATGTATGGAGAAGAAAGGGTCCCTTTTATACAGCCGGTCTTTTTCGCCCATGTATGGACGAAAGGGGGCAGAGCCTCATGTAGGCCGACCCTCTGGGTCTGGCAAAAATATGTATGTATATGCTCAACGGCAACGCACATCGCATTGTGCCGCAAAGGGGAAGAACAGAGGGGGACGGGGGTCCATGTCTTCTCAGAAAGGGAAAATTGGGTTGATCTTTGAATTCACAGTAATTAGTCAGGAACAGCAGGTGTTCCACACACTCAAAAAGGCAAACCCATAATCTGTCAATGTTAAACTGAGTAATGACCTAAAGTACAGATGAGGCTTGTAAGTAGGGGATGAAAACATACCAGTCAAAAATATACATAAAATAACAAAGGAATCAACAACAAAAATCAACAACAAAATGTTTTTATTTTTGTAGATATATGTATATTTATTTGGTTTTCTATATTATATTGTATCGATATTGTAGACAGTATATTGTGAATATGTATCTGATGTATTCCATGTATTTGTTCTATATTTGGGTTATGGTTAGATGCCTCTGTCCCTCTGACGGGGGCAGCTCAGTCCCCAGTCGACCTTTTACCTATGGTGGTGGTGGTGATGCCGTTGACCGTCCCCTCCACGTCCGTCTCGTCCTCAGCGTAGCTCATCAGTAGAGCTCTCTGTCTGTCTGTCAGGGTCTTGGGCATTTTGATTTTGACATGGACGTAGTGGTCTCCGAAGCCGTAGCCACTGACACGTGCGATTCCCTTTCCAAAGAGACAAATTCTCTGGCCTGTCTGGATGCCTGCGGGGATCGATACGTTGAATGCTTTGTCGAGGCCCTGAGTTCTCGCTGTGCCTCCTAGAATGGCTTGGGCCACAGAAATGAGCAGGTCAGAGTGGATGTCTGCACCGTCCCTCCTGAACACTGGACTCTTCTGGACCCGGAACGTGATGAACACCTCTTTCTTGCTGACGGGCAACCTGACCATCTGGCCGTCCTCCACCCCTGCAGGCACGGGGACAACCACCGTCTTCCTCTGTTTGGTCTGTCCACTCCCGTGACAGGAGTGGCAGGGGGTGGAGATTACCGTGCCTTTTCCACCACAATGCCAACAGTGCATCACAAAGGGCCCTTTATTCACCGTCTCCATGCCGGAACCGTTGCAGTGGTGGCAGTGCTGGACCTTGGTCCCAGGCTCGCAGCCCTTGCCGTCACAACGTTGACAGGTGTCGTCCAAACTGACAGACATCTCTTTGTTTATTCCCTTTGCCGCCTGAGTGAATGTCAGGTCCATGATGTACCCTTGTGGCTGATCAAATATGGCGCCGAAGTCTTCGAAGCCCCGGGCTCCAGAAAACTCGTCAAATATCTTGCGGAAGAGCTCCTCTGGATCCACGTTTGTGGTCTGTCCCCTCCAGTACTGCTGGCCTCCACCTGCCTGGCTGGCATCAAAGCCTGCTGAGCCATATGTATCATACTGCTTCCTCTTCCCCTCGTCACTCAACACCTCATAAGCTTCAGCCAGCTGAGCAAATTTCTCCTTAGCTGGAGGGTCATCTTTGTTTGTGTCAGGATGATACTTCTTAGCCATCCGATAGTATGCTTTCTTGATCTCCTTCTGGGTGGCTGTTCGAGGAACCCCCAGGATCTGGTAAAAATCCTGCTTGTTGTTGGAAGAGGCACTTGTGTGGAAGGACAGTGTGCTGAGAACATGAGGTGATGTAACCCCTGGAACCGACACTCCTCTCAATGTCACGCCGCCATTCGCCACCCCGCTGCGAAACACACTGCCTCCCTGCCATCCTCTCTGGAATCCCCCTACGGAGCAAACAGTCCGCACTCCTCCGGGAGCAGCGCGGATAAGCCCGCTGTGAGCAGCGCGGTGCACTCCGGACAACACAGCGACTGTTATCCAACGTGTGGAACTGCGAACGGCTGAGTACGCCATCATTCCACCTCCTCCCAGTACCTGTTGCCTGCAAATGCGAAATCTTTTAACAAGACATCTTCTCTTATGGAGGTCCCAGGCATAAGAACCTTTCAGATGGGGTCCGTGACCAAATACATTTATTAGGGTCCCTGACTTGAAAATGTTTGAGAACCATTGATCCAGAAGATACTGCCGATGTCACCTACCTACACTTTACCGTATATAGAGCTTACGTAATTGCAATATCCGTATGGTGTGTTCTGCTCATGACGTCAGCTCAGATGATGTTGACCTCCGCACACTGTCCAAGACGCCAGTCCCGGATTACATCCGTTCTGTCCATGACCTCAGTTTCGGATGACATACAGTAGAGGTGCTCCTTGTATGGGTAATGCTGGCAAGTATGCTCTCCCTTCTTCAACATAGGTTGCGTCAGCCTAACCTTTGGTATAACCAATAACCATGACGATCTAATGTGGTCGTTCCGGTAACTTGGAATCCTCTCTAACAATAGTCTGAAGGCCGTTTCAGATGGAGAGCGATTGACGCGCCTAGTAATAAATTTTCAATGAGAGGCGGGCGATTATTTGGGACGCATGGAAAACTTTAATGGCGCAGAGGCAAGCAAGAGCGCCCTGCATCAATCGCTGTTGTTTTCTCCTCCCCCCATGTAAAGCGTATTTGGGTACTTAGAAAAGCTATATAAATTTGAGATATTATTTTTATGTTAACCATTTACATTCTTTTTTGTTTGTTTTAAATCACTGTCAATTACTGATGGTAGAGGGAGTAAGGGAACGCACTCCATCTTCCTCTCATCTCCTTTCAGATCTGCCTCTATTTGAACTGTTCTTCAACCTTATAGTTCTGCAGTTGTCAGAAAGGTAAGAAGGTGGCAGTTTATACAAATCTGGACTTTTATAATTGTAATGAAATATCTGAATCCAGTACACAAAAAAAAAAACTCTTGAGAATTATTGATTCTGTCACTGTGTCCACTCTGTTATATCGGAAATGTCCAAGAAAGACTAATTGAAAAGTGCTGCTTGTACAAGAAAGATGGTCAATGCAGGTACCAGATAACTAGGAACATGAACACACATGTCAGTAACATGCCTACAATCATAATTAACTTATCCTGAGTGGCCCGCCTCTCTATGAACCTCATGACCGTATTAGATAGCCCCAACATGTTGGCCACGTCCAGCATCTTCTTATGGGTCCCTTTTAGTGTCCCTCTCTGATCTCTGAGGCCGCTGAGGATACTACTGCCACTGCCGAGAAGGTCATCAATGCCTTTGTGTGCGCTGTGCAAGTTGGTGTTCAGCTGTAAGGTCTCGTCCATGGGGATGGAGGTGTATGCATCATTGGTAGTGAAGGTTCGGTTTAAGAGTTCCTCCCGCTCCCTCTCCTGGGTTTCTCTGACGTGTCTCTCCTGGAAGGTTCGTAGGACCCTCTTTTGGTGCTGGGCATTGTACTTGAGCTGGTCAACAAGAAATGTTGCGTTCTGCCGGCGGTTTTGTGGTTCTCTGCTCTTCATGGTTTCAAGACGTTCTAGTTGATAGAAGATAAGGTCGATCCTGGAGTGCAGGTCATTCTCCAGCAAGTGTACTGACTCACAATGTGTTGACTCCAGACTACCCATATGAGACTGCACTTCTTGAATTTGCTTGTTTGTCTGATGGTAGAGTGTCTCCATTTCTGGAGACACTCTACAATGTGTTGACCCCGGACTACCCATATGAGACTGCACTTCTTGAATTTGCTTGTTTGTCTGATGGTAGAGTGTCTCCATTTCTGCTTTTTGATTCAGGCGTTCGCTGTGGCCTGCACTTTGAGGGAAATAACACCTATTAGCTTCACCTCATCACCCTTGTGGCTGTGTTCCTCTCTGATCTCTGTGGCCGCTGAGGATACTACTGCCACTGCCGAGGAGGTCATCAATGCCTTTGTGTGCTGTCATTGTGATGTCATGTGATGTCATTGCGTGATGTCATTACATACAAACTGACTGGCGATCGACTGGCGTTTCTTATTAGGTTGTTGATAATCAAATATTTTAAAATGTTTTTAATGCACACAAAAATGCATCAACACGTAATTCCTAAAATAAAATCTATATCACTCCATCTTGAAAACATCCTTCTTTCTCTCATGAGAAGAACAGCTGTTGACAGAGTTGACGTGTGTCTTCAGGGCAGGAGACTTCATGGCCGATGGTACGCAGGTCAGAGTAGATCTCATGGTCGTTTCCACCAGGTTTGGTCTGGTTTCCAAAGAAGTGAATGGTGGAGAAGTTGTCCTTTTCCACGATCCCCAGACAATATCTCTTATCCCAACCGTCTGGAAACACATCGAAACTAATCTGACCTCCGATTGAGAAAGACAGTCCCTTTCCTTTGAACTCTTCCCTCAGGACGGACACAAACTTCTCCCTGATTCGTTCTGTCTTGTCGAACTCAGAAAACTCGATTCTTTCCTCTTGTGTACAGCTTCGTCCGATGGGTGAAATGTTCAGCATGCCTTTACGAAACTCAATGAACGTCCCCCTTTTCTTGGGGAGTTTAATCTTAGCCAGGTAATTGAGACAGAAATTAGTGAAATCTTGGAGAAACTCTTCTCCCATATGGGCCTCGATGGACTCGACAGAGAGTAGTTCTCCATTCTTTAATGCTACCAGACCATTCTCTGCAAATACATAGTCCATACTCTGGATCACATCGTCTCCTAGTTGCTCTTTGATCTTGTCCAGGTCAGACCCCCCGACCACCCCGATACGAACCCGACTCCCCAACCTCTTCAGGAGCTCTGCCATGTCTGGAGTCACTAACTGTCTTGCTGCGGTGAGCGTCCCATCTACATCGAACAGACAGAGCACACTACTGTCCCACACGGCTTCACCCATTGTTTATCCTTCTCCCAGGTTCTTTTAACGTCTGTTCTTTTATTTTTAAAACGTGGCACTGAAGAGGTCAGCTGTCTTGTATGCATGCATGTATGCCAAATTCTGCCCAAATATGGAGATTACCGATGTCATCATCAGTATGACATGACTCCAGGTCTCCAAAAACTGATGTTCTCTCTTTGTCCAAATATGGAGTTCCATATGGCCATAAGTACTCGATCGGAAATCCATAGCCCAGACACATGTCCTTCACAAATTTACACATTTTGTAACTTGCTATCTATAGACACAATTTGTATAGGGAAGCCACACCCGTTATAAGATGTTCTCATCTTATAAAACACAATACACACAAAATCCGGAGTGTCAATAGAACCATATGGGTCCCTAACACAACATTTTGTTTTAACTCAAGAGCGAAATCAACAGCACAGATTCTACCATTTACCAGCAGCACTGTACAACACCAGTAGCCGGCTAGACTGTTCTGCATTAGTGTGCTACTGCTATCCTAACAATACAACCACACAACACCAAGGTGACAGTAATAAAAAACAAGCATAAAAAATAAAGATAACAAAGACACACAAATATGTCCTGTGTCTTTGCATCATTAGCACTGTCAAATGCACGTTTTGAGCATCTGTTCAGGATTCTTAGTTGTTTAATTTTCTTTTGCAATTTTTTGTTTTTGTGGACAGCCACAGGGAAAAACTATTTTCAAGCCTTGAACCCAGGGCTGTGCAACACCTCAGATGACACCGCTGCCCATACAGAACACTACTTTTAGCTGCAGACCCACATACTGTACGCATATGAGGACAATATGAGCTCCATCAAGCTGAAGGGGGCATAATCTGAGAGGAAAACGGTAACCAAAAAAGGAGACACTCATTTCTTCTTCTTCTCATCTTTCTTGGTGGTATCGCCTTTCTCTTTCTCCTTCTCCTTGTCGTCTTTCTTGTCCTTGTCATCTTTCTTCTCCTTCTTGCTTTCGTCCTTCTCCTGTCCCTCCTTTCTCTCTGCATCTCGGTTGGAGATCTTGTTGTTGATCAGGTTGTGCAGAGCCACCACTGAGCGGATGAGAGAGGCCACGTAGACCACCAGCATCTGATCATTGGTCTTCAGGTAGAAGGCTTTGGTGAAATCCAATAGGTTTACATCTGGCAGCAGGTTGAAGACGTCCTGCAGCTGGTAGACGATCTGATGGTTGATGGGCAGCTTGCCTGCGGCCACTCTCTCCAGATAGGATCTGATGTCCAGCAGCTTTGAGTTAAGCCCCTTCAGGCCATTCACCTGGTTGGTGACGCGCTGGGACAGCGTGCCCACCGTTGTGTCCTTGATGTCTCTGAGTAAGTGCTCGACTCCTACTTCCTCTGCCTCTTCTGCTCCGATCTCACTGGTGATGTGTTCAAATGTCTTTGAAGTTGGAGTTCCATCGTCGTGCACTTCCTCCACTGATATGTATGCTTCTGTGGGCAGGCCCAAGTCTTTAGGCTTCACGTCAATGATGACCAACACTGAATTTGTGCAGTACTGCTTGACCAGCTCATTGATGGCGATGTCATTCTTATGTAGTTTTGGTCCTGTGTGGTACCAACCAACTATTCTTTCTCTGGCGTTGACTTTCTTGAACATGCCGTACATGTTCTCCAGGTAGTCGTGGTCCAAGAACCACACCGAGTCATCCTTGTCGTCCTCGTCGAATGGGACGGCGAAGCTGTTTGAAACGTCGACAATCTTCTTCTGCCAAGACCCAAGAAGAACACCAACGACTCGTTTCTGGTTTCCAACTTTGCCTAATCTGTTAAAATGGTCGACCACGCTGAGCAACACCAGGGGGTGAACAACCACATTTTCTACTGACAACTCTGGCATTCTTGCAGTGAGAATAGAGGCAAAGCACACCAATATATTCAGTACTAAGTCTGTTCCTTCTGTTCTGTTCTGTTCTGCAAATGGGAAGAGAGAACTGACGTGGAAACGGCAATGTCACACCAACAGATGACTTTTCTGCAGTGAGATAGATTTCTTTGCTAAATGACTTTTGTTTATATGACATTTCCTTTTAAAGTAAAATAACTGTACATGGGTGCGATGATGACATTGTGATGTCATACACATTGGCGTTAGTCAAACTGACTGGCCATCTCGGCAAAAGAATATCATTTGAGAAACGTGTTAGTTTAAAGCATGTCCAAAGTCTGGCCCCAGGGGCTTTCTTGTATGTATTATTTCTTTGTGGCCCGCCAATATATTCATGTAAAATTCATACATTCACATTTTGAAATTAACATGGGCAGATAGGCTATTTCTCAGTAGAATTTGTTAGGATTCCCAACTGCTTGTTCCTTGTGTTGTTTCATTCTCAAGATGTGACGGGCATTTTTAATTTGTTATTTTATAATAATAAAAGAATGGGAGACCTTTTCACACCTGGTTACATTTGGCTACACTGCCATTTGAACAAAAGAGCATTTATTGGAGTGTTTGCTATAGTATGCAGTGCATGTGTAAAAAGACAGCATTGTTTTGTTCACAGCAAAAGACTATTGATATTGTGCTGTGGTTTAAAGCCTCACTATGTATGAATAAAATGTGATTGAGATATTATTTTTATGTTAACCATTTACATTTATAATGTGATTTTGTCCAATCTGTATGGTAGAGTATGTTAATACAATATAACGTATACAATTGGGGTGGTTGTATTTTGTGTCCCTGCTCTTCTATTGAGACATTTAGATTGTGTCAAAGGTCCTGTGAAATCCTATGTCTCACCTAGACACAGGATCTGACACGAATTTTGACCTGATGGTCAATATTCAATTTATCCCTCGAGTAAGCAGGCCGGCTCTATTAGCTCGATAGCAAAAATGTCAGCTCTTACGCAGGAAACCGGGTTCAAATCCGGGGTAGAATAGGAAGTTATAGTACTGCTTTAATCAAATTGTTGTTATGCAATGCATTTTTATGAGACCTTCTTGTGGGCCAAAGGTAAAATATGACCGGAGATGTATAGTCGGCCGAGGTATTTTCATAAACATGGCCCCCTTTGAAAAAGGTTTTGACACCCATTAAGGCCAACGTCCACTTTGTTAGCTTATTTCTATAATTGTGAAAAATGTGAGTAGGATAAACATCACTTTTTTTTAACGTTTCCTATATTTACTTTTTCATAATTATTTCAAAAGATTTTTAGAATTTTAAGAAATTA
Organism: Gymnoscopelus braueri; assembly: GCF_963280865.1. Classification (NCBI taxonomy): domain Eukaryota; kingdom Metazoa; phylum Chordata; class Actinopteri; order Myctophiformes; family Myctophidae; genus Gymnoscopelus; species Gymnoscopelus braueri. The sequence goes on along the minus strand of NC_137612.1, from coordinate 10,386,638 downwards.
ATAAATTAGAAAAACAAAAGTTCTAACCATTTTCAAAACAAATCAGAAATGTTCCCAAAATACTTTGGAGAAATAATGAAAATAGAAGATCTACAAGCTTGCAATGCGTCACATCGTGAAGCATTGGGAGCTTATCTGCTATTTTCACTATCTTTTGTGGTTATTTCATAATGTATTTTTTTAAGTTTGAGACACCAAATATGTCTTTTGGGTCTGAGATGAAAAAGACTGGGAACTACTGATGATTCATGTTACACCTGCAAGAGATTCTTTGAGACTCACGGTGATCGAGAGAAACATGGAGGACTACGGCTGTGCTTCATGTTATTTGGGACATACAGATTAAGAAACCACTGTGCAAAGACACTGTTATGTGGACCCTTTGTTCCCCTTGGTGTTATTGTCTATCATAGACAATATGACAGTTCTTACCAGGGGGTGCACCTGGTAAAAACGACCGAACAACTGTAATCAATTGACCTGTGTTTAAATTTTTTGACCTCAAATTCTTCTGCTCCTACAGCCAGGCAGCGATAGTGATCGCTGCTGCTTTTGCCTGTGCCTGGCTAGGCTACTGAGCTTAGCCTTCACTACCGTTGTTGTCCATCAGAACGCAATGTTGCAGCCGGACAGACAGACCATGTGTTGTTGTGACTGAATGCATGTCAGAGTACATCGTCAGGGGTTGGGTCAAAATAGATGCGGGATCGTGGGGTGCTTCTACGTTGGGGGAGCTATTCTAGCTTCTCGTCTCCCTCCTCCACATCCTTCAGACTGAGCACCTCCAGAGAGCCTCTTCCTTTTGTGTCACAGCGGATCAGCTCGTCAATCTCCCTGTAGCAGCCCGGGTCCACTAAACAAACCATTTCCATCTGCTCATCGAAGGCCTCACTCTCCACCACCTTGATCAGTGGCTTGAGCTTTTCCTTGACCATCTTGCCATCCTTGGCTGGCAGTACCAGCCGCAGCCTCATGTGTGCCCTCTGGATCTGCATTGACTCCTTCAACTGCTTGATCACCTCAAGAGCCTGTTGCTTGGTGCTCCTGTTGGCCTTGACAGAGTAGTGGATGTCCTTCATTGCCCGATCGATGAGTTTGACCGTGTATGGCCTCTTGGTCTGGGGGTTAACACACTTCTCTGCCACGATCGTTGCGATGTCCTGAAACATCGTCTCCAACTGATTGTGCCTCTCCTTCTCTGACACCTGCATCTCTCCTTTAGCTAAGATTAGTTTACAGATTTCTGTTAAGTCGTCTGTTTCAAAGGCTTTGGACAAGTCACCTTTATTAGCCACTTGACCCTTGGACACATTCACAAAAATGGAGTTTGTCTGCAAAACCTCGTCCAGGTCCTTCTCCGCGCCAGATCTCCAGCTCATGACTTTATTTTTGTAGCAGGCGATTTCAAATCGTTTCCCTGCCTTTTTCATCCTCACCACTGCCACATTTGTCAGTCGGATTTGGTTTGTCGGTGTACATATATACTTAGACATGTTCGTCTACTGTCTAGTCAGATGGAGGATATTGTGATGCTGAATCAAGGCTATGTAAAATAACTGTGATCAATCTCACCAAGTTGCCAAGTAAACATCTGAGGAAGTCCTTGAGCCCAAGATAATTATCTTGTTGTTAGCAGTTGCTAAATTAAGTTTTGTTTGTGACAATTCACTTTTAACTACAATGGTTGTGAAGTGAAACTCCATATTTGGGCAAGACTGGCATCATATTGATGACGTCATGATGTCCGTGACATCATTCACAAACTGCACACCTAGTGACTTGCTACCCTTGGCTACAGATTGCACAGGGATGCCACGCCGTTGTGACACTCTTGTTTTGTTATTTATGGCTTGACACCTAAGGAGCGAGCCGTCTAAAACGTTCATCAGGATGTATGTATACAGTATGTCCCCCAATTCTTTGTGTGTCCTTGTGTCCATATGTCCCTCCGTGGCTAATCTTGCAACACCGATCAGTGCCAGATTTCTAGTGCCACATATAGGCCAAGGAAGTCGATGTTAAAATATTTGCATCTTTTGTGTGAATATTTTTGTTAATTCATAATCTCACGATCCACCGTCATGCTGTCCGCCCATATTTGGGCACGGCTAGCATCACTATGGCATCATCAGTGTGACGCCTTGAGATGATGACTTAACGACAGTCCTCGAATAACCAGAGTTTCAGAGATGGCGGCGTTGGTTGTACCTCGTCTGGCATCGTTTGGCTGCTTGTCATCTAGGCCTTTAATTTCACTATTTGCTATCCAACGGAAGAGTCTTCATCTAAACGCTAAGAGCGACAATGCCTCCTCCACAAGTGTAGCTCCAGTCAGGGAGAAGAGCACAGCAGTAGCTGCGGCCAAACCAGGAGCGGCCGTCAGCGGTAAAGGAGAGTACGTCATCACCAAGCTGGACGACCTGATCAACTGGGCTCGCAGGAGCTCCTTGTGGCCCATGACCTTCGGCCTGGCGTGTTGCGCCGTGGAGATGATGCACATGGCGGCCCCTCGATACGACATGGACCGCTTCGGCGTGGTGTTCCGCGCCAGCCCCCGGCAGTCCGACGTGATGATCGTGGCCGGAACCCTGACCAACAAGATGGCCCCGGCGCTCCGGAAGGTGTACGACCAGATGCCGGAACCCAGGTACGTCATTTCCATGGGAAGCTGTGCCAACGGGGGCGGGTATTACCACTACTCCTACTCAGTGGTCAGAGGCTGCGATCGCATCGTGCCAGTGGACATCTACGTTCCGGGCTGCCCGCCAACAGCGGAGGCCCTCCTCTACGGCGTACTGCAGCTCCAGAAGAAGATCAAACGTGAGAAGAAGTTACAGATCTGGTATCGCAAGTGAAAAGCACACACTGCACCTGTGTGTGATGTAACAGTTGTATGTATTGTATTGGTGATGATGATTAGGGGTGCAACAGTTAATCAAACTAATTGTAATCGATAATTTAATAAAATAATCGATGAATATTCAATCCCTATTTTGGGCATGTCCCAAAATTCTAATCATTATGAACATTGCAGATCTACAAGCTCACACAACCTGCCGCAATGCAACGTGTTCTGAGCTTTTAGATCTTTTATGTTCACAATTTTTGCACGACGACCGTTGTGTGACGAAGTATAAAATAATATAATGTATAATATAATTAATATAATGGTTAATCGATTCACGATATACGAAAACATTTAAGACATATATAAGAACATATAAGAAAACACGCTTCTCAATTATTCAAAATAATTGATAGCAGAAGCGCTAATTATGATGAGGGTGATGATGATATAGGTCCGTGAACCCCCAGGGGTCATACTTAGGCTATAAAAAAAAATAGCAGTCTGTAAGATCTAGCCTATACGATTGTTTTTATTTAAAAAAACAAATCTTGAAAATGTTAAAAAAAAATTGGGAATCATCTATAGAATCTTTTTAAAACAAATCCTCTCTTCTGTGGGCCCCTCCACCCCTCGCACAAAATCTTTGTGGGGGTACGAAGCCAAATAAATACATATACATTTTTGGGGGTCCTTGAGATGAAAATGAAAATGTTTGAGAACCACCATACAGCATTAAAATGTCAAATGTCAAATGTTTAAATAGGGTTAGGTGTTTATACATTTTTTACATTTGAAAACTTGACATAGGACATATTCTGCATAATGAGTAGTTTCTACTTTTCGTACTTTAAGTACATTTTGATATCAATACTTTTGTACTTTTACTCAAGTACATTATGAATTCCGGACTTGTACTTGTTACAGAGTGTTTCCATATTATTGCAGTATTGATATTTTTACAACAAAACAAATAATAATGTAATAAAAAATAAAAACAAATGTCTGTACTTTTTCCACCACTGTCCGTCATTTCCGTTTCCTTCTGCACACACATTACGCCATTTCCGTTTCCGCCTGCAGACACAACCGCAGCCGCCACTCCGCCGCCAGCCAGCCAAGAAGAGAACAAAATGAACGCAGCAGACTGCTGATATTTCTGCTGCACTTCATAACATAAGGCTTCTATTTGCCACTATTCGACCAGGATGTGGATGCAACACACATGTCTGGCCTTCAGTGTAGCAGCAACCTCTCAAAGTAAGCTAAAAAATAATCTTAATAATACCACTGTGGTTTGTTTGTTTGTTTGTTTGTTAGACCATCCATTCACATCAATGTCTGTCTGCACAGGGTGGCGTTTTAAAGTGACCGTTACAAACAGCAGCAACTCGTTCTAAAACAAACAGTTGATGATGCAATATTGTATGTTATGAAGCCCAGGCTAATCTACTATTGTTAGATATTAACATCAAGTAGTGATACCGTTCCTCTGTCAATATGTAACGTTACAACGATGTCATGTCTGTGTAGTTCTGCATTGAATGCTTTGTGTGTGTGTGTGTGTGTGTGTGTGTGTGTGTGTGTGTGTGTGTGTGTGTGTGTGTGTGTGTGTGTGTGTGTGTGTGTGTGTGTGTGTGTGTGTGTGTGTGTGTGTGTGTGTGTGTGTGTGTGTGTGTGTGTGTGTGTGTGTGTGTGTGTGTGTGTGTGTGTTAGCCTAGCCACCAGAGTAAGGCAGCCCCTCACTATCTCAATGAAATGTAATAGAACAGGGGTCTTCAACCTTTTTCAAGCCAAGGACCCCCTAGTTGACAGAGAGATGAAGCAGGGACCCCCACTAAATATCGTATAGAATTGTGTTGCAGGCACATAGATTTCATAGATAACATTCATGTTGCTGATATGTATTTTTGGACAGTTAACAGTTAACCACTTAAACCCTCAATATTTGGAAAACTTGGTACTTGGTCTGCCCTTTTCCCTTCTACACCAAGCCTCTTTGCCGAAAATAGCAGATCTACAGAGGCGTTGTGAGCTTGTAGATCTGCTATTTTCGGCTAATGTTCCCCTCAGAATAGAGATGCTAGGGTACAACTGGTTAATGTAAAAAAAAAAAAAATCCTATCACACGAAGATTTGGTGGCCTCCCTGTAGTAACTCTGCGGACCCCCTAGGGGTCCCCGGACCCCCTGTTGAAGATCCTTGTAATAGAAGAAGGGAATAAGGTGCAACATCAATTAATTCTAGTTTGTTTTGTTTATAGGTTCAGCACCATGAACCTGCTACGTCTAGTGTGTCGCCACAAGACGGCCCTGGTCATAGGCGGTGTGTGCGGCTTCGCTACGGTTCTCCTTTTTCTGGCCAAATGTACCTCCGAAACTCTGAAGCAAGGCCAGTTGGACCCTCCGGGGCGAGCCCCCCGCGCCCATGTCCCCCATGAACAACCCCATCCGGATCACCCCGACCCTCCCCCTCCCGGAACAAAGGACCTAGCGGCCTTCCTGGTCGTCCTCATCACGACTGGACCCAAATATACGGAGCGCAGGAGTATCATCCGTAGCACCTGGCTGGCCAAGAGGGATGCTGACGTCCTGGCTATGTTCGTGGTGGGAACCGAGGGTCTCCCCGCCGAGGACCTGCAGAACCTCAACACGGAGCAGGGGCGTCACAAAGATCTGCTGTTGTTGCCCGAGTTGCGGGACTCGTACGAAAACCTGACGCTCAAGCTGATACACATGTACTCGTGGCTCGACCAAAAGGTGGACTTCAAGTTTGTCCTCAAGGCGGACGACGACACGTTCGCCCGTCTGGACATCCTCAAAGAGGAGCTCAAGGCGAAGGAGCCCAGCCGCCTGTACTGGGGCTTCTTCTCGGGCCGAGGGCGGGTGAAGACGGCGGGGAAGTGGCGCGAGAGCGCCTGGGAGCTGTGCGACTACTACCTGCCCTACGCGCTGGGCGGCGGCTACATCCTGTCGGCCGACCTGGTGCGCTACGTGAGCCTCAACGCCGGCTACCTCAAGACGTGGCAGAGCGAGGACGTGTCGCTGGGCGCCTGGCTGGCGCCGGTCGACGTGCGGCGCACGCACGACCCGCGCTTCGACACGGAGTACAAGTCGCGCGGGTGCAGCAACAAGTACGTGGTGACGCACAAGCAGAGTCTGGAGGACATGCTGGAGAAGCACCAGACGCTCCAGCGCGACGGCAGGCTCTGCAAGGAGGAGGTGAAGCTGAGGCTGTCCTACGTGTACGACTGGGGCGTGCCGCCGTCTCAGTGCTGCCAGAGAAAGGAAGGCATACCCTAGCCTTTCTGTCAGAGAAAGGATGGCATACCCCAACCTCTCGTCTCAGTGCTGTCAGAGAAAGGATGGCATACCCTGGCTCCATTTGGAACCTCTCCCTCTGCTATATAGCTCCGAGATAAGGTTCCACAGCGTAGGGGGGCCGGCAGGTGACGACACTGGCGAAAACTGGCCACTATGCATGATTCTTACCTTTTTCCGCACATCGTATCCAAAAATTAAAAGGTCAAGCCCCCTTGCTCCCAGATGTTTTACATTTTAGCGGCCAAGAAAATTTTACCGAAGGGTTGAAACAAGCTTTTTTCCTAATGGAATCTTACGGGAGCAGTACAGCGCATGTGGACGGGGGTTGACTGTCCACAGGCTGACAAAAAAAAGGGATTTAAACGCTTGTTTCAACCCGTCGGCAACATTTTCTTGGCCGCTAAAATTTTCTGACATCTGAGACTGAAAGCAGGGAGCTGACCTTTTACTTTTTGGATACGATGTGGGGGAAAAGGTAAGAATCATGCATAGTGGCCAATTTTCGCCGGTGTCGTCACCTGCCAGCACCCGCCGCTGTGGAACCTCATCTTGGAGCTATATAGCGGAGGGAGAGGTTCCGATTGGAGCTAGGCATACCCTAACCTCTCGTCCGTTGCAACCTTTTGATCCCGTTCTTGTTGTTTTGGACCCGTGGTGAATAATGTCGGTGTTCTGTCCTCCCTATCGTCAAGATTAACACGTTGGTGTTGACCTGATGCTCACCCCTCTTGTTTTTTGTTTTTTTTAAAACTAGCATTACCTCCAGCTAAACATTTTCAGACCTTGTCAATCATAAGAGTACATGCCATTTCAATGAGTTCTGTGCCCTGCACTGTGTGAGATGAGGGAGGCAAACAAGAGTTTCATCAGCCCATGATGACGTGTCCATCAGTTTGTGTTATGTCTTAAGTTTTTATTTGTATTTTATTTATTGTTCATTTATTTATTCTGGACCTGCGGCCGGCAAGCACAGCACACGGGTACTACTGATGTTGAACAGAAGTACTGTGGACCTACAGTTGTTGTAGCCTGAGAGTTCAATTGTAATTTATAATATGTTTTTGAGAAATAATTTTTAGCTTATGGACTGGCTAGAGCTAGACAAAAGAAAAAAAAGGTCATTTTACATGTAAAGTAATTCCTTTGGAACAAAGGTACAGAAGTTCTTAGCATTTGGAGTTACACTGAATGAGTCTTGGGAAAGGGGCTGAATGTGCTACTGTATGTTGTAGCCCTTTTTTTCCCCTTTTGCAGGACATGTGTGTGATGATTACCAAGGCAACTAACTGCCAGACATTAAGAGTTATTGTCATGTTTATGACATAAACTGGGCAATGTCAACACGGTACAGCTTCAACTGGTGGGGCACTTGATATATAGCCTATCATAGCTGGCACTTGGTCACTTTTTTTCCAACAAGCAATTCAATTTCAGTATTCAAAATGTAATCCTGTAATTCAAAATGTTTCAATGTTGAGCTACCCAACCTACATTTAAGTGTCAATAACGGCATTCCAAAACGCTGAGATGTTTACGACAATAGAATATGTTGAAATATTTTTCAAATTTCCCATCTTTGTTATCCACGAATGTTGCCACTTAATCTCTGTTCTCATTAATAGTTCTAACACACTAACTTAAATACCAGTTGTTTGTTTCCAAACAGTGGGCCCCTTGAATGTTTGATTAAATGTTTTTTTTTTAATGTATTCTGATTGACTTGAAGTTTCATTGTCTACATGAGTGTTTTATCAAGATTGCAATTTGCTGAAACACTAAGGTGTTATACATGACTAAATGCTTTATAAAGGTTGCAATTCACTAATATATGACTATCAAATATAACTGTCTTACAATATTACAGTCTTTACCGTTTTGGACAGCAATACAGTATTGTATCAAGATGACAGCCTTGTGATTAAAGCCATCATGTCCCACAGTGTAAATGCCTGACGAAACCTTTTAGAAGAAGCTTTGAAAATAAACTTGTTCATTGCTGTATGTAAAACATTTAAAAAAAATTCTATATGGAACAAAGATAGTTTTTGGTGACGTAAAGAGCAGATATTAGTTTAATCTGATCACTCCATTGTTTTTTTTTGCTTGATTCATTGTTTACACCCCTAAATACATAGTAAATACTATCATGGTAATGATAATGGCTTCATCCTTCCCTCAGTTAAAGCCTCACTATGTAACTTTTTTTTAATGAATAAAATATCATTTTGTCCAATCTGTATGGTAGATTATGTTAATACAATATAACATGTACAATTGGGGTGGTTGTATTTTGTCTCCCTGCTCTTCTATTGAGACATTTAGAATTGTAGATCCTGTCAAAGGTCATGTCTCACCTAGACACAAGATCAGACAAAAAACTTTGATTCAGATTATTCAATTTATCCCCTGAGCAAGCAGGCAGCCTCTATTAGCTCAATGGTAATAAATGTCAGCACTTAAGCAGGAAACCGGGTTCAAATCCAGGGTAGAAGAGGAAAGTTACATAGTGCTGCTGTAAGGTACCACTTAAGATTGGAATGCTATATTGTACTGCAGATGGCAATCAGGTAATGAATCAGGTATTACTCCTAACTGTTTCCAGTCAGGAGTAATGATAGCATGTTCATGTTTTTCATGGAGCAAAGATCTGCATACAGTCAGTGTGCTTCCTTTCTCACTGACAAATTATTATTTTCGGATCCTCCTGCTCATACTGCAACAGAGAAAACATTCGAATCGGGATCTTAAATCTGTGTGCTCTGAAGCGAGGATGTTTCAGATACATTTGGCTTTTCTGTCAATGTGACGCATTGTGAGCTTGTGGATCTGCTATTTTCAAATGGCTGAAATGTATATAGGGCTGAAGTGGTTACTGTATGTTTTGTAATAATGATCAAAATCTACAAAGTAACTAGTAACTAAAGTTTTCAAATAGTCGTAGTGGGGTAAAAGTACGATATTTGCCTTTGAGATGTAGTGGATTAAAAGTACTGAAAATGGGAAATACTCCAGTAAACCAAAAAATACCTCAACATTGTACTTAACTACAGTACTTTAAAAAAGTACTTACAAATACATAGCAGATTTAGTTTGGGTGTAGGGTTGAAATGTAAAAATGTTATGTTATCCTTGACATAATGGCATAATAAGTGATAAAATGCAACACCAGGCGGCGTTTAAACCTGGCATCCCTATTTTGGGAATGGTGAAATAATATGAATAAATAATTATCATTCGAATATAGCAGATCTACAAGCTCACCCACTGTGTTGTGAGCTTGTAGATCTGCAATGTTTGCCACGCGACACCGCCTTACGGCGGAGTATAATAAAACAGTTCTAATAAAAAACAGTAGAGGAAGAATCCATAGCCACCCAAACCAGTGTTGCCATGTCCGCTTATTATAAGCGACTTTGGGCTTATTTTTCTGTAAAGTTGCTTGTTAATATTGGTAGTTGCGGTTTTTTGGGCTTGTTTCTAAAGTGTAGTTGCTTATTTGGGCTTGGGCTTGTTTCTCAGGTGTATTTGGGCTTGTTTCTAAAGTGTAGCTGCTTAATTGGGCTTGTTTCTAAAGTCTAGTTGCTTAATTGGGCTTGTTTCTAAAGTGTAGTTGCTTAATTGGGCTTGGGTTTTAAACCAGTGGTTCTCAAACATTTTGTCAAGGACCCCCAAATTAATATGTAGTTGTGCCGAGTCAGCAGTCAGGGACCCAGATTCAAGATTTGTGTTGTTAAAATGTTTAAAAAAAATATTACACATTTTCTTAAACATCTTTTAATTTAAAAAAAAATAGCAGATCTACACGTGACGCGTTGTGAGCTTGTAGATCTGCTGCTATTTTCAATACGCCAAGAGTTTTCCTCCGGTGGTGGAAAGCCTGGTGACGCAAGGTCTACAGTTGCTTCTTACGGGCTTGTTTTCATAGACCTGGTAGCTTGTTTCTCTCGCAAAACCTGGCAACGCTGGCCCATAGCCGCCCAAACCGGAAACATCATCCTCCACTGTGATTGCTGCGAAACAGAAGCTTTTCACTCATAGCTCCTTCAATAACAACAACAACAACAACATGGACTGTTGCTGATTGGAAACTAAAACTAAACATTCTTCTCATAACGACGATAAAAACGCTCAAGTTGCCAACATGACAAATGGTAGGTTCTCCATGTTGTGGCTTAAACCGAGAAGAACGAGACGTTTATAAGACTGGAGAGAGCTTCACTAGCATGTTAGCTTTGAGGCTAGCTGCTGTAGACGTGGCTCATTTCATTTGATTGATTGAATACTTTATTAACAGTTTGCAAAAAAATGCACAGAAAGTACAGTTCTACAAAATAATCAAAACCCAAGAAAGCACTATGGCTTGTTGTTTCCATTGGGATTGGGGTCCTGCAGTGTATTCATCCATAGAAACATTTAATGACAAATGCTAAAACATCATATAAACGAGTTGTAATCAAAAAGAAAAATATTTACAGTAAACAGTAACATTTGGGGGTGTGGGGGGGGGGCTGATTTCTGGTGATAAGCTTGGACCTTTTACAGGAGCCAGTTCCGAATTGAAAGGCCGACAGTACATTACACTAGTGTTGAATTGATGTTAACTACTGTAGTTTAGTTTACACTACTTTATAACAGTGGCTCTCAAACTTTTTCGTGCCAAAGACCCCCACATATATATGTATGTGGCCGCAAACCCCCCCCCCCCCCTGAAAATATGTTGTGCCAGGGACCCCCAGAAGCAAAGATTTTTGTTAAAAATGTTCGCCTTTAAAAAAAAAGATTTGCACACATTTTCGAGATTTTTCAAACAATAGCAGCTCTACAAGCTACGAGCTTTTAGATCTGCTATTTTTGAATAGCCAAAGGATAAAGGGGTTTAAGTGATTGTGACGCTTTATACTAATTTTGCTGGGGACCCCCTGTGGTACCCCTCCAACAGGTCCCCGGACCCCACTTTGAGAACCAATGCTTTATAATACCTCTTCTAACACGTTAACAACAGGGGGTTTAGTTGAAACGGCCCCTTTTCCATCTTCAGCATGTCTAGTCTAGAACCTAACCCATTACGAACCTCTCACTCTGCTATACAGCTCGAGCTGTATAGTGGAGTGAGAGGTTCGTAATGGGGCTATCAGATGTCATGATGAGTTGAAGTGAATGTACATCTGGTGTCAGTAGTATAACCTGTTCTTTATTTTTGTCTTGGTAACTTCAGCAAGAGTCTTATTATATTTCCTTGTGAAAACCTGTTCATCGAACAGCTGCAGAAAAAAACTAATATGTTCCAAGCAGAAAACTAAATCAGACATGGCTGTGTGTATGATTATGTAATGGTTGGTATGTCATGGAGACACTATGCTTGTGTTTTGGCCCTGTTTGTCTCCTAGCCAGGCTAATAGTTGTCTCCTATAGCCTTGGATCAAGACCAACAGATGTATTTGATTGACTCAATTAGATACATCTATGATAGTCTTGTTCCAAGGCTAGTTGTCTCCTGATCCGAGGCAAAAAGGTCAGCTTGTTCTGACTGTCTGAGAGGGATGTTTAGTTCAGAGTTATACATACAAGCTGTCAAAACCTCTTTTGACTTAAGTCTATTTGCACTGGCAACTAGCTCTTTTCTTTATTTAATTTTTTATAATGACCTTAATATTTAATAGATAAGCTACTGGGGGCTTAAATGAGCAAACATGTTCATCTTGTGTTGGCATAGCTACTAGAGCCAGGTGCTGTAAACACTAAACAGTCTTAATGGGTTTTGCACTCATTCTTGACTGGCACCCTAGGTGAATTTATCAGAATCTTGAAACATTGCCAGATAGGCACTGTAAATAGTTCTTCACAGAAGTCAAGCAGAACAAACATAACCAGAGAGACAGGACCTCATGCAAATAAGTCTGTAATCGGGCAGTGATAATATCTGCAAGGGGTGGAGTGTTTCAGTGATTATTTTCTTTATTTTTGATCATATCAGTGCATGTGCTATGCATAATTGCAATATTTTGTTGCCATGTAGTCATGGCTTGTTGTGGATTTGAAGTATACTGTGTCTGTGTATTAATTGTTATTGAACTAAACCAAGTGGAGGAGTGTCTAGTTTGTGGTCAGTCTCTACATGTGTTTTTCTTGACAACATTTCAACCCTAGTGTCAATATTTTTGGCATGTCATAGGAAAATAAATTACTTAAATAGTGCTCTTAAGTTCTATTCACAAACCCCCTCCCCTACAAAAAGACACTTTTTACCAGGATTAATGTAGTTAAAAAGCACCTGCAGAGACTGATCACAAACTAAATGTGCTGCATTCCAAATGATGCAGACCAAATGGAGACCATTGACTGTGCACTTATTGGCTCTCTGAAATGAATGCACCTGCCACTTACCAGTAACTAACCACTGTATGGCATTATTATCCCAACCCTCTTCTTTCCTAGTGTACTCTTTCGATGGCATCCTGGTTTTCGGGCTGCTTTTCATCTGCACGTGTGCGTACCTCAAAAAGGTCCCGCGGCTGAACAGTTGGCTGCTCTCTGAGAAGAAAGGGGTATGGGGCGTCTTCTACAAAGGTGAGCGTAATGGACCATGTTATTTTCGCTTGCATGTATGTCATCTATCACTGATTTCAACAGAATAATACACCCAACACACTTCACACATAACACTTAAAGCTTTTTTAACATGTTGAATTGGGAATAAAACAGATGGCCAATCAATATATACTTGTATGAGGATGAACATCTGTCAAACCCAGAAAGAAGAGCACTAAGATAGATGTGGTGTCACGAAAATTTGCTTTGTACCGACTGTTTTTGAATGGCTCAGACATGATGAACTGCATTCCATTACATAGGATAATGTCAGTCTCAGTATGCTGAACTTGAAGTTCAGGTGCTAAAATTAGTTGCAAATATGAAGGACTCCCTCCTCTTGTGGTATTAAAAAACAAACCAAAATCCCCCAGGTACAAAGCAGTGAGAGTGGTCAGGTTTGGCATACTCAAAACTGCAATCATCATATGGAATGCATCTAAAAACAACAGTACAAAGCACATGGCCATTGGCCAGCACTACAGCACCACTTTGATTGATTGATTGATTGAATATTTTATTAGGCAAAAAATGTAAAACAGCACAGTTACATTTAAAATACTTTGTCTAACAGGTCCGTTCATAAAAGTCCTTGCGGACTTGTTTCCAATGAGGACCACTGCTTATGCATCTGGCAGGTGCACCAGATTTCACATACAGTATTGATGAGTAGATTAAAGTCTCACTACCCCAGTTTGTGTGTTTTTTGGAAGGAGAGTTGTTTTTCAGATTCTGAATATTTAATGTAGACTCGCATGGATTAAAGTTCTCTGGCGCCACGACTGATTTCAGTCATTTTAGATTCCACAGAAGCCAGCATCTGTTCTATGGAAGCATGTTGCGCAGCGAAAATAGCCGATCTACAAGCTCTCAATGCGTCTGCTTGCTATTTTTGGTTATTAATTTAAGATTGGAGCATTTTGAAGTGGTCAAACTAGCAAAATGTTCAGAAGCATCTTCCATAAAATCTTACTAGTCTCGGAAATTTCATATAAAAGCAAAGGTTGAAGCCTCAATCTGTGGTTTATTCATCTGGTTTGCAGTATGAAGAACAGCAGAATTATGTAGTCCAACGCTGGAAACCTCTACATGACTTATCCAAAACACACTGGTTAAGGAGCTTCTTGGACATGGCCTATCTAGAATTGTCGTCGGCCAGGATTAACCATGCTCAACAGAGGACAATTTCACTGTGGACAAACCTGATATCAGATCTGAAAGATCTACTGACTTGATGCTGTGGATGTGTTGTGTGAATATGTGGAAGGAGGGCGGGGTGGGAAGGGATTGGGGGATGAAGAGTGGGAGAAGGGTAGGGGATACTGAGTTCAATTCTGATGGTTCTGTACTTGAAACGCATATGTCTTTATATATGTAAAAATCAATAATTTTTTTTTTTTTTAAACAGCAGAATTACTAAAACATCATAATTTTACATATTTTGTTAATTTTTTAGGAATCAGCTCTAGCGTGGGGGGCTCCTTTCACACTGTTTCACAGAACGCACATTAGTACTTGGTCATACAAACATTTTCAGTCGTGAGATTTTACTTTAATCCATGAGACTCGTCTGGTGCTGTGGGCTCTGTCATTAGCTTAGCTGTAGTTTTAGTGTTCAACGTTAGTTAAAACCCGCGTTGTCCGGAACAAGTCACAATGATCACTTTTTGTTTTTAATATGAATACATTAAAATTGTTTGTAATGTAATGCGATATGTCACCTTTCCCATGGAAAGAACTACCATATACATGCTGTTGTGCAAATCAAATAAATCAAGCCAAATGCGTGTGCTCAGAAGAACCAGCGGTTTCAAGTCACTCCTGTTGCATTCTTGCCTTACCTGCATTGTGGACTTACCTAGTTGTTGTGTCTTGTAATAATTGGTCACAAGAGGGCGCTATATGAGAGGAATAGGTTAAACCTGCTTAACACACTTGGTATAACTGAGGGGAGATGTTGACTGCTGCTGATGTTATTTTTCATTGTTAACATATATTTAGCCTAATATGGTGTAACAGTGGCTACTCTAGTATGAGTCTAGAGTAAGCCAAATGCATTATTGTGCAGTTGAATACGATTAAAATGTGTCACATCTTCTGTAAAAAATGTTAAAGCCAGAGAGAGGGTTAATGTTTATTGTTTTTCGGAATAGGTCTTATTTACAGCAACCATGTATTAGCAGCAGCAAATGCCCCATGAAGTCTAGGGAACAGGACCCATGTTCTTCTTGCTTTATGGCATGGAGGCAAACGGTAACTGTTGTGATTTCGGTTGACCATACATATGGTCCCTAATAGTCTCCATCTATAAGGGTGGTGGTGAGTGAAGGTTTTTGTTGAGACGCACACATGGAGAACCAGTTGACACCAGGCAGTATCACACGTCAAGCTCTCTGAAGTTTAATAAACACATAGAGAATATAGTATTGCACAGTGGATACATGACGTGATCGGAAGATATGGAGCAAGGACCAGAACAGTATAGATATAATGGAACATACATCTTGTATCTTTGTGCACACACGTCAGTTTGTCTGATAAAGAAGTTGATGGTCATCGTATCACGGATAACATTATGCTAAGCCTTACGTAGATGCACGTGCGTGCTGAGTCAAGCAGATGAAAGTCATAAATCATGACAGTAACATTTGCTGAGATATTAGCGTGTAGCTCACAGTTGTTTGAGGATTTAGTGTTAATTTGTATTAAAAGCATGCTCATGCAAACAAGTAGCCATATCTACTGGTCTGTCTGTGTATGCTTATTGCATGCATTGCAATGCATTTTCCAGAGGAGTCCGAAATTTTTAATTATGGTAAAACAAATGATTTGTGTGTGGCGTCATAATGAATTGGCCATGACAAAGCAAATCACAAATATTTTCTCCTTGGATGGTTTGGGACAGCAAGGGCCACTGTTTTTTTTTTTTCTCCTGAGTGTGCCCTAGGGAGGGTCACGCTCCATTGTATGATTGTGAAATAAAAAATAATTTCAGACATGCTGCTGCACCACCTGCAACGGTCACACTATTGAGGAAAACAAGTATATCAACTTTAGTTGCAGTTTAACCTGGGCTTGTTTGTTTAGACTGAGCGTTCAGTCATTCAATGCCACTTTGACTATGCTTGCACCTAATGGTTCTCCGACATCCCAATGTCACGAGCTCCCAAAACAAACTGTTTGACTACTTCTCGGCCTAAAGCCCATGACCCACCTAATTCCAACACATTTTGATAGTCTGGGATGGCTCAGGGTAGAAGACAGAGTTAAGCAATTAAAAATGTATCTCCATATTTCAACTTTTTATGTTTTTGTTTTTGTAAATGTACAAGACGTGATTTCACACAAGGAGTGTGGGTTTGATAAATATTATTTAGCCAAATTAGGCCAATTAAGAGTATTAACAAAAGCTTGCTAGTCACAAGCTACATTATAATAACTACAGTGGATCTATTTACTGCAGTGGTTTTCAACCAGTGGTCCTTGAGGGGGTTCCAGGTGGTCCCCAGCTGAAAGATGGATAGTTAGGGAACCAAATGGACCCTTATAGATCTGTAACTGATGAGAGTGCATTTTACACTCTCATCAGTTAAATTATTGTTAAACGTCTGCATTACTTAATTAAAAAGTTTATCCAATTAGAGAATATATAGAAGAATCGTAACTTTGATAAACATTTGCCTGTTATCTCTACCACATCAATAAAGCATGGATGGAATTGTGGAGATAATCTTATCCAACATTAACAAAATATACTACGTTTTGGGTCTGAGAAGCTAAATGTCATCAATTAGTGGTCTGTGGCTCAAATGCCAACTAAATAATGGTCCTTGATATGAAAACCACTGATTTACTGGATCATAAAATCAACAATTTTGGAAGTACAAGGACAAGGTGTCTGTCCGACAACGACAACAACGATATTTTCCTGGTAACATTCTTCTAAGTTTGTTTTCTCTTGCTCTCCTCAGCTGCAGTGATCGGGACACGGCTTCACTTCGCCGTGGCACTGTCCTGCGTGGCCATGGGATTCTACCTAGTCTTCTTAAAGTGACTCCTCCTGCCTGGCCATGGGATCCTACCTAGTGTTCATAAAGTGAAAGCCTCGGGACTGGACTGGCCTGGAATGGCTTGGAGGACAATAAAGTCTGGGTGGAATGGACTGAGCTGAACTGTTGTTGTGAGGACACTGCTTGGATTATAGGAAATGAAGGCCTATTATGTATCTCCCCACGGGACCCATTTAGAAGACAAGCTGTTGCCGCCCTCTTCTGGTGAATGGATGAATGACTTTTCATTTCCTCTCCTCATGGGGCAAAACCGGATGATCTTGTGTTGTTTACTGTACAGATATATGATAACAGGAACGCCCTTTGTGTTACTATATTTCTGGGTCACACATCGTTGTTTTCCCTCCATTAAGATTAATGTTGAAGGATGTACAAGAGTTGAGTATGATGGGGATAATTTCTGCATTATCATCTAATTCCCTGTATAGAATCTCAAAGAGTAACATAGCTGTATATTATTAGGAAAAAAATGTATAACAACCAGAAATTGACCGAGATGGGTTTAAAAGGTATCAATACTGTTTCATCCCAACTATGCTGTTTTGTCCCTGTATCGACCAACCCCTTCAATTTATGGGTAGGGGACCAGAAACAAAGTAATATATAAAACTGTTCTTGGGCACACTTTATTCGTTTTCTTCTTCTTTTTTTTTATCTCTTAACTTTTGAAAGCAATTTAAAATCTTGGGGTACCCTATCCTTATCCTAAGTCACATGTTTTCACACTGGCTCACTGAATTGCTCCATCTCAATGCATCCGCTGGTACACTGTGTAATAATATTCTTTTCTTCTAGCCTCATAGATTGGCCAGTGCAATTCCAGTAGAAGAAGATGTTTTGCATTCATGAGAAGACTAATAACATTCATAGAAATAAGTCATATTACATGTATGTGGGAAGGGAACCGCCTGAAGATGTGACCACTTGAACCCTATATAGTTTATACTTTGTTGCCCACAGGGGTCTATACTTGGGCCCCCTAGTTTTTCCCTTTACACCTAATATCTACCATGAAAGTTGGTGTCCGGGTAGCTCCTGCAGTCAGTAGAGCACTCGCCTTTTGACCACAAGGTCATGGGTTCGATCCCGGGCACCGCCAACTTTGCCATATGAGTAGCACGGCTACTTAGTGCTAGTTGTGCGTTAAGTACTGGGAGCTGATAGTAGGTGTTGCCCCAGCAATCCATCTCACACTGGTCTAGCGCATTGTGAAATGGGGATAGCTGATACCGACAATAAGCCTCTCCGACCGACTTACTACCATGAAAATAGCTGATTTTATGTACAAGCTGTCGCATGGTGACATGTGAGCATGTAGATCCGCAATTTTCTGCAAATGTTTGCCTATTTTCCACAAATAATTGGCTACCATCATGACATGCCCAGAAAGGGATGGTAGGGTTTAAGTGGTTTACTGCGATGCCAAATAGGGGTGATTTTATTATGCTGTTGAAATTAAACTATTTTGGTGGATTGAATAATACTACAGAACTAAAAGGATTATAGACAGGTTACTTATCTTCATGGTCACCTTATTTTATTTTATACTGTTTGATGTATATGTGGGGAATTTTCAGTAAAGGGTACATCAGACTTTGTTGTTTGTACTGTCTTTTTTTTATCAGTAAAGCAATAGAGGAATTTATATTAATCAAACATTTTAAGATTTATTTGTCCATTTGTAACTCTGAGGGTGAACAAATGGAACTTGATTTGAAGAGTAAACTAAAGTGCATTTACTCAATTTTGAGGTACTTTACTTGAGTATTTACAGATGATTTAATCCAGATGTATTCAACAGATTTAGTTACAGTGCTTTGCTGGTTTACCTACAAAACAACATACTTATGTAACAGTATGCACATAAAGATATTAAAATAAGCGCTTGAGTGGCGCAGTGGTAAAGTGCCAGTACAACTGGGCTGTGTTCAGGCGAGGGGGGGGGGGGGGGGTGATATCACTACATGTAATCCTACGGGCTGGGGCGGCACCTGTCAGCAGGGAGTATTTGGCAGGATGAGTAGGAAGAAGGCTCTACTACGTCCTCCTGGTGAGGGCTGGCAGATGAGTCAGTAGAATACAACAGCAGTGACAACACACAAAATGTATGTGGGGAGGTAAATGACTAAATAAAAAATATGACTGAAGTATTATAATAAATCCCAACCACCTTTCAAGCTGCAGCAAGTATTGCAGCTGTACTTGTACATACCGCACTGTAAGTATTTAGAACGAGCGACCGCCCCGCCCCGTCCATTGAGTTAAAAAAAAAGAATTGCCCCAAAATAAATTTCTTGGCTGACATGGAAACAGTTCAGGAACATAGATTACAGTTAAATAAATCCTGGGAAAACCCTGTCTATTTCCAAGGAATTCCTGTCTCATTTCCCAACCAATCCCATCAACACCCTCTAGAGGGCAGGCTGCTGCTTCACTTCCCGCGAGAACAACAACGAGTCGCGGGAGCGCGCTGTGTGTGTGTGTGTGTATGGCGAGTGTGACGGAACGACGTACAAAATACACTTGCACGTTTCCGCTCCCACACACACACATACGAATAGGACACACACACACATTTGCATCGGGAAAACCTAACCTTACTGTAAACTGATGTTAGGAGGAAGAAGGAAGAAATAAAGTCAAAGTCCTATCATCTAAGAAGTGAGAACGCATATATTATTACACAAGAAGACACCGTACGTGCACACAACCAAGGCACGCACGGAGCAGCTACTAGCGTGCACGTACATCTGCACAACACACGGCATCAAGCAGCAGCTACAGGAAGACAGCTCCTTGTGTGTGAGAGTGTATGTGTGAGTGTGAGAGTGTGTATGTGTGAGTGTGTTCTTCTTGTTCCTGGTTGTTGTTTTGAATGTAGGACAGACAGGAGGAGAACGACGCAGAGCAGAAGAAGTTAGTTTAACACTGGGCTAGTTCTGGTCTCTGTTGCAACAGAGACAGAGGACAACAACAACAACAACAGAGCTATAGTTTTTGTCGCAGGAATGTCGCAGAAGAAGGAAAGACCCTCTTTCTATCGCCAGGAGCTGAACAAGACCATCTGGGAGGTCCCAGAGAGATACCAGAACCTGTCCCCCGTGGGGTCCGGGGCCTACGGCTCTGTGTGGTAAGAGAGGGTCTTATGTTGCACATTATCACTGTTGTTGTTATTGTGATGCAAATGAAGTGAACTACCGAGAGTTGATACAATGGAGCCAGATGGACAAGAACTGGTTACTATTGGGTTTACATCTCTATCGGTGTTAACAACAGATTGGATACATTGATACAATCCTCTGATCAATGCAGATTTTATGTTAGATATTTTGTCTCCCCCCTTTGTTTACTTTGTATCGAAGTCGTGTGTGTGTGTGTGTGTGTGTGTGCACACACACATCGTGCGTGTTTCGGGACGCTTCGCATTTGTTCGGCGGGTGGGGATTATTTTTTTTGTTTTGTTGTTTTCGTGCACATTTTTGTTTTGTGTCTGTTTGCTGCTTAAGTTACACACGCTATTGTAAACGGTTCGCTTTGTTGACAACAGTGTGTAATCTTGTCATGCAAATATAGCAACTTGAACAGTTAGTTGATGTGGAAAAAAAGGGTCCATCTTTGTGCAGTTCCAGCTTCTTCTTTTTTTAGACCCCAGCAGAAGCCTCGTCAGAACACGTCCTTGCTTGCATTATCTACTAAAAGCAAAGCCCCCCCATGTAAGGGGGATTCATTTGTTAGTCATGTTATTATGCTGGTGATGGTGACGACCATGCTGGTTATGAATGCTGATCATAATATTTGTGTGTGTGTGTGTGTGTGTGTGTCCTATAGTTTGGCTTTTCATAACTCCAGTTGTATGCATGCATGCATTATGGATTTTCCAGTTGGATACAGAGAGAGAGAGAGAGAGGGTCAGTCACATGGTTTCCAGAAACCATAGTGAGCGTTTTCTATGGGCATGCATCGATGCTGCTGATGAGTCTAGAATGATGTCACCCCTTCTCTCCCGTTGTGTGTTGCACCCATGAGTCATAGTCCCGAGATTAGACGCCTCCAAACCGTGACTGCATGTGTTTAGTCACCATATGCGTTCACTTCAAGGACCCTGCGACCAAAAAGGCTTCATCATCTCAGTAATAACATAATTATAACTGTTATTTGCTGCCTGCAGCTGTAGAGTGGTGTGTGGGGCATGACACCTGTCATTTTCTCTGTGTGTAATAAGGACTGACTGTATGTTCTATACAGTGTGTAATCTCTCAAGACGGATCAGATTTCAATTTGCAAAAGATAATCTGGTTAACCAGATTGAGTTGCGGGTGTGAGAGTGACCAGCAAAAGTTTTCCAGTTCCTCATTTTCTGCCGGTGTCCTAGAAGTTGCTTCTAAGGCAGTTCTTCCTTGTTGTCTATTGCAGTGGTTCTCAAACTTTTTCATGTCAAGGACCCCCAAAATGATTTGTATTTGGCTGCGGACCACCCATCTAAAAAATATTTAGTGCCAGGGATAAAAAAAAAATAGCAGATCTACAAGCTCATAGCGCGGCACGAAGTGACACACTATGCGCTTGTATATCTGCTTTTTTGAATAGCCAAAGTATATAATATGGTTAAAATGATTGTGACGCTGATTGTGACCCGCCCCCCCCCCCAAGGACCCCTGGGGGTTCCCGGACCCCACTTTGATAACCAATGGTCTATTGTCTACTACTGAAAAAGCCTGAAGGTTAATTTAATGGACATGCAAATCACGGATTGCAGCTTTTCATTTTAACTCTGAGGACTCTCTGAGTTACACACGGATAAAACAACTCTGAGCACCTGTAATGTCTTTGTAATTTTATTTAGTGTAACCTTCGGCAGTCCAAAGACCGGCCACATGTAAACTTCTCTCCAGTCACAACGCCTTTGGAACATGATACATGTAGCTTACAAGCTAAGTTAACATTTAACGGGCGGGCTGACTGGCTGGCAAGATGTTGTGCCGGCAAAAGTAATGCAAGTGGGAAAGTATTGTTTCAACTCAGTAGCAGGCTGTACTGGTTGCACCAGAGTACAGTTACTACACAGTAAATCATGTTAATGGATCTCTGAGGGTGTAAAACTTGACCCAAATGGACCTGGAAGTAAGTGTCGATTTTTACACTGAGATACATTTTCACACAGAATACGTTTGCAGTGCCATCTCTTTGCCATGTCTTAAGTAACTGTCATGGCTTTCCTCAGGCACGCTGAGAGGGCAAAGTTATGTTATATTAAACTACTTTCTCACAGAACAATGTACCTCTGAGGTATTCTGGAATGTTGAGACAAAAAGGAAAATGCATATTTGTATCCTGTGTGTTGAGCATGATGTCATTTCTGTTAGGACAGCTGTGCAATTTGTGTTGTGAGATCAGAGACAATTTCAGCGATTCTGTTGGTACGCCGACAGAAAATGTCCAACTAGTTATACAGGAGGATTGTTACCAATCTGTCACCAAATAGGCATGGCCTCAGAGAAAACTACCACTCCTTAATTTAATGATCCATCTCTCCATCAGTGAATGTCATTAAACAAAGGACAACCAGATAGTCTTGCACTTCAGGTTCAAGTGAATCTTTGGCTTGGATTAGCCATTCAAACCGTATATCTTCTCTGTCAAGCAGAAACCAGCTATCTCCATTTTTCAACTTTTTTTTAATTCTGTTTAATAAATAATTTCTCTTGAACATCCTTTACGTCTGTGTGTGGGTTTTACAAATATTTAACCAATGAAAAGTATTAAAAAGTGCTTCTGACTAAACCTAACTCCATTGGATCCTCTTTCGGTCAAACCACCTAACTCTCAACTTGTGGAGATAGTTGTTGTGTCAGACGGAAAATCTCCACATTAATGGTCAAAAACCTCCAAAACTCCACTTGAGCTGTATTTGGGTAAATTGATGATAATATAAGGAAAGGACACATTCAAGTATCTGACAATGTACAAACTAGTCACCGTATCAACTTTGATGAGGCAGTGTTGTGTTGTTTTAAAAACATGTTTTGTTTTCTTCATTTCCTGAAAAGTATATTTTGGACATAGCTGGTTTCTACCCGACAGCAGAGATATACTTCTTTTGACCGGGGTCACCCAGGGCTCTAAACTTTCCCCTCTACACCAAATCTCTTCACCAAACGATAAAGAAATAGCTGATCTACATGCTCACACGGCATGCAGTATGCTTGTAGATCTGCTACCTCTGCCGAATATTTGCCTATTATGACATGCAAGAATAAGGGATGCTAGGTTTCCTGTGATTATGTTCTATTCTGTAGGTATAGATAGTGCCTCACATGATTTCACATTAAGGTATTGGGTACCCAGAAAACAAGGGAGGAAAAAGTGCTTGCCTTTGTTGCTCACTCTACCTTTAATAACACAAATGTAAAGTATCTTCTATTTTATTTCATTATGTTATTCTGTCCAGTTAAGGTCCTTACACACCGGCGAATGTGCGAATATACGCAAAATTCGGACTCGTTCAGAATAATTAAAAGACGATTTTTCGCTTCGCTTTTCCGCTTTTTCGCGCCATGTACGCTTGCATTGACTTTATAAGGTTTTAAAAAAAAGCGTATTATTCGCACGAAAAAATCGCCCCGGTGTGTAAGGACCTTTAGTGATCTCCAAGGATCACCCCTCCGCGTCCTTAAAGGTGCATTGGTCTGCACTGGCCCCTGCTGTGTCCAGCAGTACATAAAATCATGTTGCTAGGAGACGAGCCTCAAGCATACACCCGTGGCCTAAAATGATATGTCATGACCCCCAAATGTATATTTATAGGATCGAGGACCCCCATCTGAAAGGATTTTGTGCTGGGAACTGGGAAGACCCCCATAAGAGAAGATTTGTGTTGTTAAAACATTTCTAAATTATTGGAAATAATTTAGATAGCCCCAGATAGCTAAAGGTTTGAATGTTCGTTCAACATCCCAACCCTAATAAATGGCTTCGAGGCCAGCCCGGCTAGCTAAGCTAACAGCTAACCAACAATCGTCGGATAAACTAAACTTAATTTAGTAACTTTTGCCAACGCATCCAGGTGGCTTTAGCATCTTCGTCAACACTGCTGAGACTGCCTGCAGTGACAGTGTAGCCCGGGGGATTCAATTGGCCATGTTAAGAGATCGACAGTAATCAGCTTCCTAGATTGGCCAACCCAACTCATCGGTTTTGTGGATTGGCCAGACGACTATGTGTGACGTTTGTGCCACTGACCCAATAAGTGGAAGCGTGCACATTTAGACTTGCAGATCGCGAGTTTGAGGTCTTGTCTGTGGTGTGGAAAATGTTCTTCTGGGCGGCGCATCAGAGCGGAGTGTCACGTCGATTTATCTATGATGCTGTTGTTGTAGTGGATCATAGGGTTTTCACTTTTGGAAACAACGGTCGTTATAATCCCACAGCTCGGATTGTTGTGAAGGTTTTTAACACAGTGTCTTTATGCTGGTCGAGGTTGTCCCCACAGACAACTGGAAGAGGAGGACGTCAGCTTGTGGTTCCCATCTGGCAAAGGAACCAGACAGCTGTGCTGATAGAAGGCATCGTCTACATCTGGGGACACCTGCTTTATGCATATGACGTCGACATCAACAGATGGTTCAAACCCAGGGTTTCCGGGACTGTTCCTGAGTGGAACAGGGACCACTCAGCCCTCCACTCAGCCTGTGCCTTGGAGAAGTTCATGTATATTATCCATGGAGGATACACCAAGTTGACTGGATTCACCACTTACAGGTTGGACACCACCACAATGCTCTGGTCTTTGATTAACACCAGAGGCACTCCGCCACCTGCTTCAGGACATCACTCTGCCACCATCACCGGGACAAAGATGTTTTGGGGGATATGGGGAGGACCCGTTTGTCCACTTCAACACTAACAGCATTAGAGTGTTTGACACGGAAACCAACTGCTGGCGGAGTGCGCCTTCTGCACCACTTCTTCGGTTTCACGCAGCCTTTGCCTACAATGGAGAGCTGTACGTATTTGGTGGTGACGGGCGGCACGGGCCAGATCTTCAACGATCTGTGGAAATTCAACCCGAACACCTTCACCTGGAAGAAGGTTGTGTGGCCAAGGGGAAAGGCACGTGTCCATCGTGCCAGCACAATGGCATGTGCTGTTGCGTGGTGGGAGATCGTATCATCCTCTTTGGAGGTTTAAACGGAGCACTGTTCTCTATTTTCCTGCAAATCTTAGACTTAAATCCTAGTCTAAAGACGTTATGCAAGCTTGCAGTTATTCAGTATGGTCTGGAACAGTCAGACCTCCCACACAACATCAGGTGGGAACTGGCAACCATTAAAACCAGCAAGAATAGATGGAGCAAGCCCCCAGAGCCACGGTAGAACAGTGAAACGGCCGTCGCCTGGTGGTCAAATCTGGAATACTTCCGCTTTGAAAACGCTACGGCGCATGCTTCTGCCGTTTAAAACCCTAGTGCGCCTGCTCGGTTCTCAAGTTTTCCGCATTTAGGCACAAATTTGGTGCCCAAATGCGGAAGTAGAGAGCTCTTCCGGGTGCTTCAAACGCCAGTGAGCCACTTTCACTTTCATTGAAATGAATTGGTGGGGGGGGCGGTGCAGTCCGCCCTCTAAATATAGTGTATTATAACTCTAATAGACTCTGCAATCTAGACAAGACTGGCACTAAATTACCGGAAGTAGGCTGATAGGCTGACAATGACAATCATAATCTAACAGTCCAGTTTAATGAAAAACATATTTTTTTATTAAACTGGACTGAAAGTCTAGTTTAGATTTAGAAAGTGATGATGTTTTCTAAATCTAAAATATATACGCAACAGAATAATAAACAAGGATTTTCAGATTTAACATTCTTTTTTTTTTTATGGGGGATTTTCTGCCTTTATTCATAGCACAGTGGAGATATGACAGGAAACAGGGAAAGAGTCAGGGTGAGACCCGCAGGAAGGGTTCTGCCGGGAATCAAACACGCGACTCGTTGTCAGGCTCCATCAGAGCCTATGGTACGCACCTTTACCACGAGGCCATCGGCACCCCTGAAGAAACTTGGCTTATAACTGGGTGTGGTGGGAGGCAAGGGACCTGGATATTTGATGGGGGGGGCGGTAAGGGATCAAACTTTTATGGGTCGCGAGTAATTATAATTGTTTCCGTTTCCTACATTAAAAAAAAATATATATATACAGTATATATATTTAAAAAGATTTAAAAAAAACAACTGTTGATCAATTAAAAATGTAAAAATGTAATCAAAATAAATAAAATAATTTCCATAAATGAATAGAAAAACGTTTAAGAAGTAGTGAAAATAGCCGATCTACAAACTCAGAGCAACGTGTTGGGAGCTTGTAGATCTGCTATTTGTACTAGTTTGGGTCCCGTGCAAACGTCTAATTTCTCTTTTGAGTCTCAAGCTAAAAGGTTTGGGAACCACTTGGTCTATAGAGTTAGAATTAATTCCCTCATCCCTCATTTCCTCATCTTTTTTCAAGACGTTTCTCCTTGTTGAATGTCTGCTTTGATCTTAACTAAGTACTCTGTTATGGCCCTCACAGACATGATAATAGGCGACATATGCATTTTTTGCTGTGGTATTGATGAGGTTATTATAGTGACAATGTGACGGTATACTGTGGTGGCGGGTTGACGCACTGGCGGTGTTAACCTCATGCACTTATTATGTCAACTCACCAACCAAGAGGCTAGTAGAGAGAGAGGTTTAAACCTGCAATCCAGCATGACTTCTGTTCTTCAGGTCCAGTTGTTGCCTTAAGTACTAAAATATATAGTCAACATTTTTGACTAAGTACTTGTTTTCAGCACTTTGGGCTCCTAACACATCGTGGCACAGTATAACCACTGATTGTACTTACAAAGATGGTAATGCTTATTGCAACTGCATGAGAACATGCAACGTAACGTTATTTCTGCTCCTGAAGAATGCAGGCTGAATAGGAGTAAGAAATGCTTGGAACAACTGTAATGTAGCCTAGAGCATTATTTTTGACATGCTCATGCACAGGCCGCTGTTTTTCTTTTCTTTTTAGCTCTTTATGCTTTTGATAATGGTGTGACAATGTATATGTATTATTATTATTATCAATAAAGAGCTCAAAGTCAAAGGCATATCATGCATAGAATTATTAGATCGTATCAAATAAAAATATGTTATGTTGGTGATTTCTTAAAAACTGCCTTAAAAAGAAGACAGAGTTGGGTAATCATATTTCCTGATAAATTGGGCCATCCTATATTAAAATGGCCTAGTGGGTGGACTTCCTGTTTATGCCTTCTTCTAGCACACCAGCAGTGCAATTGCTTCCACACTATGCACAAATAATGATGCATGCCATAGGAAATCCAATACACTACATTTCATGCTTGCAACTTTCATATTTACCGTACACTGTGTATTTGTACATTATTTCACAATAATAGCCCTATATAACTACATAATGGTGCAATACTTATTGTGCAATACTTATTAGTTGCTCCTACGCGATATGCGTCACATTTTCCCAGTTACACAGCGCATGCGTGGATATGAATAAAACGACAGCCGTTGCCTCAGCGATGCCCATACATGGCCATATCAGTCGGATTGTGGTGCAACGTACGTAGGTGTGAGGGCCGCATAGCAGCCCGAACTCTAGATGTCGAACCTCTAGTTATTGCAAAATGCCCCTTCACCTTCTGTATTTAACACTTTAAGGCCTGGAACGCATCTGTGTCATATTTTTATTTCTTTAGCTAAAAAGCGTTATTTTACACTTTGGCTATTCAAAAATAGCAGATATACAAGCTCATAGCGCGGCACCGAGTGCTATGAGCTTGTATATCTGCTATTTTTGAGAAATTGTAAAAATGTGTGCAAATCTTTGAATATATATTTTTTTCAAGCGAACATTTGTAACTCAAATCTTTGCTTCTGGTGGTCCCTGGAACAAAATATTTTGAGATGGGGGTCCTTGGCCAAATACATTTTGGGGTCCTTGACATGAAAAAAATTGAGAACCTCTGACATAGTAACATATGTTTTAAACAAAAAGACATTCTAAAAACAGACATTTTGTAGAACTGGGACTCATATCAGGTCTTAATCGGTTAATATACTCTAATATAACAGTCAAAAGAGTTTATCTCTTGTGTTCCAAGGAGGCCTGACCTCGACTAAGTCGACTAGTCGACTGGTTAGTCGCGGGGGGTCCGAGTCGACTAAGTGTCTCTTAGTCGACTCTAGTCGGAAAAAAAAAAAATTTTTTTTTTTTTTTTTTTTTTTTTTAAGGGCCAAAAATGTTTTAAATTGTTTTTTGGCCAAGTCTACACCTGCAACCACACGTAACTTCCACTTTATTCTTCTTATTCCTCGTCTTTGTATTGGTATTGTTTGTGTTGGAGCGCCTCAGTGCGGCTGCAGAGTTCATGTGCAACCTCTTCCAGAGAGAGATAGAGACACTAGAAACTCTGCTGGAGACAAAACAAACTGTGTAGACTTGGCCCTTTGAAATAAAATGTATTTTGGCCCAAAAAAAAAAAAAAAGTTTTTATTTTTTATTTGTATTTATTTTTTATTAGTCGACTGTCAGTCGACTATTGGCAATTAGTCGCCAATTAGAGTCGACTAAACAAATCCTTAGTCGGGGACAGGCCTAGTTCCAAGCTACGCTTCTCTTCAGTCTTAAAGCCATTGAGCTAAACTAGGATGGATATAGCCTATACCTACATAAAGGTGCAGTGCAGTATTCTGATATAAAGGGGTAGAATGGAAGAATGTATGTTTCAACAGCTATGCACTAAGTGGAGGTTTCTTCATTTTCTCAGAATAACATAATTGAGGGACTTGCTTCATAGCCGGATGAAGACAATTTGACTAGCCATTAACACTAATTTACCTTTAGTGCTGAGCTGGCCACTACACATCAGAGTTGTGGCGTTTTATCGGTATGCCGTAGCGGAGCCAGACGAAAAAAAGAGAGGGAAACACCGTCACCTAATAACACCTTAATCATGTGCAGTTATCTATGCACGTAGACGTATGTCTGTAGGCAGTGTTGCCATGTCTGCTTATTATAAGCGACTTTGGGCCTGTCTATCTGTAAAGTCGCTTGTAAATATTGGTAGTTGGTAAGTGTTCGTTGCTTATTTGGGCTTGCTGTCTAATGCTGTGTAAACCACTGTTTCTCAACCCCCCCCCCCCATCTAAAAATATTTTGTGCCAGGGACCCCCGTATCAGATTTGTGTTGTTAAAAGGTTTGAAAATAGCAGATCTACAAGCTCACAACGCGTCGCATATGTGAGCTGAAAATCTGCTTCAAAACAGCCGATGTGTATATATTGGTTTAAAGTGCTCATGTGTTAGTCGCGTCATTTGGGCTTGTTTTCATAGACTCTGGTGGATTATTTCTCTCGCAAAATCTGGCAACACTGTCTGTAGGCTCAATCTGTCGATGCTGGCCTCTGAATTCTCATTTTATGGCCCACATTTTTATGGTCCCCATGTTACTGCACTTACATTCATTACACACTAATTGGATAGTGTGTGTGTGTCCTGAGTAGACGTGTCCATGTTTATACTGCAGATTAGCAACCGGGCGCTACATAGATTGTGTGTGTGTGTGTGTGTGTGTGTGTGTGTGTGTGTGTGTGTGTGTGTGTGTGTGTGTGTGTGTGGTACAGTATGTATGTTTAGAGAAGGAAAGCGTACAAGTTGTTTTCTTTCCTTTTGCAAGGTTGCACAATAAAACTGGGCGTGGGGGCATCATGATCATGATCTCTGGCTCACTGGGTAAAATGTTGCTCTTGTTATTCTTGGTAAGGCTCCATTTCACTTGGTGTTTTGGTTGTCTCTAACAAAAAGGTGTCTATGTAATGAGAAAGACGCCTCCCCCTCCCCCACCACCACCACCACCAGACTGAAAACTGATTTCTTCATCTGATTTAGCAATCACTTTGTCTGGCATTCGGCCAGAGTTATTGACCTGGAAGGAATGTGGTTTATCATAACTGGGGCCTGTGTTGTGTTCCTACACAGAGACAGGAAATCCAGTGATGTCAGCTCCCCCCCCCGTGGGGAGCTGGGGCCCATCTGCCCCATTCTGTACCTATAACTGGTTGGTTGGTTGTCTGGCTGGCTGCTGTGCAGGATCTAGGCCAGTGATTCACAGCCTTTCTTCAATGTCAAAGACTCCCGGGTTTGACGTGCATTAATGGCCAGTACGTGGTTTTCAACCCTTTTCATATCAAAGGTCCATTATTTATTCGGCATTTGAGTCACGGACCACCATGTGATGAGATTTAGCCTCTCAGACCCAAGACTTAGAATAGTTTGTTGGATAGGATTTTGTCCACAATTCCATGCTGTATTGATGTTGGTACCATAGGAGAGATAACAGGCAAACGTTGATCAAAATAACAATTCTTTAATTAAGTAATGCAGATGTTTAACAGTGATTTAACTCTTGAGAGCGTAAAATGAAACCAAATGGACCCGTAAGGGTCCATTTGGTTTCATTTTACACTCTCAAGAGTTAAAGATCTATAAGGGTCCATTTGAATTACCAACTCTCCATCATTTAGCTGGGGACCACCTGGAACCCCCTCAAGGACCACTGGTGGTCCCCGGACCACTGGTTGAGAACCACTGTATTAGGCCACGGACACCCATTTGATTCCATATTTAATCTCTGGAACCCCGATCTGGATCTACACTGTAAAATCTGAGAGGTAGATGGAACCAAATGGTAAGGGTACCATGTCCAGTATCAATGGTATAGCCTACATGTAGTACGTTGATTTGATATCACATCATGTTAAACAACTGAAGCCCATAAACGTTTTGCCTATAATGATGATATGCGAGAGACTGGTTGAAAGTTGAAAATCTATCTATAGCTTTGTGTGTGTGAAGCATCCAGCCCTAAGAACAATATTCACATGGCGAGAGAAGCATGCGTGTGTGTGTAGGATGTGGGTTTTGCCATGATGCCATCTACCTCCCAAAATGGGTATTTTTCTGTGATTTGATCACGACCAGACCAGAGCGAACATGGGTATGCACTATGCATGCTTTCACATGCACTGCTTAGTAGTAGAATTGTAGGCCCAGAGGTGTCTTTTTTTTGTTCACCCAGGATTCACTCTAGTGAGCTTTTTTATTTATTTTTACTGCTGTTTATAGAACTGCTGTGTATTGAATCTTCATGCTCAAAATAATTTTTTTTGTTTGCATGTTTTTCAGTTGAAATGTGTGCCTGGAAGGGGTGTGTTTTTGTTTTTTTGTAAATGTAAAAACTATACTATACTACTTGTTTCACTATTTAAAATGTCCAATTGAAATTCCCTTAATATGGCCTATTTAGTGCCATCCACAGTGATGACAGTGTATATTTATTTATATGCAAAAGTGAGTTTCTGTGCATCCATGTTTCTAGCTGTGTTAGCGGTGGTGGGCTGTCCGTCTGCTAACCAATTAGTTCCCAAACAAGACATCTAGAAAACTACTGTCTAGATTGCCATGGCATTTTCTGTGCACCTCCATGAACCCTGTAGGAGGGCCCTATAAGTCCATGTTTGTGATGTTCAGAAATTAATCTATTACTATGGTGCGGTCATGCAACCTTTCCTCATTAGCAAAATGTACATAAATTATGCAAAACTAAGATAAGAAATCAAGAAAGTGCTGCATTTGTGACTTTTTCAACTTAGAGAGAAGATCTCATACTCTCATAGACTAAGTCTGTTTATTGTTTCCATATCCAGAAATTATTATCTTGACATGGCTAAATCATGCATCCATTTGTAATTACCATAAACAATGTAATCATTTGTCTGAAACAAGGAAATGGATACATTTTTGCAAATAATTGAGATGATCTGAGAGTAGCCTATAGACCATGTTTCCCAAAGCGATTTTGGGTAGCGTTACGCACGTGCGTAAGAGCCTCCTAAGGTAGTGCGTAGAAAACATTTATTGTTTTCATGATTTATTGAAAACAATAAATGATGACCAAGTATAAATATATAAACAAAATAAACACTAATGAAACTAGTCTTGATTGCATCTTCCATTACACAGTTTTGCCTTGGCACTCGGCATCAAGGTTTGGTTTGGAGGAAAGTCCCTGCGACATACTTGCATCATGTCCAGGGGATGTACTTGTACATCATGGCTGGGGGATGTATTTGTACATCAAGCTGACTCACGCTGCCCTATCCCATTGAGACCTGAGGCGATTATTTAAAAAAATCTAAATCCTAACAGTTTTTGGGAAAAAATCTAAAAAATGTTTTTTCAAGATTTTTCAAAAATAGCAGATCTACAAGCTCATAGCGCGGCACTCGGTGCCGCGCTATGAGCTTGTATATCTGCTATTTTTGAATAGCCAAAGAAATCTAAAGAGACACAGATGCGTTCCAGGTCTTAATGGGCTATGGGCCACAGGGCTCGGCAAGGCGTACTGCTACTATGGAGATGTATATAGTTTGAGTGGATATCCTGCCTTGAAGTGACTATGAAAGCTTTGGGTTTCTCTTGAAAGAGTTGGAGGGCTTTCTTGGCGAGATAGACATCTTTGATGCTGTTTGACAGGAAGTAGAGGCTTGAGGCTTGTCAACCTGGAATCTCTTCCGTGTGGCCTACTTGGCAAGATAGAAGTCAGCTCATCTTTGATGCAGTTTGACAGGAACTGTTTTGCTGTAACATTCCCCAATGGTGTGTCCTGTTCCACATGGTAGTTGGAGGCTCGCCACCCTGGAATCTCTTCCGTGTGGCCTCCTTGAGTAAAGATGGGAGATTGTAGTGGTCATATAGTCATACACTACATGGATCTCCCTATACTCTTTGGACTTGCCGTCCAGTGTGGCTGTGAAGTGGTCAGCCTACCGGGCACATGATCCATGATGGCTTTCCAATTCCCTATACCAGTGCCATTCCATCCATGAGAGTAACCTTCTTAGTTTACAGGGGACAACCATCACTGGTAGCATTTTGTGGCTGCTGATCAGCATCGCCATAGTCGACACTAGTCCTTTACTGGTTGGGCGGTTCCTTGAGTATGGTCATGAGCTGCTCTTGTCTGCGCATAGCAGGTCACTCACTGTAAATATTAGTAGGTGGGCGGTGAACTTGTGCTTGGCAATGGCTTTTTTTAAGATTAATCTCTGACCATCCTTCAATTCATACCTGGTCTGCTATCATCTCTCTAAGTTGGGAAAAAGTGAAAAATGCAGTAATTTCCTGATTTGTATCGTATGTTTGCATCATTTATGCAAATTATGCTAATGAGGGAAGGCTGCACGACTGCACCATGGTAATAGATTAATTTCTGGACATCACAAACATGGATTTAGACTCTTGGATTGCCTACTCTTGGATAAGTTAATTAGGAGCAAAATGATAGCGATTTCCAGCGAAGGTCAGCCACTAGTGTGTGCCATCCCAGTCGGACGATTTTTCAGTTAGATAGAATGCGCAACGCGGTCTCTGAGTCTAGGGGCTACTAGTACTGGTGGGTGTTTTTTCCCTAGATTTACTCCTGTGTCAGGCAGTCTTGTCTACGTCAAGATGTTCATTACAAGCTCCAGTGCAACATCTGAATGCCATTAGTCAATTTCTCAACAGAGGAGTTGTTGCAAAGGAGCTGTTGCTAAATCTACCATACTAAATGCATTCAATATCCTACTACAATTTAGACATTTTAGCAGACAACAAGGAACTACAGGGAACCGTACTTACTCACAACAAGGACATATTATGCTAAATCTGAGCCATAGTTAACCCCAAATCAGACCCGAATCAGTTCCGAATTGCAATATTTTGATTAGTTATAGAGTGTTGCCCATTCCTAACTGTGTTGTGCTGCACAATAGAGCTGATAGCCGTCAACATGTCCAGTCTTGTTCAGCAAAGCCAGCCTTGGGCTGCAGTATGTAATGTGAAAATGATACCTGTGTGTGTGTGTATTGTGCAATGTTGTGGCTTGCTTACTGGATTGAGGCCACCCATGAACTCTGACACGTTTCGCTCCAGGTTTATTTAAAGAGCACCATTGATTATGTGATTAGAGTTTTTACCCGATACTGATACCAGTATCGGAAAAGCTTCAGATATACTGCCTAAAATGCTGGTATCGGTATCAACGAGTATGCCAGTCTATGCCATTCCGATACCATGTAATTTATCACATGACGAGATAGATTTCATTTACCGTAATATTTTGAATTGATGTTGGACTACTGTTTTATATTCTATATATGGTACTGTACTATTTACATTATTATTTTACTAACTTGTAGCTGCACTTTAACAATCATTAATGGCATTTCTTTTGATCTATTCCTAGATCTTTACATTCTCAGAGCTACAGACCTGTATGGGTCTGTAAGGGTACTTTGAGAACCACTGTCCTAGATTTGTTTAAATTGGTATCGTTATCGCTATTATTGAAAAAATGTAATCGGTACATCTCTATTATGTAAAATGATGAGAGTCGTCGTTAATGCGGTGTGTCTGCGACTTTCTGCGGCGGGACACAGGCCCCATTTATCTGTTTGTGATGCCTTCTTCTGTGTTTTTGTTGTGACTCTCTCTCAGCTCGGTGTATGACGTGAAGTCGGGCATGAAGATAGCGGTGAAGAAGCTGTCCAGACCCTTCCAGTCCATCATCCACGCCAAGAGGACCTACAGGGAGCTGCGACTGCTGAAACACATGAAGCATGAGAATGTAAGTCACCACCTGTATAGTAGGTCACCATAGGTTAACCCCCTCCTCCCCCATATACATCTGCCCAGACTCAACGGGGGTCAGGCTCCCAACATTGTTTACTTTATCATCAAATGGATGAGTGGCTCTCACACATTTTCATGTCAAGGTCCCCCCCACCCCCCCACCCCCCCGAATTAATATGTAATCGGCCTGCAGACCAGACCCCCATCTTACCCCCCGTAAAGATTGATATGGTGGTGTTAACATTTTTCAAAAGTATTCCAATCAAGGAATCCCCTCAAGGACCCCCACTTTGGGAACATCCGAATTAGACATCAGTCAGCTGCAACATGTGACTCCTTGATTGATTGATTGATTGATTGAATACTTTATTAACAGTTTGCAAATTAGATTAAATTTTAATACAAATACAATGCTAAAAGGATTGAACCCAAGAAAGCACTATGGCTTGTTTACATTGGGGTCCCTATTCAATTCATAGGAACATTTAGTGACAGACAAATATACAATACTATGCAAAAACATCATATAAGCGAGTTGTAATCAAAAATAAAAATATGTACAGTAAACAGTTCTGAGGGAAAGGGGGGGGGGGCATTTCTGGTGATAGGCTTATTTTTTTTTACAGGGGCCAGTTCCGAATGGCAGTTATTACTGTTGTGCTCACGTTGTTATGGTGTCCATTTCTTTGTTGGGCTTTTAGACTCTTGTTTTCTGCAGAAAATTAACCGGGTGGCTAGATCCGCCCCGGGGGAATAAATGGCACTAGAGGTTTTTATGCTGACTCAGACTAAAAGCAATTAACAGGAAGCTCTTAACTGCTACGCCTGAATGGTTGGATTCCTGATCATTCCACGCGTTTGTTTGAGTGTTCCAGCTCAAAGAGGAAATGGCGTTTGACACAAGAACATGAGAAGAATTCAAAGCTATTATTGACTGAGCTGCAGCTCGGGCCCAGGTGTGAGGAAGGCATGCATGCATACATTACATACAGTCAGTGGCTCCATCCAGCGGGAACTCTTGTTAACCTCCATTAGAAGGGGTTTCCCAGGGAAAGGTCATAGTGCTGTATGGGCCGTTGGCTGGTGCTCTGAGTCATCCGTGTGGTATGTCAGATATGTTGTCTTTAGGGGCTGCACAATGTGTCGTTTCAGCATCCACTCTGCAGTGTACACTAACAGTACATGTGCTAACGGTGACATTGCAAAGGATTAGCCAAGACAAACTGGGCCGGTCGGTCACATTGTAATAAAACACTTTTACTTTTTTTAAATACTTTATTAGTCAAAAATGTAAACAGCACGAGGTGCATTAAAGGGATAGTTTTTTTCCTATCGATTAGTCACCCCATGGAGACTCGAATTCATGGATATTTTTGGGATTTTTTTCGCATTCCTAAGCCAATAATTTGATGACCAGCGGAGCGGTAGGCAGCGGTTCCGGTAGGAGACACAAAGGAATCTCTTTGTGTCTCAAATTATTGGCTTAGGAATGCGACAAAAACAAAAACATATCCATGAATTCAAGTCTCCATGGGGTGACTAATCCATAGAAAAAAAGTTATTTTGGGGGTGAACTATCCCTTTAAGGCTAAAAGGATAACACAAAAATGTTTCCATCGTGGTCCTAAGTATTCAATTCATCAGCATAGCATAATAAAACAATAATACGTGTCATCAACAAATACAAAACATTATATTTACAAAGGATAAAAAGAAAAAAAGAGGCGGTGAATGACACCTCCTCTCTATGGGAAAATGCATTTATCCCCCCTTGTGGTCTCCTGATAGATGATTTTTCAGGCCAGTTTAGAAATAATCCAGTGATCTACATGTTTTTATGGATGGTGTCAGGGCATTCCTCCACTAATCTGGAGCTGAGACGGTACAGTCCAGCTGATGAATAACACTGTGATTTAATGATTTCATGGTAGCTGGTCTTGCATGCACATTCTGTGTTTAAAAGAGGTGTCATCATGATGTTGAGTATCGAACGACTTCCTCACCCTAAACATCTTTGCTATAGTGATCAATTATTTCCAAATGAAGCTAGTGGAAGTTTACTCACATGCAGATCATCACCTGCATACAGTGTTGATTTCGTCCACTAAAACTATGACGACTACCTTTTTTCACTGACGAAAACTAAATAAAAACTAAGCTACGATGACTAAAACTAAGACTAAAAATATATTGACAATTCCGTCAACAAATAAAAACTAGACTAAAATGTTAGTGAGTGACTAGTGGAGAAGAGATCCAGTAGAATTAAAAGACAAGTCATTTTATGGTTGCTTGCGCTCGGGTGTTACGCTCTGAAAATAGCAGATCTACAAGTTCACAACGCGTCGCAGCGCGACGCGTTGTGAACTTGTAGATCTGCTATTTTCAGCATGCAACCAAGTGTAAAATCAGCCATAAGACGCCATCAAGGCACCTCCAACATTTTAGTCGACTAAATCAACTGTAGATTTTGTCGACTATAATCTTATGATATTTAGTCGACTAAAACTAGACAAAAACTAAAATATGACTAAAACTAAATGGAATTTTATTCAAAAGACTATGACCGAAACTAAATGAAAATTTGCTGTCAAAATCAACGCTGCATGCATACCAATTTACAATATAGGCATTTAGCGGACGCTCTTTAGCCAGAGCGACTTACAATAAGCAAGGTAAACACACATACACACAGTACAAAAAAAATGACTGTAATGTAATGTACATCAAACGCAGAGAGACAGTGTAGTTGTGCCTCAGTAAACTAGAATCACAGCTAAACCGAGAACCTAGCATCTGTTGAAATGATCTAACTCCTACTCTATTTAAATTGCAAGGTAGCAAAAAACTAAAATATTGCGATGTCAACTTTTTCTAGTACCGTTCAGCCGTAGGTGTCTTGCTTAGCTCTATTGGGTTTTGTGGTGGCTTGTTTCCTTTCTGTTTGGTTGCTGACGTGATTTTATGATATATATGGTATTACTGTAATGCTAGGGAAATAATCCGTCGTTGCTTGATGCATTTACTGCAGATTTTCTCTCATGCCTATGCGAAGGCCTCTGCACAGATATTGGACACGCACGCACGCACGCACGCACGCACGCACGCACGCACGCACGCACGCACGCACGCACGCACGCACGCACGCACGCACGCACGCACGCACACACACCGGTGAATCACCTAAGAAGCACACACGTATATATCCACTGTTCCCTGGCTCTTTTGTTGCAGCTAGAGTACTGTGAATAAAAAGCTGTAAACTTGTGTTGACAGTGTGCTTGGGAGACCCTGATTTCTCTTGAGCCCACCGTGTGTGGTGGTGGATGCACTTTATTACAAAGTGCCTCTGGTTGCTGCTATCTCTCCTAAGCAGCAGCAGATGTAATGGAGCTGCGTGCGTAGAAGTGGATTTATTGCATAAACGGAAGGGAAGTGTTCCATTGTGCTTGTCTGCTATGCATAAACATTTACATTTTATTTGGGAAATAGCAGATCTACAAGCTCACAGCTTGTAGATCGGCTATTTCCACTATTAATATTGTGGGGTTTTTTTTAAGTATAAAAGTTATTAAATATGTCAGTCATTTCTTTGTATATTTAGGTTATTTGTCATATCTGCCCTGTGCAACTTCGAAACCAAAAAGCTTGTTGTTATGTTCCCGGTGTTCCAACGACAAAAACACAATTCAATCGCTATTGGCAATCATTTGTGTGTCATAATCGTGACTGACAGCCCTATGCAAGAGCTGTCCAAAACATGTCCTGGATCCTGTGCTCTACTTAGCCCAATACCCTCTACTCCGCCTGTAAGAGAGTCTCTGTGTGTGTGTATGTCTGTCTCTGTGTATCCGGGAGCTAATCTATCAAACCGCTGAATTGTTCAGCGCCAAATTTATTGTGCAAGCTGCTTTCACCACATGTTTTTTATTTATTTTTGGAATTATTCAACTTACATTTTACAATGGAATACAGTGCACAATAGGGATCCGCCTGAAACCTTGCCCACATTTGGAGTTGTATATCGTCTCTGTCGGGTGGAAACCTCATTATGTCCAAAACTGTGACTTTTCAGGATTCAAATTCAAAAGCATCAAAAGTAGCAGATCTACAAGCTCAGCAGCTTGTGGATTTGCTAATTTTGTGTGACACTGTAATATGATAAAGTAGGGCATTAATTCACAAAAAAATACAAAAAGTGAAAATATGGTGATGAGAGGTCGAGCTTGTAGATCTGCTACTTTTTGCTGTTTTTGAATTTGAATCCTGAAAAGTAACCGTTTTAGACAGCAATTTGCAGAACAATTGAAACCGTGTTGCATTATAAAGCCCACACACACACACACACACACACACACACACACACACACACACACACACACACACACACACACACACACACACACACACACACACACACACACACACACACACACACACACTATGTTAATTGCATTACTTTCTCACTCGTAGTGAGTGTACGTAACATATGAGAAATTGTTTTCTTTTTGTTCTGGCTGTGAGATTGTTATCCGTTCCCTCACTGTTGCCGGGGGACTCCCCAGGAGGGGCTTTCGATTTTTGGAAAAAGGCTGAAAGGGACCAATCAGCAGTTTTGTTTTGGCCCCCGGTCCAACCAATGAGCATTGAGGTTTATGTGTGTCCTGCGTGGGCAGGTTGTTGCTGGCAGTGTTTCTAATCTACTACCTGCCTCCCGCCCAGGCTCTCTCTGAGGGGGAGGCAGAGAGAAATCTGTTGCAAAGGCTAGATTGTCTTCCGAACCCTGGCCATAGTAACTACATTTTAGATACCTAGTATGTGTGTAATATTTATTTATTCTCTATTTTGTGTTTCCAGGAAGTAATTAAAAATAGAATTTTAGGGACTTTTGATATAAAAATACACAAAAGAAAGTGTGTAAAAGTGTGAAAAACTTGAAAAACTGTGAAATAAAAATGTATTTCACGACGTCTTTAGTAGTTTAGTTAAAATAATGTAAAAGATGCACATGCTACTGTCTTTGTTTATTTCTGAAAACCAGTTTATAGGCCAATGCAATGCAGTTATTGTAACCTAGGATGGTCATTTGATGAAAAAACTAAACAAATCCCCAGAACAATTTCACCCAAACAAATCCCCCCAAAACGTTTTTATTTTGGTTGAATATTGGGGGCGTGGTCAAATATTCAAATAATCGTTATTAATGGAAATATAGTAATATCGAATTTCATTTGGGTCACTTATACACATCCCTAGTAATACCCAGTCTCTACATGCATGCAATTGAAACGGAAAACAGCCACTTTAAAACAGAAGAAGGAAGCGCTGCCTGGGTTCAGTCACAGTGGTGTCTGCAAACAAATCCCGAAGTTCTGCCTGTGGTGAGGCAGACTGTATAGGGAAGAAAGGTACTGAGGCACTCCGTTTTCAGCCCAAAAATGTATGATATTTATTTGAGCAAGGCAACAGAAGATGGCCGACGAGTTTCGACACTCGGGTCTTCAACAGTGTCTGACCATCAGGGTGATTAGTCACACTTTAAGTAAAGGCTGTGTTTGGCATTCAAATCATTCTGACCGATGACCTATATCACACATCAGAGGATGCCCTAACATAACACAGCCAGTGTTGCCATGTTCACTTAGTACATTAGTGACTTGAGGCTCGTTTTTTTTCCTGTAAAGTCGCTTGTAAATATTGGTTGTTGCGTGTTGCTGTTTTTTTGGGGGCTGGTTCTTAATGTGTTGGTTGCTTATTTGGGCTTGCTGTCTAATGTTGTTTAAACCAGTGGTTCTCAAACTATTTCATGTCAAGGAACGCCAAATTTATAATGCATTTGGCTACAGACCCCCATCTTAAAATGTTCTGTGCCAGGAACCCCACCCCATGCAAGATTTGTGTCCAAAACATTCCAAATATGTATATTTATATTTTTGAAAATAGCAGATCTACAAGCTCACAACGCGTCACGTTGTGAGCTTGTAGATCAAGTGGTAAACTTGCATCTTTTTGGCTTGTTGTCGTAAACCTGGCTGTTTATTTCTCAAAATCTGGCAACACTGAGCGCAGCATGTGTGTACTAAGTACATGCAGTCTGTGCCGTCTCTCTTCCCTTCTGTCGTCTCTCGGTTCCTCTCTTTGTATCTCTGTGTCTCTGTTTTCCTTTTTTAAATTTCTCCGGTCTCTGTTTCTTTCTGTACTTTCTGCTGTATGTCAACATGGCCCAGCCAGCAGCCACACAACAACAATTGTTACCTTGCAAATAATGCGTGTGCGAAATGCACTGCTGTGACCAGCTGCAGGGTGTTATATATTCTATATTTATCGCTCTTGCACTTGTTTCTGTTGTTCTTTTAGCATGCTCAGCTTCGCGTGGATTTCCTGTTATGTAATCTCTCTCTCTCACACACACACACACACACACACACACACACACACACACACACACACACACACACACACACACACACACACACACACACACACACACTTCCCCTGGGTACTGGAGTACAAGTGAAAAAAAGCAAGAAGAATGTCACAAACAACAAATATGTGTCATAACACAGAGCACACACTCACTGGGCCGAATAGCTTTCACTTCCCAAGGCTTGGATCTGCGTAGAAATCAAGTAGTACAGCTTTACAGGCATGAATAGTATAGTAAACAACTGTCGTCCATGTCAATACTTAACATGGAATCAATCACAAAGTAATCTCATGTGTCTTTTGTGCATCTGCTAATCTAAAAAGTGATTTTTCTATTGATTGATTGATTGAATACTTTATTAACAGTTTGCAAAGACAAGCTCAGGGAAGTACAGTTCAATACAAGGTCTGTTAAGAGGATTTTAAACCCAAGAAAGCACTAAATGGCTTGTTTCCATTGGGGTCCGTTGTACTCAATT
Source organism: Gymnoscopelus braueri (assembly GCF_963280865.1). Lineage (NCBI taxonomy): Eukaryota > Metazoa > Chordata > Actinopteri > Myctophiformes > Myctophidae > Gymnoscopelus > Gymnoscopelus braueri. Next base: position 10,345,170 of record NC_137612.1, on the reverse strand, counting down.
CATCGAAACATTTAATGGCAGACAAATATGCACTACTATGCAAAAACATCATATAAACGGGTAGGATTGAAAATAAAAATATGTACAGTAAACGTGAAGATGCTTTTGCCTGTGATTTATAGCGTGTGCAGCTTTCCTCATTTTAAAAGTTCTTGTGTGTTTGTGCATTTTTGCTTTAACCCGTTAAAATCGGGAAAGCATCTGTGTCATGTTAAAAAAATAATATATATATATATATATATATATATATATATATATATATATATATATATATATATAGCAACATATGTTTTTCAGAAAACTCTTAGGATTTAGAACATTTTGTTTAGAACAGAGGTTCTCAAAAATAGCAGATATACAAGCTCATAGCGCGTCACTTCGTGCCGTGCTGCGAGCTTGTACATCTGCTATTTCTGAAACATGTAAAAATAAATCTTGAAAGTGTTTGAATTTTTGTATTCTATATTATATATCATTTTCTATTTTTCTTTACAAATTTTCTCTTCTGGGGGGTCCCTGGTACAAAACATTTTCAGATCGGGTCCGCACGGCAATTTACATATCATTTTGGGGGTCCTTGGCACAAAAACTACTGATTTAGAAGGCATTTGTAGAATCGTTGTCAGGTCTTAATGGGTTAACGCTTGTTAAGGAGGATAAATCAGTGAAAGGACATTCTTCATTTCCTCAGTAACAGAACTACTCAGCTTGTCACTTAAGCAGTTCAAGAAGCTTTGCTCGACCTTGCTCTCTCTCTCTCTCTCTCTCTTTCTGTCTGTCTCTGCTCCCTTTTTAAACTAAGCTGAAGATAAAATTTAGTTTTTTTATTTGTCACTCGCCCACACAAGTAGGGCTGTCACGATTAACACAATTTAAGTTGACGATTAATTGTCATACAAATAATTGCGACTAACGATTTAATTGTGTTTTTGGCATTGAACATGGAACATGAATGACATTTTAATTTGTGCTTGCCATTTAGGTTTCGTAATAAAAATTGGCACAGGGCAGATATGACGAATAACTTGGATATACAAAGAAATGACTGACATTTTATGCATTTTTTTTTTTACAAATAGCGGAAATAGCCGATCTACAAGCATACAGCGCTTTTTTGTAAGCATGTATATGAGCTATTTCTGCTATTATTGGGAAAAGTGTGATTTATTTATGAAAATCTTTCCACATGGAAACAATTATGACGAGGCCTATACATACAAGTATGTGCAGTGAAATGTTGGCGTGACAGTCGGCAGACCGTGCTAACAATAAACAAGATAACGATATGTAACGACTCTAACGAGATAAGAACTAATAAGATGGTGTCCAAACACAGTCGCGCCGTTTTTTGTTATTATGCCATTAGTTTAGCTAAAAGCCATGTTGTTGCTTGTGGGGATACGTCTGAGATTGAGCTGATGTAACTATTTATTTATTTCAGGAATGAACTAACTGGTTACTAAAGTGGAAAAATATAGACGCTGGTTTAGTGTAAGGACCAAGGACCCCCTAGTTGACAGAGAGATGAAGCAGGGACCCCCCCCCCCCCCCACTGCATATTGTATAGAATTGTGTTGCAGATTCAACTTTTTCATAGATTTCGTAGATAACGTAGATTTTACGTAGTTTAGATTTTAGCTACAGTATAAGTATAGCAACATAAGTTTTTCAGAAAACTCCTAGGATTTCGAACAGTAGTTCTCAAAAATAGCAGATATACAAGCTCACAGCGCGTCACTTCATACCGGGCTGTGAGCTTAGACATCTGCTATTTTTTTTTTGGGGGGGGGGGGGAATGTTTTCAAAACAATTTTGAATTTTTTTAACACAAATTTTCTCTTTTGGGGTTCCTTGGCGCAAAACATTTTCAGATGGGGGTCCGCGACCAAATATATGTCAATTTGGGGGTCCTTGACATGAAAAAAAAACGAAACACTGCCATAGTGAATGGGTATTTATTAGGGCCCGGGGTGTGTGATTCATGGAAGAATCGCGATTCTTATTATCAAAGATTCAAAATCGATTCACAATTTCCAAAAATCGATTTAAAATATATTTATGTATATATGTATATATTTTTTTTTTAAATGTTCTGATTAAAGTTACAGTAAACATTATCATGTTCAAGGGCTTTTTTAAAACTAACTCCAGTCACTTTCAGTTCAGCACAGCTGAGGTGCGTGTGTGTCACTGTCCAGCTGACGCTCGTTGACACTCGTTAATGTTACTTGCGTCAAAGCAATTATGTTGTGTTTCTGCATTAAATAGAACCAGAGCCTTATATTAGAGATTTCCGCCACTGAGGGGGCAGAAACAGCGTTGGTCACATGGTTCATGTAAACTGGAAACAGTTACAAACGCCTATGGACTCCAGTGCATTCTGTAAACCTCCGGTTTAGGGCTTTGTCACTATTCACCAATAGAAGGCTGTAGAAGACCTGGCCCGAAGAAGTGGACGGAGGTGACATAACTCTCCTTGAATGGCTCTGAATGGAACTACAACTAATCTAAGATTCCATCAAAGGCCAAGAATGTTTACATGACAGTCTGTGGTATTATATAATTCTTTGTTTGAGCTGTTGGAAATAACTTGGTTTTTAAAGTCTAGATGAAATCAATTTGACGAATCGTGACCCCAAGAATTTGTGTGACGCCTGTTCATCATGTGCATTAGTCTTCTTCTGACGTGTCTGTTCTATTATCTGGTTCCCAGGTGATCGGCCTGTTGGATGTCTTCACGCCGGCGACCAGCTTGGAGGAGTTCAGTGACGTGTAAGTGGCACCTGTTTCTCTCTCTCTCTCTCTCTCTTTTCTTCTCTCCCTCCCTCTCTCCCCTGGGTGTTCGGTTCTAACTCCTTCCCTGCGTCTCCTGTGTCACGCGGCCTCCTCCCTCCTTCACCGAGCTCCTTCCTCCCTCCCTCCCTCCCTCCCTCCCTCTGTACGTATGGAGCGGTTCTCCCCTTCCTTCTCCTCTTGCATAACCAAAGCATTCATCTTGGCCTGTAACTCGAGCACACAAACCCACGACATAAAGAACAGAAATGGAAATACTCCCAGTGTAAGTAAGAATACCTCAAAATTTTACTCAAGTACAGTACTTAGTTATTTTACACCACTGCAAAGCATTCATCTTGGCTGGATAACTCGAGTACAACCCACCACATAAACAACAAAAATTGGAAATACTCCAGTATAATTAAGAATACCTAAAAATTGTGCTTAACGCATTAAAACCGGGAACGCATCTGTGTAACCACTTGAGCCATTATTTTATACTTTGACTGTTCAAAAATAGCAGATTTACAAGCTCATAGTGCAGCACTCGGTTTGAAAATTCGTGAAAATGTGTGCAAATCTTTGAATATATATATTTTAAAGAAAACATTTTTAACTCAAATCTTTGCTTCTGGGGGGGGTCCCTGGAACAAAATATTTTCAGATGGGGGTCCGTGGCCAAAATTTTGGGTGGTCCTTGACATAAAAAAAGTTTGAGAACCATTGACATGTATAGCAACATACGTTTAAAAAAACAACAACTTTAGATTTAGAAGACATTTGAAGAATCTCCAGAAGCAAAGATTTGAGTTACAAATGTTCGCCTTAAAAATATATTTTCACGATTTTTCAAAACGAATAGCAGATTTAGAAGCTCAAGTGCCGCTCTATGAGCTTGTATATCTGCTATTTTTTGAATAGTCAAAGAAATCTAAAAAAATTACACAGATCGGCGTTCCTGGTCTTAATGGGTTATTAAGCACAGTACTCGAGTACATGTACTCAGTTACTTTACACCACTGCAAAGCATTCATCTTGGCCTGTAACTCGAGTACAACACAGCCCACCACATAAACAACAACACTGCAGCTCCAATTTGGCTTTGAAATCATAATCCTTTAGCTCATAACATAAAGGGTGCTTAAGGGCCGGCATGCATGTGACATGGCTTATGAAAAAGAAGTGAATGTAAGGGTGCATGATGAGCACGTGTGCTGTGCACGTTTATAATATGCCAGTCTCCATGGTAACAACAGACACCCTCGTCTTATTCCGGAGGTGACCGGCAGGTGGGTGCACATACTGTACTGTATGTGTGTGTGCACAATATTCAGTCAGTGACCTTGAATTCTTTTATGTTTTTATTTCTTTGTGTTTTTTGTGAGATGACCTGCGTGTGCTGCACAAATGCACAAGCTACAAAAGGTGTGAAGTAACAAGCATACCAATTATACCAAATGCTAACGTGTTAATTTACTAAATGGGCCAGGTACAGGTCCATTTAGTTGCATCGTTTAGTTCCATTTTGTTCTGATTTTAAGTTGTTTTGTTCTGATTTTGTTCTACTTAGTTTAGCATGTAAAGCGACTTTGAGTACTCAGAAAAGCGCCATATAAATTCCAGGTATTATTATTATTATTATTACACTCTAGGACAGTGGGTTTTCAACCCTTTTCATATCAAGGTCCATTATTTATTCGGCAATTGAGCCACGGAACACCGTTTGATGAGAAATAGACTCTCAGACTCAAGTCTTAGAATATTTTGTTATCGTTGGATAAGATTTTGTCCACAATTCCATCCATGCTGTATTGATGTTGGTACCATAGGAGAGACAACAGGCAAACGTTGATCAAAAATAACAATTCTTTAATTAAGTAATGCAGATGTTTAACAATAATTTAACTCTTGAGAGCGTAAGAGTTAAAGATCTATAAGGGTTCATTTGGTTACCAACTCTCCATCATTTAGCTGGGGACCACCTGGAACCCCCTCAAGGACCACTGGTGGTCCCCGGACCACTGGTTGAGAACCACTGCTCGAGGTGTTAAAACACTTTGGATTTTACTGTGTCTCTATAATAGAACTCGGCTAAAGAATAAAGATTATGGCACTTATCTGACGTCTTGCCTGACGCAGCAGAAAGCGTGTGGAGTGGGCTCTCTCTCAAGGCATTCAAAACAAGCACTTCTGCTTGTATATCGTTGCTATCGGGCAGAAAGAACACTCTTATCTCCATACTTTAACTTTTTGTGTTTATCGTAAATGAACGCCCTACTTGATGATACTACAGCATCACACAAAAAGCATCAAAAGTAGCAGATCCTCAAGCTCGTTTTAAGCTTGTAGATCTGCTACTTTAGTTTTGAACATATGTGGTTTCCACCCCGACAGAGACAATATGCAGAAATGCAATGCTGGCCTCTGGATGCATGCACAATTGCAAATCCCTGTAGTGGCTTGCATGCATAGGGAGAGAGACGGAATCCACTTGAAAAGTGCCTTGTTGCTGTGTCGGTAATCCGCACTCATACGCACGTGTTGTGTGTGTGTGCGCACTGCACAACGCACAGCAGCAAATTACCTATACTCAAGCTGATCCATAGACATTCCACTGCCAAGCCACAAGACGGTAACGCCACACAGACAAACCGAGGGACGAATGGAGCAGGTGGAAAACAACACATGGATCAGGTTATTCAGGGCGAGGGCTCCACCCTTCATCATCCTAGTGAGAGCACCACACCCCTGGATTGTTCCTGGTTCATGTGCTGTTGGAGTTCTGCTCCATTCTTTGTCTTTTGTTTAGTGTTGATAACCCCATTAAGACTTTTGAAATGCACAACAGCACTTTGCTAAGACTGTGCAGTGTGCTGGTAAAACATTTGGATTGCACCATCATGGCACTTAACCTATATGTGCTGTGTTGGTAACTTTTTAGATGAATTGCACGTCATACATATTGGGGTTTTAAAAAAAATGTTTGTTTATGCTGTTTTTAGTTTTGGTCTTTTTATGTTTCTTAGATGGGCTTGATGTTTTATGTTGCTCTGCAAGTAACGAAGGGGGAACGGTATTTAATTTTCTGTATGTAAGTACATGGAGAAAGTGACAAATAAAGTGATTCTGATTCTACCCGAGGCCGACTCTACAAATGCCTTCTAAATCCTAACAGTTTGCTGATAAACTCATGTTTCTATATCAGGGACCCCCAGAGTTTAATGTATTTGGCCACCAACCCCCATCTCAAAATATTTTCGTGCAGGGACCCCCAGAAGAAATTATCACGATTCTTCAGAAATAGCTACAAGCTCATAGCGCAGCACAAAGTGACGCGCTATGAGCTTGTTTATCTGCTATTTTTGAATAGCCAACCAATGTGCTAAATTCTAAAATGACACAGATGCTTTCCCGGTTGTAATGGGTTATTTAACAGTGCGGTAATGTCGTTAATTTATATTTGAGTTCATGGTGATTGATGTTGTGGTTTAAAGCTCTTCTTACTTATTTTGCTTATTTCTGTCAAGTTACCAAGTACTTTGACCATTAGAAAATGGATAGAGGAACAGACAGGCAATGATCAAATAATCTAACCTCCCAAATCGTTTGATTTAATTTAATACACTCTCGACCACTTTTGACCCTGGCCTCCCTATTTTGGGTTGTGTCATTATAGGCAAACCTATATACGTTTTTTTTATCTTCAAAAATTGCAGATCCACATGCTCACAACGAGCTCGTAGATCGGCTAGTTAAAGTTTCACTATTTGTTGTACAGCTGTAAGTGGTTAATTGGATAGGTTGTGTGTGTTTTTCAGGTACCTTGTGACCCATCTAATGGGGGCAGATCTCAACAACATCGTCAAGTGTCAGAAGCTTACGGACGACCACGTGCAGTTCCTCATCTACCAAATCCTCAGGGGGTTAAAGGTAAAGCTAAAGTCATTATTGATGGAGTGATGATTACAGTACTGCAGATCTATTACAGATCTACTGTAATAACCGATGCATGTTGTGTACCGTCATTATTTGGGTTGCCAGAGTCACTTTTCTGTTTTAGTCAGGTCAAGTAGTGCTTCTCAAACTCTTTCATGTCAAGGACCCCCAAATTCATATGTACCCCCATTTGAAAATATATATTTGTGCCATGGACCCCCCATACAAGATTTGTGATGTTAAAATATTTTAGAAATAGTGCACATTTTTCAAATATTTTCAAATATTTACAGTACATAGCTGATGTATATAGGTTTAAAATTGTTAAACTCATTTTGATGCTGTATTACATCCATTTTGCTGGGGACCCCCTGGAACCCCCTCAAAGGACCCCTGGGGTTCCCCAGACCCCACTTTGAGAACCACTGACATGAAGGGTATTTCTGATGATACAATCGGCTAGTGATACAAAGTTCAAAATTCAGTTCAAAGGAAGTGGGGAGTTGCAGGGTTAGCAAGCAGAAAGTAGAACAGCCATTAGTAACCCTACTGTATGACAACCATTAGAATTTTTGTCAAATTTAGGGGCAAAAATAAGGGTGAACTGAACTTCATGTATTTAAGCACTTTCAACCTTGGCGTTCCTGTTTTTGGGCATGTCATTACGGGCAAAAGTGTCGTGCTGTGAAAATAGACGATCTACAGTATAAGTATGAGCTATTTTCGCTGCCCGACACCATTGTACGACAAAGTATAAAATAGGTTCAAGGTTGCGCTTTATTGTTACATGTGTACAGGTACATAAGAGTACAACTTATTTTTGTTTTGGCTTGCTTCAGACAATGCAGCAGCATAGGTAATAATAACAATAAGAAAACTGTAAAAAGATTTAAAAAAAAAGAGAGCGAGAGTGCAAAAAAGAACCAAAAAAATAAAGAACATCAGTGTATGTACACGTGCATATGATCTTGGTATATTATATACACCAACAGCATTTGTTGCTGCCACCTAACTTTATGTAAACAACTTCACAGTATCTTCTATATACAGCAGATTAGGTAGGAAAAATAGGGCTTGATTGGTAAAAAAAAACGAATAAAGTGACTTTTAGTGTGTAATCTCCTTTTCAAGTATGTTTACCTTCAAGCTAAATGTAATCTTGTTCTTTGTTTTCCTGCAGTACATCCATTCTGCAGATATCATTCACAGAGTAAGTTACAAGCTTCTTGTACACTATTAGTGCTGCACTGTAGTACAGTATATCCCATTCCACAAACCGTTCCATATTCCACAGAGCCTGTATTGATCAAACCTTCTTGGAGTGGGTTTAGTTTCAACGTCACATCCATTTATTGTGATCTAAAGGCTAGAGTTGAAAGCATTTGATCAATAAAGGCAAAAGCAATGCTTAAAGGAATAGTTCACCCAAGAAATGACTTTATTTCTATCGTTTACCTTTGACTCGCGCATAGTTTTAGTTTGTTAAACATTCCTTAACGGTGAATCCATAATCCAAAAATGAAGAAAAAACTTGATGAATGGAATTGATCAGATACTCCACATAATGACTGCAAAGCAATATAAAAATCATTTTTGGAAGGTTTCTAAGCATACTTCAGTAGACAACAGAATCTAAATGATAATATGAGCGGACTTTATGGACAGATTTTTTAATATAGTTTTTGCTGTGGAGTCTCTGATTGATTCCATTCATCAACGTTTTTTTCTTCATTTTTGGATTCTGGATTCACCGTTTAAGGAATGTTTGACAAACTAAAACTCTGCACGAGTCAAAGACAACACCGGGTGGGTAAACGAAAGAAATAAAGTAATTTCTTGGGTGAACTATAATTCCTTTACAGCATACATTAAATGTCCTGTGACATCATGGATGTGATAAACTTCTAAATTTTTACTGCATAGCTTCTCTTGACTGTGAGTGTTTTCTGTGTGTCTGTCCAGGACCTGAAGCCCAGTAACCTGGCTGTGAATGAGGACTGTGAACTCAAGGTGAGAGAAAGGGCAACCGTCATCTGTAATGATAGCGTGATATATCAGATTGACCAATACATCAGGCTGATATTTGCATTTTGTACCATAGGTATTGGCTGCTGAGGACACCGATATGGCAGATGTTTGTTTTGAAATAGATAATTATTTCCATTGTTGATAAATATGTTAATTATCCGGTGGACAAAAGTCAAATTAGTTTTTAATTTGAATGCATTAAAAATTTACTATTAAATAGTAAGTCCTTGAAAGGTAAAATATGGTAAACATTTCATTGTGGATATCTGAATCTTTGAAAGAGAGAGATACAAATATTTTGGTTGAAACGCGACCTCAATATAGTTTTTTTTTCTCTCTTCTTCCCACGAACGTATATATAATATATATATATAATTAACGTTTGTTCGTTATATCAGCCTTTTTGTTCTCCAAAGTATTATGATGGGAAAATATTAATATTCCAGACAGGGTGAAGTGTACAATTTATAGAATTCGGGCAGAAAAACGTCATTACAGCATCATAGCTCCGGACCCAGCATGGCAAAAGCTCCCAGAGCACCAATTTCAGACAGTTAGTGTTAACAGAGATGCTGTCCTTGAATGGTCATATTCTATGTACAGGCATGGTACACTTATAGACAACATCAATGGTATTGCTGAACCAGCTAGAAAGAGAATAGTGTAGTGGAAAATAGACCTTGGAACAGTTGTTGCCTATGAGATCCTACTGACAGCAACAGGAGCTTGTGACAAGACTCCCTGCTGTGAAGTTAACACTCTATGGTCCAAATACAATTCTAATAATTCTATTATAGTATCGGTATCAGTATCGGACTTGGACAAATCCATATCAGACCTCTACCCCTCTTCTGCTGCCTAGCTCTCACTCACCTGTGTGTCCCCCCTCAGATCCTGGACTTTGGTCTGGCCCGGCACACAGATGATGAGATGACCGGCTATGTGGCCACACGGTGGTACCGAGCACCAGAGATCATGCTCAACTGGATGCACTACAACATGACAGGCACGTGCACTCACACACGTGCACACACACACGCACGCACACGCACGCACACGCACACACACACACACACACACACACACACACACACACACACACACACACACACACACACACACACACACACACACACACACACACACACACACACACACACACACACACACACACACACGTAGATTTAGATTATTATTACATCCCCAATCACTTCAGCCCAATTTAAACGTTGGCTATTTGAAAATAGCAGATCTACAAGCACACAACGCGTCGCAATGCGACGCGTTGTGACCTTGTAGATCTGCTATTTTCAAAAGATTTGTATACATTTTAGACATAATGATAACTTGTGAAATGGGACACTCTGCATAACAAGTACTTTTACTTTTGGTACTTTAAGTATATTTTGATGCCAATGCTTTTGTATTTTACTCAAGTAAATTTTGAATACCTTGTAACAGAGTATTAGTACTTCCTCCATCACTGGCTAATATACACACACACACACACACACACACACACACACACACACACACACACACACACACACACACACACACACACACACACACACACACACACACACACACACACACACACACACACACACACACACACACACACACACACACACACTCACACTCTCTCTCACACACACACACACACACACACACACACACACACACACACACACACACACACACACACACACACACACACACACACACACTGACACCAGCACCACACATAGACATGTTTCTATAAATGTACAGTATATGCATAAATGATGCTAAGCATTGTATGTATAATTGAACATCACAATAATGCATAATTTCTGTCACCCACACATACTGTTCACATTTCTGTTGAGCGTAAAGAATTGACCCTTACAAATGCACTTTTACGTTTAAAGGCATGGTATGTAACTTTGTAATGTGTTTACATAACAAAACAATAAATATATATATATATATATATATATTATTATTATTTTACCAATTATTATCCTCTAGACCTGCAGTTGTCAACCACTGGAGCAGTGTGGTGGTGTTTACCTGCAGAAGCACACTGCCCTCTCCCTGTATTTTGGTATTTCCACTGTTTGTTTTGGTTGCTCAACAAACATCTACCAAAACAAACACTGGAAACACCAAAATACAGCGAGAGCGCAGTGTGTTTCTGCAGGTAAACACCACCACACTACTGCAGTGGATGATGACTGCTGGTAGATAGAGAAATGATGTATAAAACATAAATGTTATTGTTTTGTTATGTAAACACAAGGGGAAAGTTACATAATGTGCCTTTAATTGAACACTCAGGAATGTACCGCACATTCTTATCTGTATAATGTTGTGTGCTTTCAGTGGATATCTGGTCGGTGGGCTGCATCATGGCTGAACTCCTCACTGGAAGAACACTCTTCCCTGGCACGGACCGTATCCTTCCATCGTTGTCACTCACTCATGACCAACACGGAGATGAAAAGAGCTCAAGATTACAACCGTGTTTTATCTCTGGTAGGAGCTATTGAGATATTTAAAGAAAGGATTTCATAGCAGCACAGTGGAACCTTATTGATTTACTCTGCCCCCTCCAGGGGCAGCTTTTCCCATCTGGTTGCTTTCAAAAGAGTTGAGACTCAATACTTTATATTGTTGTTGTCGGGCAGAAACCTCTTTTCTCCATATTCTAACTTATTGTGTTCTTTTTGTAAATTAACGCCCTGCTTGATCATACTAATAGTGGTCACACGAAAGCATAAAAAGTAGCAGATCCACAACCTTGAAACGCGGCGGGAAGCGATGCATTTTGAGCTTGTAGATCTGCTGCTTTTGCCGTTTTTGAATTTGAATCCTGAAAAGTAACAAAAGTTTTGAACATATGAGGTTTCCACCTGAAAGAGATGATATCCATATCAACACAGTTGTTTGAAAAACAAGCACTTTGAGAGAGAGAGAGAGAGATGGGGAATAGGACAATTATACACATGGATACAAATTGCCCCCCATTTCCACTCATTGGGCAATATCAAAAAGTTGGTTTTATAAAGGAACTGTACTGTTTGAGTTAAGTGCCATTGTTGCTGATTATATTCAGATCCAGGGAGTGCATTAGTATCTTTGTGTGTGTGCGTGTGTGCGTGTGTGTGCGTGTGTGTGTGTGTGCGCGTGTGTGTGTGTGCGTGTAAGCCCTGTGGTCTCTGACTCATCGTAGCCCACTGTGGTGCGGCGGTGCTCCCACTGCTTTTGCATAATACCGGAAGAAAAAAACCTTCCTCTTTTCCCACCCCCACACGACCACACACACACACACACACACACACACACACACACTCAAAAGTGACACACAGTATAATGAAATCCACAGTGTTCCATGTTCAAATAATGTGCCTTATTTAAAATGAAACACTCTGGAGTCCGGATCTTACTGTGTAGGAGCGTTGTTGCATAATAATGTGTTTGCGTGCTCTGTGTTCCGTGTTCCTAAGCCAGCTTATCCACTCCTCTGCTCTGCTGCATGCCACTGGCTGTTAGTCCATGTGAGCAAAGCCCTGTATGTTCATATCGTGCATAATGTCTTATTTAAGGCAGCGGTTCCCAAACTGGGGGTAGGGACCTCCAGGGGGGTCCCCAAAGTATATTTTGGGGGGGTCCCCAGATGATTAGCTTAATGTGCAACATTGTTTTCTCACTCAACAGGTGTGAGTGAGAAACCACTTACCTAAGGCAGTGGTTTCCAAACTGGGGGTCGGGACCTCCAGGGGGGCCCCCAAATTATTTTGGGGGGGTCCCCACATGATTAGCTTAATGTGCAACATTGTTTTCTCACTCAACAGTAAACAAACCAACATGCAGTATAAGTTCATACAGGGTATCTGCACATTTCTAAAGTGACAATTTAATGATTTTTAAGACCCTTTTAATACCAAATTGGCCAAATATTACGGAAGAAGGAGGCAAACATTGTGAAATTAGCCGATCTAGCCGAGCTCACAGAGCTTGTTGTTCAGCTATTTTCACAATATTTATCTGTATCTGTAATGCCTACAATTCCAAGTGCTTGTCAGTGGGGGAGGGGGGGTTCTCCAGTTTGAATATGATTATTTAGGGGGGTCGCGGGTGGGTGGAGGATATATGATATAAATTCTTGAAATGACCTCATATCCTTGGATACATTAGAACGGCTCCTATTCTTTTCTCCCAGGCATGTGGGATGTGGGTTAATGCATGCGTATCTGTAATATTCATGACTTTAACCCCGCTGGGAGGAAAATTAAACACAAATTGTAACCACAATATTGCAAACTTTACTAGATAGCATTTTCTGCTGACTGTGTAAATATGCTTTTCCACCTCTTTTCATTTTTGATACTAATCTCTGGACTGGCTTCAAAAAATAACAGATGGTAGAGAATTCTGAGCCTGTGTGAGCCTGGTCCCTGTATGGATCTCACTGACGATGACATGTGAGATCGGGTTTCTGTCTTTGTAGTTTTTTGTTCGTAGACCTTATTAACCCATTAAGACCTGAGGCGATTCTTTAAAAAAAATCTAAATCCTAACAGTTTTTTGAAAAAAAATCTAAACATTTTTTTCAAGATTTTTCAAAAATAGCAGATCTACAAGCTCATAGCGTGGCACTCGGTGCCGCGCTATGAGCTTGTATATCTGCTATTTTTGAATATCCAAAAAATCTAAAGTGACACAGATGCGTTCCAGGTCTTAATGGGTTTTAATCCTAATCAGTTTCAGCTTTATCCAGGTGATGGCTACTCAGATGGTCATGATGCAGGTACTGTAGGGGTTACAGTGAAAGCGTCTTGCTCAGGGACACGTTCAGTATTTACTGGGTGGGCCGGCGGGAGGTGAACCGAGGACCTTCTGATTACCGGCTTCTCTACCCACTAAGTCAGGGGTCTTCAACAGGGGGTCCGGGACCCCTAGGGGGTCCTCAGACTAACAACAGGGGGTCCGCCAAATCTCTGTGTGACGGGGAACATTAGCCGAAAATAGCAGATCCACAAGCTCACAACGCCTCGCGCCGCGAGGCGTTGTGAGCTTGTAGATCTGCTATTTTCTGAGAGTTTGGTGTAGAGGGAAAAAGAGCAGAGCCAATGGTCAAGTTGACTAAATATTGAGGGTTTAAAAGGTTAGCTGTCTGAAAATACACATTAACATGAACACATCAATAGAAAATATAATGTATGTCAAACAAGTCTATGAAGCCATCTATGGAAAAGTTTAATCTGCAACACAGTTTTATACAATATGTAGTGGGGGGTCCCTGCTTCATCTCTATCCTGCTAAGCAGTGGCGTGCACAGACATTTTGAGGGGCAGGTGCTCAAGTAAAAAAAAAGGGGCACCTTGCGCGGCGCGCAGAACCGCCGGCTGCCCCCCTAGTAGTGTGAGATTTATAGAAGAAAATTGCAATGCACATTTTGGGGAATTGTTAATATATTAGAAGCTTTTAATCCAGAATTGATCGATGTCACCATGGGCTACATACTGTAAAAAAAAGAAGAAAAAAGACGTTTTTTATTTATTTATTTTTTAGGGCATTTCTGGTCAAGAGGGCAAAGGGCAGGTGCTCTAGCACCACCTAGAGTCTATCTGTGCACGTCCCTGCTGCTAAGGGGTCCTTGGCCTGAGAAAAACGTTGAAGACCCCTGTACTGTACTTTAAGTTAAGCAGGTTAATAATATCCATCAACTCACAGCTTTGAGGTTGCAGTCACCCAAGACATTGTAGCGTCTATATTTTTCAAAATGATATTCCAGTATGATATCCTGTGTTGTGTTTGAATTACAGTCTGGTCTGAATTGCTTTGGTAGATACTTTCTGCCAATGTGTATGTTAAATTGGAGTCTGTTTGTTTGATATGAAGGAGAGATTCAATAGTCATAGACTTGGCAATCTTTGAGATACTGTTGAACTGATGTTCTATCAGTAACAAACTGATAGAACCGCTATCAGTTTCATGTTTCAGTTTCATGCTATCAGGTCATGTTAAGGACATTGGGTTTGTTGAGGTTAAGGCCATGTTAAGGACAATTGGTTTGTTGAGGTTAAGGCCATAATAAGGACACGGGCGGGAGGGTTAGCCAATGAGATTGCATGACTTCAAACTGCCGGATTGTGTATATTGTGTAGTAGTTCATGAGCCATGACGGTGTATATCGCATTGGTTCTCATAGCGGGGTCCGGGTTTAGGAATGTTTTTGTCACATTCCTAAGCCAATAATTTGATGACCAGCAGAGGAGACTCAATTGAGTCTCCTACTGATGAAGTACATCAGTGCAGTGTTCATTTTAACATCAAGTTTTGATGTAGTTTTAGTCATAGTCTTTTTAATGAAATTCCATTTACTCATATTTCAGTAATCTGAAATGTTTTACTTTTTAGTCTAGTTTTAGTCAACTAAATATCATAACATTTTAGTCTACAGTTGATTTAGCCGTCAGAAAAGATATGTTGGCGGCCCGTGATGGCGTTGTAATGCCTGATTTGTACTTGGCTTGTAGATCTGCTTGTAGATCAGCTATTTCCGGAGCACGACACCCACGCACGACCAAGCATACATTGACTTTGTCTTTTAGTTCTACTGGATCTCTTCTCCACTAGTCCCTCCCTAGCCTTCTGGCATATCATTTTTTTAAATTTGTTGATATATTTAGTCATAATTTTAAGTTTTCATTTAGTTTTTATTTAGTTTTCGTCAGTGAAAAAAGGTAGTCGACCAACGTTTTTTCTTGTCAACGAAATTAACATTTTCAACTGATTGTGAACCAGGGACCACCACCCTGACTAGCAGAATCAACCTGGAGACCACTGTTGTGCTGGGTGGGTGATACTTACAGGGAGCGAGATTCTGTAACTCCCTTTTCTGAGTAATTCTGACTTCTCAGTAACTGACCCATTTTTGCTTTTGCTGTAAGCTCTGGGGGATTGAGCCTGGAGACAAAAACAAGGGATTGTGTTTCATATACAACATGTGCCTCGTCTTGACAGAGTCTGAGGACATGTTGTCATGTTGACCTGGTCTTCTTCTGTTGGAATACTTTTGGTATTGCAAAGCACAAGCCTCCTTCAAACGACCACTGATAATGATTAGGCCTGTCGCAATTATTACATCATCATCTAATCACAATTATTTGAGATAATCACGATTTATTTTGTGGAAAATCGTTTCCATGATGAAAAATGCTTTTTCAAATATAAAAAAACAGAAATGGCAGATCTACAAGCTTACGTGTCAGAACGTTTTTTCAAAGTATAAAAATGATTAAATATGTCAGTAATTTCTTTGTATGTTAAGTTATGTGTCATATCTGCCCTGTGCAATGTTTGATTACGAAGCCGAAAAGCCAAACAGAAATGTAATTTTTATTCATACTGTATGCTCCAGTTTTCAAAGACAGAAACACAATTAAATAAATCAATTATCTGTATGACAATTAATTGTCAACTTACATTTTGTAATCGTGACGTCCCTATAGCCTCCTTCAAATGACCACTGACAATTGGCCATTGACATATTGGCCATTTTTCAACATGGAAAGGATTATGACGATTATAGCGGCTATGCAGAAAATAATTGTGATTATCTCAAATAATTGCGGTTAGGCGATTTATGTAATGATTGTCACAGGGCTACCCATGTAACACACACACACTCGCACACACCAGCTGAGCGTTACATGCTGTCAGTGGTGGAAAGTAACTAAGTACATTTACTTAAGTACTGTACTTAAGTACAATTTTGAGGTATTTGTACTTTACTTGAGTATTTCCAATTTCCACATTTTTTTACTTCTACTCCACTACATCTCAGAGGCAAATATTGTACTTTTACTCCACTACAATTATTTGAAAACTTCAGTTACTAGTTACTTTGCAGATATAAATTATGATATTATAAAACATACATTAACCACTTTAGCCCTGTTTTATACCTAGGCTATTTGAAAATAGCAGATCTACAAGCTCACAACGCGTCGCACCGCGACGCGTTGTGAGCTTGTAGATCGGCTATTTTCAAATATTTAGTACTTTTACTTTTGGTACTTGAAGTACATTTTGATGCCAATACTTTTGTACTTTTACTCGAGTACATTTTTTATTCTGGACTTTTACTTGTAACAGAGTATTTTTATATTGCAGTATTGGTACTTTTACTTAAGTAAAGAATTTGAGTACTTTTTCCACCACTGCATGCTGTGTAATGTTTCTGCCTCCATAATGTCACAACGACAGCCCTTGACCTAAAGGCTACAGATATAAACCAGCTGCAGCAGATAATGCGTCTGACGGGGACGCCACCGGCCTCGCTCATCAGCAGGATGCCCAGCCACGAGGTGAGACGCTCTCAATCTTCACATTTACCCCAGACACGCCTCCCAATCACGGTAGAAGCAAGAACGAGCACACTCAGTCTGTACATAATGCAATTTGCTGGGTGCACGGCTCACAAAGACTCACTCGCTATGCGCGCGACATCATCGTACCCGGAAGTTATGCGGGAACGCCTACTGGAGTGGCAAAAAAAATACTTTCTGGCCTCGACAGCCCCATACATCCAAACAGAAAAGTCCTATCTGATTGTATTAAAGGAGCTACACCATGAATTTAAAAAAAATATTTGATATTTAATATCATATGGTGTATGTCCCTCAAACCTTTTTCAAAAGGTTTGAGCCTAAATCATCACTCAGATATACTCATCCCAAGTCAATTGTCTCTGGCTTATACAGCACTTTCAGCTGCAATACCAAAACGTCCTCTTGTGCAGGGGGGGGCTACTGAGCAATTCTGTCTGTTAATAAAAAAAAATATTTAAAAAAATTATAAAAAATAAAAAAATAAAAGGAAAAATTCTGCATAAAAAGAAGCATCTAAGAAAAATACAAAATCGAAAAAAAAACACTTTGAACATTTTTGAACAATTCCACCAAGTGTTTGAGGTGCCTGTTTCACCCACATCCGGAGCCAAAATCCGAGCCCGAAGTATTTGTTCGTAGACCCCCACTTAGGGGGGGTAGAAAAAGTTTCGGAGCGATTCGGGCACTTTTCATTTAACATTGGGTTTGCCATCATTAATGTTTATGACATCATAAACATTTCCATTCTGAGATCGCCTGTTCAGACACGCCCATTCTGGAAATCCATGAAATGAGAAGGAATGACTGAATTAAAAAAAAAAACATTTTTTGGGGTACAAGAGACACTGGGGACCCCAAAAAATACAAAAAAACAAGAAAAAAGTGATTTTCATGGTGTAGACCCTTTAAACTACGTTAAACTCCCCAACATGGCAGCTGTACGGAAAGCTTGAATTATCCTCTTTCTATCTGCAAAGTTTTTGTTTCATAAAAATTCACCGTAGAGACATGTTATGAGCTACTTCCTGTGAATAAATTCTGTGCAGGTGATTATTTTTCTAAGTGTCAGAGTTTGGAAGCGCTCGTTTTCAATAACGCAACGTCCTGCTGCCTCCTGCATTATGTGACATTTAGAAACAGGTGGTACGCAGGACCGTTGAGTGATTTCCAACGAGCGCTTCCAAACTCCAATACTCCATGCTGCTCAATGTTTTGCCACTCAGTCTAGATGAGGGGGGGGGGGCGTGTCCCGGTGGAAAAGTGACGCATCCGCATACTCTCAATTAAGAAAATAATAGTCTGCACTCCAAAGTCCTTCTGGTACTTTTAATTAATTTAAGGCACAGGCAGCATACGCGGGCGCGTTTTGGCGTCACGCCTTCCTCAGCGTGTCGGGAATAGAACCGGGAACCTTCTCTGTTTCCCGAGCGGCTGCTCTTAACCTCCTGAGCCACTGCTGCAGCATCTCAATCGCTTCCCAGAATGCTTTGCAAGGTGCAGCAGCGTTCCTCATAACACAACAGTATCTGAATCGTAATAGTTTTGGCTGTTAAACACTCAGAATGAGGTATGACCCGCTGACCTGAGACATTTTATAGATTTATAATTCCATTAAACACTTGAACCATAGAGTAGCTTCCCTATTCTGGGGCGAAGAGATGTGTTTTTTTTTGTTTTTTTTTAATAGAGGATTAAAAGAGCAGACCAAGTTCAGAGCCGACCCCGGGCCAAATAAGTATTAGTTTACTAATAGTAGAGGGTTTAAAGGGATAGTTCGCCCCCAAAAAGATTTTTTTGTCATTAGTCAAAGAGTCTCCTACCGGAACTGCTGCCGGTCATCAAATTATTGGCGTAGGAATGCGACAAAAACAAAAAAATATCCATGAATTCAAGTCACTATGGGGTAACTAATCGATAGAAGAAAAGTCCTTAAGTGCAGTAGTTAAGACAAGAAACTATGATATGTCAGACTTGGGTGTTGGAACAACTATTAGCCTATACCTATATAGTTTTTCAACACCTCAAGTGCCTTTCTACATCCTTGACTGGTAAAGGTTTATGTAACTCATGGACCTAGTTCAGTTATTCCATCCTGATCCATCAGATATATACAATCAATAAAATAACTACTTGTATTAATAATACATTTTTACATGAGATGTTCATACATTTTTGTCGTTCATCCCTCTATCACAGGCGAGAAACTACATCAACTCACTCCCCCAGATGCCCAAGAGGAACTTTGCTGACGTGTTTATTGGCGCCAATCCCACTGGTAGGTATTTATTTACTGTTGTTAAAGTCACACATTACTGAGCATGTGCTGCGTTGCTGTCTGGCTCCCTCTAGTGGTCATTGGGTGGTCCTGTCAGCCATATCTGTATGGCTTTCTGTTGCCATGATAGTGTTTAGAGTTTAATTTATGTTTTGATGTTCCTTTAATCAGTGGTGGAAGAAGTAAAAAAAAGGAAATTACAAGTAAAAGGCTTTATTTGAGTAGAAGTACAAAAGTATTGGCCTCAAGATATACTTAAAGTACCATAGTAAAAGTAATTTTTTGAATTGCCTTTTTTTTCTTTTTTAATTAGAAAATAGCCAAAGTAACTAAAGTTTTCATAATAATTGTAGTGAATTAAAAAGTACAATATTTGCCTCTGAGGTGTAGTGGAGTAGAAGTATAAAGTTCTGGAAAAAGCTCAAGCAAAATAAAAGTACCTCAAAATTATACTTAAAGCAGCACTATGTAACTTTCCTATTCTACCCCGGATTTGAACCTGGTTGATGTTGACAGAAACTTTGTTTGTTTGTTTTAGTCATAGTCTTTTTAAAAAATTTTTTTTTAGTTTTAGTCATATTTTAGTCATCTGAAATGTTTTAGTTTTAGTCAACTAAATATAAGATTATAGTCGACTAAATCTACAGTTGATTTCGTCAATATATTTTGGCGGTGCCTTGATGGTGTCACAATGGCTGATTTTACACTTGGTTGCGTGCTGAAAATAGCCGATCTACAAGCTCACAACGCGTCGCGCTGCGACACGTTGTGAGCTTGTAGATCTGCTATTTGCAGAGCGCAACACCCGAGCGCAACCAAACATAAAATGACTTGTCTTTTAGTTCTACTGGATCTCTTCTCCACTAGATCCCTCACTAACATTTTAGTCTAGTTTTTATTTGTTGACGAAATTGTCAATATATTTAGTCTTAGTTTTAGTCATCGTAACATAGTTTTTATTTCGTTATTATTTCGTTTTCATTTAGTTTTCGTCATAGTTTTAGTCGACGAAATCGACACTGCTACTAGCTCTTGTTTTGATCTTCTCTCTCCCTATCTCCCTATGTTGTATAGCGGTGGACCTGCTGGAGAAGATGATGGTGCTGGACACGGACAAGCGGATCACAGCGTCCGAGGCGCTGGCCCATCCTTACTTTGCCCAGTATCACGACCCGGACGACGAGCCGGAAGCAGAACCCTACGACCAGAGCTTTGAGAGCCGCGAGCTGGAGATCGAGGAATGGAAACGTAAGATAAGATGCCCAACCGTAGATTGACGATCAGTGGCGGTCAGATATTAGGGATGGGGACGATAATCGTTATTATCGTTTATCGTGAAAAGACAAAACGCTCACAATAATCGTATCACAGAGATTTGAATTTATTGTGAAATTGTCCTCCGTCATGCACTGGGATGAATTAGCTTTTGTTGGGGCGGCCATAGCTGAGTGGTTAGTGAGCCCGCCTAGGGAGCCAGAGGCCCTGGTTGCCCCAGGTTCGATTCCAGGCCAGGCCAGCATATGTGTCGATGAAATGAAATTTGTCCCTGAGCAAGACTCTTAACCCTTAATTGCTCACAGGTTCTCATTGGAAACAAGACCGCAAGGACTTTCATGAACGACCTGTTAAAAGGAATTATCCTTATCCTTGAGCTGCAAATTCAGCACCACTTAAACCCTCTATACTTGATAAAAACGGACCTGTGAAGAGCGCATTTGGTACGCTCTTATTTCACTCTACACAAATCCATTCGCCAAAAAGCATTGTGAGCTTGTAGATCTGCTATGTTTGGCGAACGTTCCCCCCCAGAATAGGGATGCTGGGGGTTCAAGTGGTTAACACAAGTGGCATTTTAAGTTTTATTAAAACTTTTTCAGATACAGTATACTTACCGTGTACATAGTCGTTGTGTCGGGCAGAAACTTCTTATCTCCATATTTCAATGCCCTACTTCATCATACAACACTGTCTCGCAAAAGTAGAGAAAATGGCCGATCTACAAGCTCACAACACGGCACATCGTGACACGTTGTGAGCTTGAGGATCTGCTATTTTCGCTACTGTTGGACGATTTTGAAAGGGTTAAGTGTACCCATGGGTAGCCTCGATCTCCAGGCTTTTAGTTTTTAGTTTTGCTAAAAAATAAAAGCCTGCACCAACCAGTCGATGTTCCGGGCATAGGAAGTGTTTCATTTCCCCAACCAACCAGAGTGCAGTGGGCGTCGCTCCAAATGTCGTGACGTCAGGGCTCTCAATAGTCCATATTCACACGGCGGCCATTTTTTTATTTAACATTGCGTTGCTGTGGCAACTGGGGTGGCAGCAGGGGTGGCATTTCATTGACTTAATGGCAATATGGCCGCCGTGTGAATATGGTCTATGCTACACATTGGGGAGGAGATGGGGCGGGGGCTGACGGACAGATTGGTGAACCAATAGGATCCAGCGGAATTTTTCTCCGCAGATTTTGAACCCGCCCGTCTAGACATGATATCAGACACGCTAGGGCAGTCTAACCTGTGGGTGACTAAATACAGTTTTTTTTCCATTTCCTGAAAAGTACTGGTTTTTGGACATAATGAGATTTCCACCCGACATCGACTCTTTGTTCTCTGTCTCTCAGGGTTAACCTATGAGGAACTGCTCAGCTTCGTGCCACTGTCAATGGACGAGATGAGAGACGAGATGGAGTCCTGAATGAACATGGAGAGATTTTTGTAAAACGTCCACCTCTCTTCCTCTTGTTTCACACACTGACAACACTCTGTGAGGACTATCAGTCTCATTTGACTACACACACACATACACACACGAACACACTCACGAACACACTCACGAACACACAACATACACAAGTGCCTGCCATTGTTCACGTCTAGGGTGGGGTGGGGGTCACAGCAGTTTCAGGGGTTAAAAATTGATTGATCGATCTCCTTCTTATCTGTTTTTTGTACCATCCTCCAGCTTGTGCATTTGTTGTCATCCTTGCTCGCCATCCATCCATCCATCCATCCGTGGTCCAAGGCACGTTTTATTTTCCTTCTTTATATTGCTGTTTTTTCCCCTCTCAGTCTGCGTTAATTTCCCCTCTTTGTATCGTGGGGAAATTGTAATACACACAGCTATCAGTATTTCAAAAGTAATCCGATTATTTTAGCAACAATAGTTCCTTTTATTTATCATTTTTTTCAAAGCTGCACATCTTAGCCAGGATATATGACTTCCCTTTTTGTAAGAAACGTGATGTTGATGTGAAACGTATGTCTTTCCACACTCTGTAAAAGCTATATGCTGTGTTGTTACTACAAGAACTTAAATAATATTGTAAATGTAAATAAGACTGCACATTTTTGTTGTAAATAGATGGTTATGTGCACCGGTGATCATAACAGTTACCATATTTATGAACGTAGAATTTCCGAGGCACTCTTACTTGAGCCTTTTCACAGTTGAGATGTGCATCCGCTTGATTATTTAGCATACTATAGACACAGTCCGCACTCACAGTCACAAGGTGAATTTTCTTTGAGTTTTTTTTATTTACCGCCGCAGCGGTCATGACAAGCAGACGCGTTTCGGCTACTCAGGCCTTCATCAGCCTGAGTAGGAGAGTACTTACTCAGGCCATAGACCATAGATATATAAAGGTAGATGCCTCCTCCGACTCTGAGGCGTCTGTATCGCGGCCGCCATATTAGAGGGGGCACGCTTCCTGACTACTGGCCAATCACAGCGCCTCTTTTCCGAGACTGACAAGTCCCGTAAAAGACGCGCTGTGATTGGCCAGGAGTCAGGAAGCGTGCCCCCTCTAATATGGCGGCCGCGATACAGGTCGCTCCAATGAACTGCAGCGGCTAATGAGGTATCTAGGTTTCTATATCTATGATTGTAGACCATGCAGAAGGTGATAATTTTTCTACAACAAATACGAAGATTTAACTTTGCTTATATTGTGTTCCTTTTTAGTAGTATGTACTTCCTGAACAGCCATTGGGTTCTACTGCTTCACACCATGTCCTTTCTTTCTTCCTTGAGCACTTCTGGTTCAGATGAATGTGTTAAAAATGATACGCCATTCTTCAGCTGAATGTGTTAAAAATGATCCGCCATTCTTCAGATGAATGTGTTAAAAATGATCCACCATTCTTCAGATGAATGTGTTCAAAATGATCCACCATTCTTCAGATGAATGTATTCAAAATGATCCGCCATTCTTCAGATGAATGTGATAAAAATGATCCACCATTCTTCAGATGAATGTGTTAAAAATTATCCACCATTCTCAGAAATCGAAGAGTACAACCTGTGTTGTTATTGGGCTATCATTTAAAAAAAAAAAAAACTTTCTATCCATTTTATATTGAATGTGGGGATGGGATCCTCCCTGTATTTATGATCTTTTTATTGTGCCATTTGTATATCACTGTATAAGAGAATATCAGAATGTTAAAAAAAAAAACGTTTTATTATTATTTATGGAGAGCTTAGACTTAGATCTGAAACCAAAACTATATCGATGATCTCTCTCTCACGCGTCAATTTGCCTGTGGCAAGAATTTATAGCTCACATTATCCAAACTAATGCTGCTTTTTTATCTACTGAATCTACAGTGTGGAATGGCGATATTTATTTTGATCTTATCGACTCTGTGCACTCTCAACAGTTGCTTGCTAATCGTTTCCGAATATTAACCACTTAAAGCCTGATTAATATTTCATTGTACGGTGGTGTCACACGGCGAACATTTCTGCCCCAAAACACGGACTCAGGTCAAAACTAACTGACCTCTTTCTTTTTACTCTAGACTCAACTCAAGCTATTTGTTCTCTGAAAATACTCCCCCAGTTAGTAATTATCACAAGGCAATAGCTTGAGGAATGTTACCATTCAATTCCAATCCAAATTTCTCAAACAACTTTGCACTTGTTCTGAGTGTAGTTAGGACATGCTGATTGTGAATTAAAGAGCCACAATTGCCAAACATTTATTCTCGTAAAAGAATGTTTTGATCAGATTTACGTCAAAGTAAACATTTTTAGAAATCGACAGAATGAACTTGGGTCAGAAAGTAGCATTAATCTATATTCTACACCTACAGTTGCTGTTACTGTATGTCAACAGAACCATTTCTGTCTCTTTTAAGATTTTGTTGGTTAGTGCTTTTTCTAATGACTTTGTTCTTTGTATGTTAAGCTCAAATATTTATCTCATTCAGTGATTCTATAGTATTTGACTTGAGTAACCCCCAGGGAGCAACCGATTCATTTCCCATTTTTAGTAGGTCAGCAGCATAGGGCTGGGCAATATGGACACAATCTAATATAGCAATTTATCTCACCAATATCTCTATCGATAATATAGTATTGTGTGACGATAACCCTTTTTTATTTTTTCAAAAGATTTCTGAAATAGCAAAAATCTAGAAGCTCACAACCCGTCGTGACGCGGCGCGTTGTGAGCTTGTAGATTGATTTTTATATTTGGGGAGGGGGGAAAAACGGGGGAAAAACAACACATGGCTTATCATGATATCCAAACTCCCAGACGAGATCTAGTCTCATATCACAATATCGATGTAATATCAATATATTGTCCAGCCCTTGTTCAGCAGTAGGATCAATCCTATGGTTTCTTAGTTTGATGGCACATGTGTGTGTGTGTGAGAGGGAGTGTATGTTTACTCACTGGATGCTGAAGGGCAATACTGAAGCCTCATACTTTGTAATATTATCTCAGTGACATAGGTTAGGTAAAAAAAAAAAATCCTGTTGGTTAGGCATTTCCAAATGTCAATGCTATGTGTTATTTTGTTTATTGATTGTGTTTGATTTGAGATTTCTCATTGGAATGGACTATCTTTTTACTGTTTTCTTCTCCACATTATAACCGTTAGAAAAATAAAGGCTACTATTTTCAAAACAAACTCTCAGATGTGACTCCTTTGGTCTACTACTCGGTAATGTAATGCTCAATGTGCACATCACCCCAGTCCTGGCTACTCTTCACTGGCTTCCAGTTGTTTTTAGAATTGATTTTAAAAAAAAATCATTTTTTTTCTTTTAAGGCTCGAAAGGGTCTTGCACCCCAATATGTTGTTGAGCTCCTGCCCCCCTGCAACCCTCCCCGTGTCCTAAGGTCCTCAGATGGGGCTCTCTTAGAGGTCCCCAAACCTCGTAACCAAGGGAGAACGAGCCTTATCCGTTTGAGCTCCAAAAACCTGGGATGCCCATACCCAAGTGTATTCGACAAGCGGATACTATCATATCCTTTAAACGACCTCCCTTTGTTCTCCCTTTCACAGCCTAATCCCCCTCTTTTCATGTTGAATTTCTGTATCAGCTTCAGCCGATAGATTTCTAAGTTGTTAATTATTTTTGAGGGGGTTCCAGGGGGTCCCCAGCTAAATGAATCATTCACTATCAATCATTTAAAACGATTGATAGTTAATCTTCACCGTTATTACATGTACAGTAAGTAAGTACAGTAAGTAAATACAGCTAGAGAATGAACAAGAATGGCTATTTTGATTAGAGTTTCACTGCTATCTCTACATCTACAAATACATACATTTAGACAGTAAACGGCATTCTGAAATGATGGACGATATTGGACCAAATCATGTAAAATATTGAAAAGTCTTATCGAATGGGAGTCCATCTGTGGCCTAATTCATATCAAATTGGGGGTCCTTGAAATTAAAAGGGCTGAGAATCAAAGTGGCTGCATGTGCACACTCTTAACCACTAGGCTGCACCATAAGCACATGTATCATCTATGGCATTCTATACACCAGTGCAATCATGCAGATGCAAATCAGTTAGAATGATTACATTAAAAAAAAGAAAAATTGTTAAAACAATTATCAATTAGTAGGCCTACTTTAACACTGATTCTTAACATGGAGTTCGGGGGCAATCTCTATCCAATGTCTCTATCCGAGGGCAAAGAGCGAAACTGGAGATTTACCTCTGCTGAAGCATAAACTTAATAAGATCAGTGTGATTCTGATTGAATTTGAATGTGTATTTTATTTTCCCTGTCCATTCCCATTCCAAATGATCTGTGTTTATACTGTAAGAAATGCCATTTACTCAACTATTAATAATATGAATTACTTAGAAACCTCACTCTCACCTTTATCTACTGCGTAACGTTTGAAAGTCACACTATGATTTAAGAGCAAGCAGTGGTTACTGGCTAGTGGATTAGAAGATTACTTGATGTCTCAAAGGGTTTGTGAGTTTAAATCCTACTATTACTCAGGAAATGCAGTCTTTAGAGCCAACTCCAGGAGTAAATATTGAAAAAGCTCATTATCAGCCTCATTCTTGTTTATATTAGTAGTGCCTTCTTACTAAGTTCTCCAGAATGTAGAAATGGAAGGTATGAGAATCAAGCAAATTGCTGTGTTCATAGACTGGGACCACTTCAGCACACAGTACCTCCACAGGTTGTAGTGTGTTAACTCTTTAAGACCGGGAACGCATCTGTGTGTCATTTTAAGATTTATTTGGCTATTCAGAAATAGCAGATATACAAGCTCATAGCACTGGTTTTACAGAATTAAGTACAAGACACCAACCTGATGCTTGAGGAAATAGTGCTTATTCTGTTGATAATGTATGAATTCTTATTTAACCACTTGAATCCTCAAATGGCCACTGAGGATTCATAGTGTCCCTATTCTGGGCATGTCATAAATGGCAGACATTCAGCAAACCTAGCATTCTGCGAAAACAGCCGCTCTACAAGCTCACAAGGCGATGCAATGCGATGCGCTGTAATCTTGTAGAGATCTTGTTATAGATCTATTTTAGCCGATCTACAAGCTCACAATGTGATGCATTTGTAAGCTTGTAGACTGGCTTGTAGATCGGCAAAGCGATTTAGTGTAGAGGGAAGAAATTAGGTGGCCAAGGATAGAGCCTTGGGGGACGCCTGTCAAAGTATATATTGTATACTGTAGTCATTAAACAATATTGGGATGAGCATCTGAGTGTTCTTTCTTTGCACAAATATTACCATTTTCATTTTGTTTTTAATTTGATAAATTGTGATTATGATACCCAGTACCTGAATCCTGAACCTTAATAATAATAATAATAATAATAATAACTAGGTTCAAAGAAGGTGCCCTTACAGAGTAGAGTAAACACTTTGTTAAGACTCAAACCAGTGAATTTGAAATCAATATTTAGTGAATATATGCAACACTGTAATGTGACGCTTAGGTCAAATATCTTTAACAGGCATATAGTGAAGAACAAACAATGAATGACATTTTAGAAGTTTTATTTTTCATGTACAAAGTAAGACAATCTGAGTTCAGAAATCACAATGTAAAAAGCATATATATATATTTACGTACATGAGCCAAATACCCTCCCATCCCACTCACCTCTATTATGTACACACTTATTGTACAAATATATAACCTAAACACACTTATTAAAATATAATATATATAACCTCAATTGTATACTGTACACAATGATTGTAAAAATACATACTGTATAAACCTCTATGAACTAACCTATTGTTAAAATCATATAATTTTGTTTATTACATCACAAGGTAGCCTTGAATCTTATATTTGTATTTTATTCACTATTGTAACTTATCTTCCTATACAGGAAGAAAAGTTACAATAGAGAATAAATGTTAAAAAGCACAAGATTTAAAAGACCTCAAATTAATCTGCTATGAGTTGAGACGCCAGTACCCGCAAAGCTATTGCTCCTGCTTTTTAACAGTGCAAGTGCTTTGGGGAGGTGAAGAGAATGTCTCACCTTCAGGGGAGTCATTATATCCTTCATCACCTCCCTAGTGTTCTTAATCCACTCATGTTTTGCTTCCATAGTGGATGCCTTAAGTACAGTCGTCTTGTGAGAGGTAGGGTTCCTTCCTACCAACAGAGCAAACTGACAGGGGTCCCCTTCAATGTGCTCCATCACCTGTAACAACTCTGATGTCAGTAGTCTGTTCTTGTACTGGTACTTCGTTCTGCCAGTGGAGTCTCTGATCTCCTTGCTGAAGACCAGCGATTTCTCAAACAGGAACAGGTGGCGCTTGTGAACCTTCTGAAAGAAAGAGCTGGGGTTCCACACCTGGAAACTGTCGTGGAGCATCAAGTTCCCCTGGACGTCCAGGCTCTCATGGAAACCCTCCAACATGGCGACGTGCATGGCATCGTTGAGTCTCTTAAGAACACTCTGCATCACCTGCACAGCATCCTTAACCTCTTCCTTCTTCCCCTCCTCACAGCAAGATAACAAGTCCTTAAGCAGGAGCTGGTACTTGGTGATTCTCTGTACGGGTTTCATGAGGTGGGATTTGATGGTGTTTGCCCGATCAAGACCGCGTCTCCTCTGGATGTCGTCAAAGAAGGTTACAACATGTTCTGTTATGAGTCGATTAGAGTCAGGTGTGTTCTTGCAGTAGTTCTCGTACACGTGGAACTTCTCAGCCCATGTGACGAAGCAGTGACCCACGTCCTCTGGTAGCTCAGAGTTGACCAAGTCCTCCAGGAAATGATCGCTGTGGAACTCGTAGAGCTCCTGCATGTTTCCAAAGATGATGTGTTCCTTGTTGAGGATGCCTGCAGGTATCTCCTCCTCCTCCGTTCCACCGGTCATCTCCCACAGGTACGTCTCTAGACATTCACGTAGATCTCTGACGTAGTTCTTCTCCGTCTGCAACAACTCAGCCATGATGTACTCTCGTTTCTGGGCTCGCCTACTCCTCTTCTCCTCATCGTTGCTGATGCTGACCTTGTGGTTGTGATCACGCACCTGCGCCGACTCGGCCAAGCCCAAGACGTGCTCTCTCTTCTGGTGGTCATCATGGAGCTTGACATCCGGTTCATCTGTCAGGCTGGTTGGGATGTACCTGATGCAGGGTGGGTGTGGCCGCAGCATCACTCGCTCTCTGCTGATGGCGCTGCACTCTAGCATGGACTGAACACATGCAAGCAACAGCTGGGTGCAGGTGCTGTTGTTCACCTGCAGGCACTGCTGCAGCAGCTCCTCCCAGGCAGGTATCCAGGTTAACGTCCTCCATGCCATGGTTATGGAACCATTGCACTGGTTGTAGGTGGTAGTGATGGTAGTGATGGGACTCATGGTAGACAGTACTGTACAGTTGGACAATAAAGCCTCCTGCACACTTGACTCCTGGACACTCATCTCCATCATTAACATCGTCAATGAGGTTATGGCTTATGACCTGCGCCTTTTAAAGGCCAAATCTATCAACTAAAACCTAAAAACCATGGCAACGCCTCACTAGCAACGCCACGTCAGGGTCAAGTGTAGACACGCCCACGCAGCGTGCACCTGCTGTCTGATCTAAAACAGACACAACGTGACGTCAGCGTTTATCTAAGTAAAAAAAAGGTAGGCCTACAGTCTTTTAAATGATAATAGCCTTTTTTGTGATGGAAATGTATTTAACATGTTTTTTTCTGGGATTATTAATGTATTGACTCAACCTTAATCCAGAAGAACGTTAGTTAGCCGCAAGCTAAGCTAATTGCGGCTAACCGCTGCAGAGCTACCCAGTGACGTCACCACCAGTTAGTTACTTATCGATCATCCGCCACGATGTTGCCGGCTCAACTCACTGTGGTGTAAAGTATAACGAAGTACATTTACTCAAGTACTGTACTTAAGTACAATTTGTAGGTATTTTTACTTTTAGTGGAGTATTTCCGATTTTCAGTACTTTTACTTCTACTCTACATCTCAGAGGCAAATATTGTACTTTTTACTCCACTGCAATTATTTGACAACTTTTAGTTGCTAGTTACTTTGTAGATTTTGATTATTATTAAATGTACATTAACCACTTCAGCTCTGCATTTCGGCCATTTGAAAATAGCAGATCTGATCTACAAGCTCACAAGCCTGCATCGGGCGTTGTGAGCTTGTAGGTCGGCTATTTTCAAAAGATTTTCATACGTTTTATACATTTGAAAACTGTGAAATGGGATATTCTGCATAAATGAGTACTTTTACTTTTGGTACTTTAAGTACATTTTGATACCAATACTTTTGCACGTTTTCTCAAGTAGCCCACATTTTGAATTCCGGACTTTTACTTGTAACAGCTTGTATTTCTACGTTGCACCATTATTGATCAATACAGTAGCCTACTGCAACGTAGAAATACTCGCTTTTTTTTAACTTAAGTAAATTAAAGTATCGATACTTTAATTTACTTAAGTAAAAAATGTTAGTATTTTTTCCACCACTGCATACATAGGGATCAAGGGCAGACTGGTGCTCCTTTCTTGGATATTTTGTGGTTATGTGGATTTATTTATATGCCTGTTTTATGTCAGCCAACTACATTTGCAGACATCAGCCAAGTGTTTCAGCAGGTTATAGCAAAATGTACACTTTGTGGACGTAAAGAATGTCCATTTAAAGACCACCTGACGATGTCTGGACTAATAACCTCAGCCATGGCCATCTCTTGAGTTCAAGAACATTTTCGTTTACCTGATAAGACGTCCTGCATGGTAGTACTGACATTACATTTACTTAATTCCATTTCCAGTGGTGGAAAAAAGTACTCAAATGTTTTACTTAAGTAAAAGTATCAATACTGCAATGTAGAAATACCCTTACAAGAAAAGTCCGGAATTAAACATTTACTTGAGTAAAAGTAGAAAAATACTTGAAGCACCAAAAGTTTTGCAGAATGTCCTGTTTCACAAGTTAAAAAATGTATATAATATTTTTTTGAAAATAGCAGATATCTGAGCTCAACGAACTTTAACAGGCATATAAGTGAAGAACAAACAATGAATGATATTCTAGAAGTTTTATTTTTCATGTACAAAGTAAGAAAATCTGAGAAATCACATTGTAAAAAGTATATATATATTTTTGAAATACAAATAATTCAAACGATTCAAGTACATGAGCCAAATACCCTCCCATCCGCCTCTATTATGTACTTATTGTAAAAAGATATAACCTAAACACACTTATTAAAAAATATGTATAACCTCTTATATGTACACATTGTAAAAATGTAAACTCTAAGAATAACCTATACTATTTGGAACACACACGCATGCGCGCGCGCGCGCGCGCGCGCGCACACACACACACACACACACACACACACACACACACACACACACACACACACACACACACACACACACACACACACACACACACACACACACACACACACACACACACACACACACACACACACACACACACTTTCCACAGCATGAAAGGGAAAGCCTCGAAGCCCTCAATGTGGGAATGGCTGGTTTCTATTCACCGCTCAATTCTCAGATCCGGCTTGGAGCCCGCCTATATCTGGTAATTTTACACATGCGCTACAACGCCATTTCCGTATCCGCCCTAAGACCGGATCTGCAACCTGTGAAATGAATTGACTCCAGTCAGTCTAAACTGCGAACTGCCTTTTTGCATGTAGTTGAAGCGCAAGGGGGCGGGGGGCGGGTGGGGAGAGAGTCAGCGCACTGAAGTCAAGGCACAGACTACTGTGTTGTTGACAGACAACGGATGCACGCTTATGAGAAACAACAAAAATAAAACCTGGCAAAACAGTTGCGTGCATTAGCGCAAGATGAGGATAAATGAAACATTCAGTCTAAATGTCCAGCAACTATACCAATACTTTTGTATTTGAAACTTTACATTTCTCTAAATATTATAAACTCTCAGGACAGCCTAATACAAATATAATTTATGAAAAGGCTACTATAGGCTACAGTGAAGTCGGACTGAATGACTGAAACGTTTCTTCTTTTTTAACTCTCTTGGTGATTATCTGGCACAGTAGTTGTGGATTAGCAAACTGGACATTAATGTTTCCTTTTCGCGTGCGAATTACTGGACATTTAGACTGAATGTTTCCTTCTTTACCCTCATCTTGCGCTAATGCACGCAACTGTTTTGCCAATATCTCAAATATTTTCACGTCAAGGACCCCCTAATTAATATGTATTTGTCTGCAGACCCCCATCTGAAAATATTTTATGCCAGGGACCCCCATACACAAGATTTGTGTTGTTAAAATGTTTCAGAAATATTCCACATTCACATTATCTTCTAGATGTTTTTAACGTGGTAAAACTGGTCTTTTGGGCTTGTTTTTCATAGAACTGGTGTTGAACAGAAAGAAGCAACGAACCACGCGTGTGTTTCAGTAGGGATGCTGGGGATTCAAGTGGTTAACAAAAGTGGCATTTTAAGTTTTAGGCATTTTTTGATTATCGTGATAATATCGTTAAACGCAATTTTCATATCGTCCCATCCCTATCATATATACTTACCGTGTACATAGTCGTTGTGTCGGGCAGAAACTTTCTTTCTCCATATTTCAATGCCCTACTTCATCATACAACACTGTCTCGCAAAAGTAGAGAAAATAGCCAATCTACAATTAAGCTCACAACACGGCACATCGTGGCACGTTTGTGAGCTTGAGGATCTGCTATTTTTGCTACTGTTGAACGATTTTGAAAGGGTTAAGTGAACCTGTGGCTGACTAAATAATAACTACATAGGATCCGTTTTTTCCCGTTTCCTGAAAAGTAATGGTTTTGGACATAATGAGATTTCCACCCGAACTCGACGATCGATAGATAGATAGATAGATGGATGGATAGATGACTAGCCAGACATATGGACAGAAAGATAGATGGGTAAATACTATATTTGTGTGTATACATATATACTGTTGTGTGTGTGTGTGTGTGTGTGTGTATGTGTGTGTGTGTGTGTGTGTGTGCGCGCGCGCAGCATACATAAAATATAGTCAATTTCCTAGGCTTGACGACTCTTTTGTTCTCTGTCTCTCAGGGTTAACCTATGAGGAACTGCTCAGCTTCGTGCCACCGTCATTGGACGACGACGAGATGGAGTCCTGAATGAACATGGAGAGATTTTTGTAAAACGTCCACCTCTCTTCCTCTTGTTTCACACACTGACAACACTCTGTGAGGACTATCAGTCTCATTTGACTACACACACACACACACACTCACACTCACACTCACACTCTCACACACACACACACACACACTCACGAACACACAACATACACAAGTGCCTGCCATTGTTCACGTCTAGGGTGGGGTGGGTTGGGGTCACAGCAGTTTCAGGGGTTAAAAATTGATTGATCGATCTCCTTCTTATCTGTTTTTGTACCATCCTCCAGCTTGTGCTTTTGTTGTCATCCTTGCTCGCCATCCATCCATCCATCCGTGGTCCAAGGCACGTTTTATTTTCCTTCTTTATATTGCTGTTTTTTCCCCTCTCAGTCTGCGTTAATTTCCCTCTTTGTGTCGTGGGGAAATTGTAATACACACAGCTATCAGTATTTCAAAAGTGATCAGATTATTTTAGCAACAATTGTTCCTTTTATTTATAATTTTTTTCAAAGCTGCACATCTTAGCCAGGATATATGACTTCCCTTTTTGTAAGAAACGTGATGTTGAAATTGCAACGGTGTCATATGATGTGAAACATATCGTCTTTCCACACTCTGTAAAAGCTATATGCTGTGTTGTTACTACAAGAACTTAAATAATATTGTAAATGTAAATAAGACTGCACATTTTTGTTGTAAATAGATGGTTATGTGCACCGGTGATCATAACAGTTACCATATTTATGAACGTAGAATTTCCGAGGCACTCTTACTTGAGCCTTTTCACAGTTGATTATTTAGCATACTATAGACACAGTCCGTACTCACAGTCACAAGGTGAATTTTCTTTGAGTTTTTTTTATCTACAGTGTGGAATGGCCATATTTATTTTGATCTTATCGACTCGGTGCGCTCTCGACAGTTGCTTGCAAATCGTTTCCGAATATTAACCACTTAAAGCCTGATTAATATTTCATTGTACGGTGGTTGTCAGACGGCGAACATTTCTGCCCCAAAACACGGACTCAGGTCAAAACTAACTGACCTCTTTTTTTTACTCTAGACTCAACTCAAGCTATTTGTCCTCTAAAAATTCTCCCCCAGTTAGTAATTATCACAAGGCAATAGCTTGAGGAATGTAATTTTGTAGTCCGTTACCACACAATTCCAATCCAAATTTCTCAAACAACTTTGCACTTGTTCTGAGTGTAGTTAGGACATGCTGATTGTGAATAAAAGATCCACAATTGCCAAACATTTATTCTCATAAAATGATGTTTTGATCAGATTTACGTCAAAGTAAACATTTTTAGAAATCGACAGAATGAACTTGGGTCAGAAAGTAGCATTAATCTATATTCTACACCTACAGTTGCTGTTACTGTATGTCAACAGAACCATTTCTGTCTCTTTTAAGATTTTGTTGGTTAGTGCTTTTTCTAATGTAATGATTTTGTTCTTTGTATGTTAAGCTCAAATATTTATCTCATTCAGTGATTCTATAGTATTTGACTTGAGTAACCCCCAGGGAGCAACCGATTCATTTCCCATTTTTAGTAGGTCAGCAGCATAGGGCTGGGCAATATGGACAAAATCTAATATCACAACTCACCAAATATCTCTATCGATAATATAGTATTGTGTGACAATTTTTTTTTCTCCAAAGGTTTCTGAAATAGCAAAAAAAATAACCCCGTCGTGACACGCCGTGTTGTGAACTTGTAGATTGATTTTTATATTTGGGGAGGGGAAAAAAACAACACATGGCATATCATGATATCCAAACTCCCAGACGAGATCTAGTCTCATATCACAATATCGATATAATATCAATATATTGTCCAGCCCTTGTTCAGCAGTAGGATCAATCCTATGGTTTCTTAGTTTGATGGCACGTGTGTGTGTGTGTGTGTGTGTGTGTGTGTGTGTGTGTGTGTGTGTGTGTGTGTGTGTGTGTGTGTGTGTGTGTGTGTGTGTGTGTGTGTGTGTGTGTGTGTGTGTGTGTGTGTGTGTGTGTGTGAGAGGGAGTGTATGTTTACTCACTGGATGCTGAAGGGCAATACTGAAGCCTCATACTTTGTAATATTATCTCAGTGACATAGGTTAGGTAAAAAAAAAAATCCTGTTGGTTAGGCATTTCCAAATGTCAATGCTATGTGTTATTTTGTTTATTGGTTGTGTTTGATTTGAGATTTCTCATTGGAATGGACTATCTTTTTACTGTTTTCTTCTCCACATTATAACCGTTAGAAAAATAAAGGCTACTATTTTCAAAAAAACTCTCAGATGTGACTCTTTGGTCTACTACTCGGTAATGTAATGCTCAATGTGCACATCACCCCAGTCCTGGCTACTCTTCACTGGCTTCCAGTTGTTTTTAGAATTGATTTAAAAAATGTTTCCTTTTTTTTCTTTTAAGGCTCGAAAGGGTCTTGCACCCCAATATCTTGTTGAGCTCCTGCCCCCCTGCAACCCTCCCTGTGTCCTAAGGTCCTCAGATGGGGCTCTCTTAGAGGTACCCAAACCTCGTAACCAAAAACCAAGGGAGACCGAGCCTTATCCGTTTGAGCTCCAAAAACCTGGGATGCCCATACCCAAGTGTATTCGACAAGCGGATACTATCATATCCTTTAAACGACCTCCCTTTGTTCTCCCTTTCACAGCCTAATCCCCCTCTTTTCATGTTGAATTTCTGTATCTGCTTTAGCCGATAGATTTCTAAGTTGTTAATTATTTTTGAGGGGGTTCCAGGGGGTCCCCAGCTAAATGAATCATTCACTATCAATCGTTTAAAACGATTGATAGTTAATCTTCACCGTTATTACATGTACAAGTAAATACAGCTAGAGAACGAACAAGAATGGCTATTTTGATCAGAGTTGCACTGTTATCTCTACATCTACAAATACATACAGTTAGACAGTGAACGGCATTCTGAAATGATAGACGATATTGGACCAAATCATGTAAAAATGCTAGATTGAAAAATATTGAAAAGTCTTATCGAATGGGGGTCCGTCTGTGGCCTAATTCATATCAAATTGGGGGTCCTTGAAATTAAAAGGGCTGAGAATCAAAGTGGCTGTGGCTGTGCACACTCTTAACCACTAGGCGGCACCATAAGCACATCTATATGGCATTCTATCATGCAGATGCAAATCAGAATGATTACATTTAAAAAAAGAGAAAATAATTCAAACAAATAATAATTAGTAGGCCTACTTTAACAATGATTAATTCTTAACATGGAGTTCGGGGGCCCCCAGGGGTCCTTGAGGAGGGGGTTCCAGGGGGTCCCCAGTTAAATGCTAGTTTTAGGAACCAAATGGACCCTTAACGTGTGTGTCTGTACAATTCTGAGAGTGTACAAATCCCAATCCATTTTGGTTCCATTAGTACATTGAATTAGTATTTAACTCTGTCATTATTTAATAGGATTTGACAGTGTAAATTGGGGTCGCAGAGAGGAAAAAGGGAGAAGGAAAAAAATAAAACAACTTTGAGAATCATTGTTCTGAAACATGTGATTCTGATTGAATTTGAAATGTGTATTTTATTTTCCCTGTCCATTCCCATTCCAAATGATCTGTGTTTATACTGTAGGAAGTGCCATTTACTCAACTATTAATAATATGAATTCCTTAGAAACCTCACTCTCACCTTTTATCTACTGCGTAACGTTTGAAAGTCACACTATGATTTAAGAGCAAGCAGTGTACGTTTTAATCCTACTATTACTCAGGAAATGCAGTATTTAGAGCCAACTCCAGGAGTAAATATTAAAAAAGCTCATTATCAGCCTTATTCTTGTTTATATTAGTAGTGCCTTCTTACTAAGTTCTCCAGAATATAGAAATGGAATGTATGAGAATCAAGCAAATTGCTGTGTTCATAGACTGGGACCACTTCAGCACACAGTACCTCCACAGGGTGTAGTGTGTTAACTCTTTAAGACCGGGAACGCATCTGTGTGTCATTTTAAGATTTATTTGGCTATTCGAAAATAGCAGATATACAAGCTCATAGCACTGGTTTTACAGAATTAAGTACAAGACACCAACCTGATGCTTGGGGAAATAGTGCTTATTCTGTTGATAATGTATGAATTCTTATTTAACCACTTGAATCCTCAAATGGCCACTGAGGATTCATAGTGTCCCTATTCTGGGCATGTCATAAATGGCAGACATTCAGCAAACCTATAGCATTCTGCGAAAACAGCCGCTCTACAAGCTCACAAGGCGATGCAATGCGATGCGCTGTAATCTTGTAGAGATCTTGTTATAGATCTATATTAGCCGGTCTACAAGCTCACAATGTGATGCATTTGTAAGCTTGTAGACTGGCTTGTAGATCGGCAAAGCGATTTAGTGTAGAGGGAAGAAATTAAGTGGCCAAGGGTAGAGCCTTGGGGGACCCCGGTCAAAGTATATATTGTATACTGTAGTCATTAAACAATATTGGGATGAGCATCTGAGTGTTCTTTCTTTGCACAAATATTACCATTT
The DNA here is from genome assembly GCF_963280865.1 of Gymnoscopelus braueri. Taxonomy (NCBI): domain Eukaryota; kingdom Metazoa; phylum Chordata; class Actinopteri; order Myctophiformes; family Myctophidae; genus Gymnoscopelus; species Gymnoscopelus braueri. Next base: position 10,307,339 of record NC_137612.1, on the reverse strand, counting down.
TCATTTTGTTTTTAATTTGATAAATTGTGATTATGATACCCAGTACCTGAATCCTGAACCTTATTAATAATAATAATAATAATAATAATAACTAGGTTCAAAGAAGGTGCCCTTACAGAGTAGAGTAAACACTTTGTTAAGACTCAAACCAGTTAATTTGAAATCAATATTTAGTGAATATATGCAACACTGTAATGTGACGCTTTGGTCAAATATCTTTAACAGGCATATAGTGAAGAACAAACAATGAATGACATTTTAGAAGTTTTATTTTTCATGTACAAAGTAAGACAATCTGAGTTCAGAAATCACAATGTAAAAAGCATATATATATATTTACGTACATGAGCCAAATACCCTCCCATCCCACTCACCTCTATTATGTACACACATGACTTATTGTACAAATATATAACCTAAACACACTTATTAAAATATAATATATATAACCTCAATTGTATACAGTACAAAATGATTGTAAAAATACATACTGTATAAATCTCTATGAACTAACCTATTGTTAAAATCATATAATTTTGTTTATTACATCACAAGGTAGCCTTGTGATTTAAAAGACCTCAAATAAATCTGCTATGAGTTGAGACGCCAGTACCCGCAAAGCTATTGCTCCTGCTTTTTAACAGTGCAAGTGCTTTGGGGAGGTGAAGAGAATGTCTCACCTTCAGGGGAGTCATTATATCCTTCATCAACTCCCTAGTGTTCTTAATCCACTCATGTTTTGCTTCCATAGTGGATGCCTTAAGTACAGTCGTCTTGTGAGAGGTGGGGTTCCTTCCTACCAACAGAGCAAATTTACAGGGGTCCCCTTCAATGTGCTCCATCACCTGTAACAACTCTGATGTCAGTAGTCTGTTCTTGTACTGGTACTTCGTTCTGCCAGTGGAGTCTCTGATCTCCTTGCTGAAGACCAGCGATTTCTCAAACAGGAACAGGTGGCGCTTGTGAACCTTCTGAAAGAAATAGTTGGGGTTCCACACCTGGAAACTGTCGTGGAGCATCAAGTTCCCCTGGACGTCCAGGCTCTCATGGAAACCCTCCAACATGGCGACGTGCATGGCATCGTTGAGTCTCTTAAGAACACTCTGCATCACCTGCACAGCATCCTTAACCTCTTCCTTCTTCCCCTCCTCACAGCAAGATAACAAGTCCTTCAGCAGGAGCTGGTACTTGGTGATTCTCTGTACGGGTTTCATGAGGTGGGATTTGATGGTGTTTGCCCGATCAAGACCGCGTCTCCTCTGGATGTCGTCAAAGAAGGTTACAACAGGTTCTGTTATGAGTCGATTAGAGTCAGGTGTGTTCTTGCAGTAGTTCTCGTACACGTGGAACTTCTCAGCCCATGTGACGAAGCAGTGACCCACGTCCTCTGGTAGCTCAGAGTTGACCAAGTCCTCCAGGAAATGATCGCTGTGGAACTCGTAGAGCTCCTGCATGTTTCCAAAGATGATGTGTTCCTTGTTGAGGATGCCTGCAGGTATATCCTCCTCCTCCGTTCCACCGGTCATCTCCCACAGGTACGTCTCTAGACATTCACGTAGATCTCTGACGTAGTTCTTCTCCGTCTGCAACAACTCAGCCATGATGTACTCTCGTTTCTGGGCTCGCCTACTCCTCTTCTCCTCATCGTTGCTGATGCTGACCTTGTGGTTGTGATCACGCACCTGCTGCGACAACTCAGCCAAGCCCAAGACGTGCTCTCTCTCCTGGGCTAACTTCTGGTGGTCGTGGTGGTCATCATGGAGCTTGACATCCTGTTGTTCATCTGTCAGGCTGGTTGAGATGTACCTGATGCAGGGTAGGTGTGGCCGCAGCATCACTCGCTCTCTGCTGATGGCGCTGCGCTCTAGCATGGACTGAACACATGCAAGCAACAGCTGGGTGCAGGTGCTGTTGTTCACCTGCAGGCACTGCTGCAGCAGCTCCTCCCAGGCAGGTATCCAGGTTAACCTCCTCCATGCCATGGTTATGGAACCATTGCACTGGTTGTAGGTGGTAGTGATGGTAGTGATGGGACTCATGGTAGACAGTACTGTACAGTTGGACAATAAAGCCTCCTGCACACTTGACTCCTGGACACTCATCTCCATCATTAACATCGTCAATGACGTTATGGCTTATGACCTGCGCCTTTTAAAGGCCAAATCTATCAACTAAAACCTAAAAACCATGGCAACGCCTCACTAGCGCAACGCCACGTCAGGGTCAAGTGGAGACACGCCCACGCAGCGTGCACCTGCTGAGCTAAAACAGACACAACGTGACGTCAGCGTTTATCTAAGTAAAAAAAAGGTAGGCCTACAGTCTTTTAAATGATAATAGCCTTTTTTGTATGTATTTAATGTATTTAACATGTTTTTTTCTGGGATTATTAATGTATTGACTCAACCTAAATCCAGGAGAACGTTAGTTAGCCGCAAGCTAAGCTAATTGCGGTTAACCGCTGCAGAGCTACCCAGTGACGTCACCACCAGTTAGTTACTTATCGATCATCCGCCACGATGTTGCCGGCTCAACTCACTGTGGTGTAAAGTATAACGAAGTACATTTACTCAAGTACTGTACTTAAGTACAATTTGTAGGTATTTTTTACTTTTACTGGAGTATTTCCGATTTTCAGTACTTTTACTTCTACTCTACATCTAAGAGGCAAGTATTGTACTTTTTACTCCACTGCAATTATTTGACAACTTTTAGTTGCTATTTACTTTGTAGATTTTGATTATTATTAAATGTACATTAACCACTTCAGCTCTGCATTTCGGCCATTTGAAAATAGCAGATCTGATCTATAAGCTCACAAGCCTGCATCGGGCGTTGTGAGCTTGTAGGTCGGCTATTTTCAAAAGATTTTCATACGTTTTATACATTTAAAAACTGTGAAATGGGATATTCTGCATAAATGAGTACTTTAAGTACATTTTGATACCAATACTTTTGCACGTTTTCTCAAGTAGCCCACATTTTGAATTCCGGACTTTTACTTGTAACAGCTTAAATGTATTTCTACGTTGCACCATTATTGATCAATACAGTAGCCTACTGCAACGTAGAAATACTCGCTTTTTTTTTTACTTAAGTAAATTAAAGTATCGATACTTTAATTTACTTAAGTAAAAACATTGTATTACTTTTTTCCACCACTGCATACATAGGGATCAAGGGCAGACTGGTGCTCCTTTCTTGGATATTTTGTGGTTATGTGGATTTATTTATATGCCTGTTTTATGTCAGCCAACTACATTTTGCAGCCAAGTGTTTCAGCAGGTTATAAGCAAAATTTACACTTTGTGGACGTAAAGAATGTCCATTTAAAGACCACCTGACGATGTCTGGACTAATAACCTCAGCCATGGCCATCTCTTGAGTTCAAGAACATTTTCGTTTACCTGATAAGACGTCCTGCATGGTAGTACTGACATTACATTTACTTAATTCCATTTCCAGTGGTGGAAAAAAGTACTCAAATGTTTTACTTAAGTAAAAGTATCAATACTGCAATGTAGAAATACCGTTACAAGAAAAGTCCGGAATTAAACATTTACTTGAGTAAAAGTAGAAAAATGTACTTGAAGCACCAAAAGTAGAAAGTACTCATTTTGCAGAATGTCCCGTTTCACAAGTTAAAAATGTATATAATATTTTTTTGAAAATAGCAGATATAATCTGAGCTCAACGATCTTTAACAGGCATATAAGTGAAGAACAAACAATGAATGATATTCTAGAAGTTTTATTTTTCATGTACAAAGTAAGAAAATCTGAGAAATCACATTGTAAAAAGTATATATATATTCTTGAAATGCAAATAATTCAAACAAGTACATGAGCCAAATACCCTCCCATCCGCCTCTATTATGTACTTATTGTAAAAAGATATAACCTAAACACACTTATTAAAAAATATGTATAACCTCTTATATGTACACATTGTAAAAATGTAAACTCTAAGAATAACCTATACTATTTGGAACACACACACACACACACACACACACACACACACACACACACACACACACACACACACACACACACACACACACACACACACACACACACACACACACACACACACACACACCAGGCTTTCCACAGCATGAAAGGGAAAGCCTCAGAGCCCTCAATGTGGGAATGGCTGGTTTCTATTCACCGCTCAATTCTCAGATCCGGCTTGGAGCCCGCCTATATCTGGTAATTTTACACATACGCTATAACGCCATTTCCGTATCCGCCCTAAGACCGGATCTGCAACCTGTGAAATGAATTGACTCCAGTCAGTCTAAACTCCCCACACAGACAGACGCCTGCGCTGTGAGAACCAAACAACCAGGGTTGCCATGTCTGCTTATCATCAAAGCGACTTTGGGCTTGTTTTTCTGTAAAGTTGCTTTTAAATATTTATTGTAATAATAGCAATTGCAGGTTGTTTTTTTGGGGTTGTTTCTAAAGTTTAGTTGCTTATTTGGCCTTTGTTTCATAATGTTTAAATCAGTGGTTCTCAAACATTTTCATGTCAAGGACCCCCTAATTAATATGTATTTGTCTGCAGACCCCCATCTGAAAATATTTTATGCCAGGGACCCCCATTCACAATAATTTGTGTTGTTAAAATGTTTCAGAAATAATCCACATTCACATTTTCTTCTAGATGTTTTTGAAAATAGCAGATCTACAAGCTTGTAGGTCGGCTATTTTCAAATAGCTGATGTAATAGGGGCTAACGTGGTAAAACTGTTCTTTTGGCCTTGTTTTTCATAGACCTGGTCGCTTGTTTCACTCACACAATCTGGCAACACTGCCCACCACCAGTCCACTCAACCCTGCAAGCGTCCATCCTCTACAACAGCCTCAATATGGACAGAAAAGGTAAGTAACAGCAAAACCACATTAATGGCATTAGAGCCTCCAGAAAACACTGTGCTTCTTTATCCAGCCCTGCCCGGCTTGTCAACATAAACAGCAGCTTTACTGTTGTGTGTGTTCTAAGTGTTGAACAGAAAGAAGCAACGAACCACGCGTGTGTTTCAGTAGGGATGCTGGGGGTTCAAGTGGTTAACAAAAGTGGCATTTTAAGTTTTAGGCATTTTTTGATTATCGTGATAATATCGTTAAACGCAATTTTCATATCGTCCCATCCCTATCAGATATACTTACCGTGTACATAGGCATAGCCGTTGTGTCGGGCAGAAACTTTCTTTCTCCATATTTCAATGCCCTACTTCATCATACAACACTGTCTCGCAAAAGTAGAGAAAATAGCCAATCTACAATTAAGCTCACAACACGGCACATCGTGGCACGTTTGTGAGCTTGAGGATCTGCTATTTTTGCTACTGTTGGACGATTTTGAAAGGGTTAAGTGAACCTGTGGCTGACTAAATAATAACTACATAGGATCCGTTTTTTCCCGTTTCCTGAAAAGTAATGGTTTTGGACATAATGAGATTTCCACCCGAACTTGACGATCGATAGATAGATAGATTAGATAGATGGGTAGATGGATAGATGGATGGATAGATGACTAGCCAGACATATGGACAGAAAGATAGATGGGTAAATACGATAGATAAGATATTTGTGTGTATACATATATACTTTTGTGTGTGTGTGTGTGTGTGTGTGTGTGTGTGTGTGTGTGTGTGTGTGTGTGTGTGTGTGTGTGTGTGTGTGTGTGTGTGTGTGTGTGTGTGTGTGGCATACATATAATATAGCATGTCAATTTCCTAGGCTTGACGACTCTTTTGTTCTCTGTCTCTCAGGGTTAACCTATGAGGAACTGCTCAGCTTCGTGCCACCGTCATTGGACGATGACGAGATGGAGTCCTGAATGAACATGGAGAGATTTTTGTAAAACGTCCACCTCTCTTCCTCTTGTTTCACACACTGACAATACTCTGTGAGGACTATCAGTCTCATTTGACCACACACACACACACACACACACACACACACACACACACACACACACACACACACACACACACACACACACACACACACACGAACACACTCACGAACACACAACATACAAGTGCCTGCCATTGTTCACGTCTAGGGTGGGGTGGGGTGGGGGTCACAGCAGTTTCAGGGGTTAAAAATTGATTGATCGATCTCCTTCTTATCTGTTTTTTGTACCATCCTCCAGCTTGTGCTTTTGTTGTCATCCTTGCTCGCCATCCATCCATCCATCCATCCGTGGTCCAAGGCACGTTTTATTTTCCTTCTTTATATTGCTGTTTTTTCCCCTCTCAGTCTGCGTTAATTTCCCTCTTTGTGTCGTGGGGAAATTGTAATACACACAGCTATCAGTATTTCAAAAGTGATCAGATTATTTTAGCAACAATTGTTCCTTTTATTTATAATTTTTTTCAAAGCTGCACATCTTAGCCAGGATATATGACTTCCCTTTTTGTAAGAAACGTGATGTTGAAATTGCAACGGTGTCATATTATGTGAAACGTATGTCTTTCCACACTCTGTAAAAGCTATATGCTGTGTTGTTACTACAAGAACTTAAATAATATTGTAAATGTAAATAAGACTGCACATTTTTGTTGTAAATAGATGGTTATGTGCACCGGTGATCATAACAGTTACCATATTTATGAACATAGAATTTCCGAGGCACTCTTACTTGAGCCTTTTCACAGTTGATTATTTAGCATACTATAGACACAGTCCGTACTCACAGTCACAAGGTGAATTTTCTTTGAGTTTTTTTTATCTACAGTGTGGAATGGCCATATTTATTTTGATCTTATCGACTCGGTGCGCTCTCGACAGTTGCTTGCAAATCGTTTCCGAATATTAACCACTTAAAGCCTGATTAATATTTCATTGTACGGTGGTTGTCAGACGGCGAACATTTCTGCCCCAAAACACGGACTCAGGTCAAAACTAACTGACCTTTTTTTTTTACTCTAGACTCAACTCAAGCTATTTGTCCTCTGAAAATACTCCCCCAGTAATAATTATCACAAGGCAATAGCTTGAGGAATGTAATTTTGTAGTCCGTTACCACACAATTCCAATCCAAATTTCTCAAACAACTTTGCACTTGTTCTGAGTGTAGTTAGGACATGCTGATTGTGAATTAAAGATCCACAATTGCCAAACATTTATTCTCATAAAAGGATGTTTTGATCAGATTTACGTCAAAGTAAACATTTTTAGAAATCGACAGAATGAACTTGGGTCAGAAAGTAGCATTAATCTATATTCTACAGACCTACAGTTGCTGTTACTGTATGTCAACAGAATTTCTCTTTTAAGATTTTGTTGGTTAGTGCTTTTTCTAATGTAATGATTTTGTTCTTTGTATGTTAAGCTCAAATATTTATCTCATTCAGTGATTCTATTATAGTATTTGACTTGAGTAACCCCCAGGGAGCAACCGATTCATTTCCCATTTTTAGTAGGTCAGCAGCATAGGGCTGGGCAATATGGACAAAATCTAATATCACAACTCACCAAATATCTATAGTATTGTGTGAAAAGGTTTCTGAAATAGCAACAAAAAAAAAACCCTGTCGTGACACGCCGTGTTGTGAACTTGTAGATTGATTTTTATATTTGGGGAGGGGGAAAAAACAACACATGGCATATCATGATATCCAAACTCCCAGACGAGATCTAGTCGTCACAATATCGATATAATATCAATATATTGTCCAGCCCTTGTTCAGCAGTAGGATCAATCCTATGGTTTCTTAGTTTGATGGCACATGTGTGTGTGTGTGTGTGTGTGTGTGTGTGTGTGTGTGTGAGAGAGGGAGTGTATGTTTACTCACTGGATGCTGAAGGGCAATACTGAAGCCTCATACTTTGTAATATTATCTCAGTGACATAGGTTAGGTAAAAAAAAAAAAATCCTGTTGGTTAGGCATTTCCAAATGTCAATGCTGTGTGTTATTTTGTTTGTTGATTGTGTTTGATTTGAGATTTCCCATTGGAATGGACTATCTTTTTACTGTTTTCTTCTCCACATTATAACTGTTAGAAAAATAAAGGCTACTATTTTCAAAAAAACTCAGATGTGACTCTTTGGTCTACTACTCGGTAATGTAATGCTCAATGTGCACATCACCCCAGTCCTGGCTACTCTTCACTGGGTTCCAGTTGTTTTTAGAATTGATTTAAAAAAAAAAATCATTTTTTTTCTTTTAAGGCTCGAAAGGGTCTTGCACCCCAATATCTTGTTGAGCTCCTGCCCCCCTGCAACCCTCCCTGTGTCCTAAGGTCCTCAGATGGGGCTCTCTAAGAGGTCCCCAAACCTCGTAACCAAGGGAGAACGAGCCTTATCCGTTTGAACTCCAAAAACCTGGGATGCCCATACCCAAGTGTATTCGACAAGCGGATACTATCATATCCTTTAAACGACCTCCCTTTGTTCTCCCTTTCACAGCCTAATCCCCCTCTTTTCATGTTGAATTTCTGTATCTGCTTTAGCCGATAGATTTGTAATCTTTTTTTTTTTTTTTTACAGTTAGACAGTGAACGGCATTCTGAAATGACAGACGATATTGGACCAAATCATGTAAAAATGCTAGATTGAAAAATATTGAAAAGTCTTATCGAATGGGAGTCCGTATGTGGCCCAATTCATATCAAATTGGGGGTCCTTGAAATTAAAAGGGCTGAGAATCAAAGTGGCTGTGGCTGTGCACACTCTTAACCACTAGGCGGCACCATAAGCACATCTATATGGCATTCTATCATGCAGATGCAAATCAGTTAGAATGATTACATAAAAAAAAGAGAAAATAATTCAAACAAATAATAATTAGTAGGCCTACTTTAACAATGATTAATTCTTAACATGGAGTTCGGGGGCCCCCAGGGGTCCTTGAGGAGGGGGTTCCAGGGGGTCCCCAGTTAAATGCTAGTTTTAGGAACCAAATGGACCCTTAACGTGTGTGTCTGTACAATTCTGAGAGTGTACAAATCCCAATCCATTTTGGTTCCATTAGTACATTGAATTAGTATTTAACTCTGTCATTATTTAATAGGATTTGACAGTGTAAATTGGGGTCGCAGAGAAGAAAAAGAGAGAAGGAAAAAAATAAAACAACTTTGAGAATCATTGTTCTGAAACATGTGATTCTGATTGAATTTGAAATGTGTATTTTATTTTCCCTGTCCATCCCCATTCCAAATGATCTGTGCTTATACTGTAAGAAGTGCCATTTACTCAACTATTAATAATATGAATTCCTTAGAAACCTCACTCTCACCTTTTATCTACTGTGTAACGTTTGAAAGTCACACTATGATTTAAGAGCAAGCAGTGGTTACTGGCTAGTGGATTAGAAGATTACTTGATGTCTCAAAGGGTTTGTGAGTTTAAATCCTCCTATTACTCAGGAAATGCAGTATTTAGAGACAACTCCAGGAGTAAATATTAAAAAAGCTCATTATCAGCCTTATTCTTGTTTATATTAGTAGTGCCTTCTTACTAAGTTCTCCAGAATGTAGAAATGGAAGGTATGAGAATCAAGCAAATTGCTGTGTTCATAGACTGGGACCACTTCAGCACACAGTACCTCCACAGGGTGTAGTGTGTTAACTCTTTAAGACCGGGAACGCATCTGTGTGTCATTTTAAGATTTATTTGGCTATTCAGAAATAGCAGATATACAAGCTCATAGCACTGGTTTTACAGAATTAAGTACAAGACACCAACCTGATGCTTGGGGAAATAGTGCTTATTCTGTTGATAATGTATGAATTCTTATTTAACCACTTGAATCCTCAAATGGCCACTGAGGATTCATAGTGTCCCTATTCTGGGCATGTCATAAATGGCAGACATTCAGCAAACCTATAGCATTCTGCGAAAACAGCCGCTCTACAAGCTCACAACACAATGCAATGCGATGCGCTGTAATCTTGTAGAGAGCTTATTATAGATCTATATTAGCCGATCTACAAGCTCACAATGTGATGCATTTGTAAGCTTGTAGACTGGCTTGTAGATCGGCAAAGCGATTTAGTGTAGAGGGAAGAAATTAAGTGGCCAAGGGTAGAGCCTTGGGGGACCCCGGTCAAAGTATATATTGTATACTGTAGTCATTAAACAATATTGGGATGAGCATCTGAGTGTTCTTTCTTTGCACAAATATTACTATTTTCATTTTGTTTTTAATTTGATAAATTGTGATTATGATACCCAGTACCTGAATCCTGAACCTTAATAATAATAATAATAATAATAATAATAATAATAATAACAATAACTAGGTTCAAAGAAGGTGCCCTTACAGAGTAGAGTAACACTTTGTTAAGACTCAAACCAGTGAATTTGAAATCAATATTTAGTGAATATATGCAACACTGTAATGTGACGCTTAGGTCAAATATCTTTAACAGGCATATAGTGAAGAACAAACAATGAATGACATTTTAGAAGTTTTATTTTTCATGTACAAAGTAAGACAATCTGAGTTCAGAAATCACAATGTAAAAAGCATATATATATATTTACGTACATGAGCCAAATACCCTCCCATCCCACTCACCTCTATTATGTACACACGTGACTTATTGTACAAATATATAACCTAAACACACTTATTAAAATATAATATATATAACCTCAATTGTATACAGTACACAATGATTGTAAAAATACATACTGTATAAACCTCTATGAACTAACCTATTGTTAAAATCATATAATTTTGTTTATTACATCACAAGGTAGCCTTGTGATTTAAAAGACCTCAAATAAATCTGCTATGAGTTGAGACGCCAGTACCAGCAAAGCTATTGCTCCTGCTTTTTAACAGTGCAAGTGCTTTGGGGAGGTGAAGAGAATGTCTCACCTTCAGGGGAGTCATTATATCCTTCATCAACTCCCTAGTGTTCTTAATCCACTCATGTTTTGCTTCCATAGTGGATGCCTTAAGTACAGTCGTCTTGTGAGAGGTGAGGTTCCTTCCTACCAACAGAGCAAATTTACAGGGGTCCCCTTCAATGTGCTCCATCACCTGTAAAAACTCTGATGTCAGTAGTCTGTTCTTGTACTGGTACTTCGTTCTGCCAGTGGAGTCTCTGATCTCCTTGCTGAAGACTAGCGATTTCTCAAACAGGAACAGGTGGCGCTTGTGAACCTTCTGAAAGAAAGAGTTGGGGTTCCACACCTGGAAACTGTCGTGGAGCATCAAGTTCCCCTGGACGTCCAGGCTCTCATGGAAACCCTCCAACATGGCAATGTGCATGGCATCGTTGAGTCTCTTAAGAACACTCTGCATCACCTGCACAGCATCCTTAACCTCTTCCTTCTTCCCCTCCTCACAGCAAGATAATAAGTCCTTCAGCAGGAGCTGGTACTTGGTGATTCTCTGTACGGGTTTCATGAGGTGGGATTTGATGGTGTTTGCCCGATCAAGACCGCGTCTCCTCTGGATGTCGTCAAAGAAGGTTACAACAGGTTCTGTTATGAGTCGATTAGAGTCAGGTGTGTTCTTGCAGTAGTTCTCGTACACGTGGAACTTCTCAGCCCATGTGACGAAGCAGTGACCCACGTCCTCTGGTAGCTCAGAGTTGACCAAGTCCTCCAGGAAATGATCGCTGTGGAACTCGTAGAGCTCCTGCATGTTTCCAAAGATGATGTGTTCCTTGTTGAGGATGCCTGCAGGTATCTCCTCCTCCTCCGTTCCACCGGTCATCTCCCACAGGTACGTCTCTAGACATTCACGTAGATCTCTGACGTAGTTCTTCTCCGTCTGCAACAACTCAGCCATGATGTACTCTCGTTTCTGGGCTCGCCTACTCCTCTTCTCCTCATCGTTGCTGATGCTGACCTTGTGGTTGTGATCACGCACCTGCTGCGACAACTCAGCCAAGCCCAAGACGTGCTCTCTCTCCTGGGCTAACTTCTGGTGGTCGTGGTGGTCATCATGGAGCTTGACATCCTGTTGTTCATCTGTCAGGCTGGTTGAGATGTACCTGATGCAGGGTGGGTGTGGCCGCAGCATCACTCGCTCTCTGCTGATGGCGCTGCGCTCTAGCATGGACTGAACACATGCAAGCAACAGCTGGGTGCAGGTGCTGTTGTTCACCTGCAGGCACTGCTGCAGCAGCTCCTCCCAGGCAGGTATCCAGGTTAACCTCCTCCATGCCATGGTTATGGAACCATTGCACTGGTTGTAGGTGGTAGTGATGGTAGTGATGGGACTCATGGTAGACAGTACTGTACAGTTGGACAATAAAGCCTCCTGCACACTTGACTCCTGGACACTCATCTCCATCATTAACATCGTCAATGACGTTATGGCTTATGACCTGCGCCTTTTAAAGGCCAAATCTATCAACTAAAACCTAAAAACCATGGCAACGCCTCACTAGCGCAACGCCACGTCAGGGTCAAGTGGAGACACGCCCACGCAGCGTGCACCTGCTGAGCTTAAACAGACACAACGTGACGTCAGCGTTTATCTAAGTAAAAAAAGGTAGGCCTACAGCCTTTTAAATGATAATAGCCTTTTTTGTGATGGAAATGTATTTAACATGTTTTTTTCTGGGATTATTAATGTATTGACTCAACCTAAATCCAGGAGAACGTTAGTTAGCCGCAAGCTAAGCTAATTGCGGCTAACCGCTGCAGAGCTACCCAGTGACGTCACCATCAGTTAGTTACTTATCGATCATCCGCCACGATGTTGCCGGCTCAACTCACTGTGGTGTAAAGTATAACGAAGTACATTTATTCAAGTACTGTACTTAAGTACAATTTGTAGGTATTTTTACTTTTACTGGAGTATTTCCGATTTTCAGTACTTTTACTTCTACTCTACATCTCAGAGGCAAATATTGTACTTTTTTACTCCACTGCAATTATTTGACAACTTTTAGTTGCTAGTTACTTTGTAGATTTTGATTATTATTAAATGTACATTAACCACTTAAGCTCTGCATTTCGGCCATTTGAAAATAGCAGATCTGATCTATAAGCTCACAAGCCTGCATCGGGCGTTGTGAGCTTGTAGGTCGGCTATTTTCAAAAGATTTTCATACGTTTTATACATTTGAAAACTGTGAAATGGGATATTCTGCATAAATGAGTACTTTTACTTTTGGTACTTTAAGTACATTTTGATACCAATACTTTTGCACGTTTTCTCAAGTAGCCCACATTTTGAATTCCGGACTTTTACTTGTAACAGCTTGTATTTCTACGTTGCACCATTATTGATCAATACAGTAGCCTACTGCAACGTAGAAATACTAGCTTTTTTTTTTACTTAAGTAAATTAAAGTATCGATACTTTAATTTACTTAAGTAAAAACATTTTAGTACTTTTTCCACCACTGCATACATAGGGATCGAGGGCAGACTGGTGCTCCTTTCTTGGATATTTTGTGGTTATGTGGATTTATTTATATGCCTGTTTTATGTCAGCCAACTACATTTGCAGACATCAGCCAAGTGTTTCAGCAGGTTATAGCAAAATGTACACTTTGTGGACGTAAAGAATGTCCATAAAGACCACCTGACGATGTCTGGACTAATAACCTCAGCCATAACACCAGAGGCAGCTCCACTGATCATGTTCAACCCAGATTTGGCTCAACTAAGGGTATGAACTCGTTCTCATGCTATTCATCAAAAATGTGGAATGCCCTACCAAAAGGAGTAAAGGAGTGTAAAACCCTACTCACTTTCAAAACTGCCCTAAAGATACACCTTCAGGAGGCTGCAATTCGAAAATGGCCCCTGTCTAAGTCTTAACCTACCCCTCCCCTCCTTCATTTTCCTATTTTGTATATATATATATATATATTTTTTTTTCTCTCGTCATACCAGTAACCTGAAAGCTGATTGTATGACATTCTGTATAGTAGTGTGTATATCTGCCTGCCTCTTATATTTCATCATGATTTGTGTGCATGGGTTTCTTATCTTAAACAAGCGTAATGCTTAATGAGGGTTTCCAGTTTAGTAGACCTTGTATTGTGAATTTGTACTTCCATGTACTGTTATGTACTGTCATGTACTATTCTCATGTCTTTCTAAATAAACTACATCAATCAATGGCCATCTCAGTTCAAGAACATTTTCGTTTACCTGATAAGACGTGGCATGGTAGTACTGACATTACATTTACTTAATTCCATTTCCAGTGGTGGAAAAAAGTACTCAAATGTTTTACTTAAGTAAAAGTATCAATACTGCAATGTGTTACAAGAAAAGTCCGGAATTAAACATTTACTTGAGTAAAAGTAGAAAAATGGACTTGAAGCACCAAAAGTAGAAAGTACTCATTTTGCAGAATGTCCCGTTTCACAAGTTAAAAATGTATATAATATTTTTTTTGAAAATAGCAGATATAATCTGAGCTCAACGATCTTTAACAGGCATATAAGTGAAGAACAAACAATGAATGATATTCTAGAAGTTTTATTTTTCATGTACAAAGTAAGAAAATCTGAGAAATCACATTGTAAAAAGTATATATATATATTTTTGAAATACAAATAATTCAAACAATTCAAGTACATGAGCCAAATACCCTCCCATCCGCCTCTATTACTTATTGTAAAAAGATATAAACACACTTATTAAAAAATATGTATAACCTCTTATATGTACACATTGTAAAAATGTAAACTCTAAGAATAACCTATACTATTTGGAACACACACACACACACACACACACACACACACACACACACACACACACACACACACACACACACACACACACACACACACACACACACACACACACACACACACACACACACACACACACACACACACATGACACCAGGCTTTCCACAGCATGAAATGGAAAGCCTCAGAGTCAGAGCCCTCAATGTGGGAATGGCTGGTTTCTATTCACCGCTCAATTCTCAGATCCGGCTTGGAGCCCGCCTATATCTGGTAACTTTACACATACGCTATAACGCCATTTCCGTATCCGCCCTAAGACCGGATCTCCAACCTGTGAAATGAATTGACTCCAGTCAGTCTAAACTCCACACACAGACAGACGCCTGCGCTGTGAGAACCAAACAACCAGGGTTGCCATGTCTGCTTATCATCAAAGCGACTTTGGGCTTGTTTTTCTGTAAAGTTGCTTTTAAATATTTATTGTAATAATAGCAATTGCAGGTTGTTTTTTTTGGGTTGTTTCTAAAGTTTAGTTGCTTATTTGGCCTTGTTTCATAATAATGTTTAAATCAGTGGTTCTCAAACATTTTCACGTCAAGGACCCCCTAATTAATATGTATTTGTCTGCAGACCCCCATCAGATTTTTTTTTGTTTTGTTGTTGAAAATAGCAGATGTACAAGCTTGTAGGTCGGCTATTTTCAAATAGCTGATGTAATAGGGGCTAACGTGGTAAAACTGGTCTTTTGGGCTTGTTTTTCATAGACCTGGACGCTTGTTTCACTCACACAATCTGGCAACACTGCCCACCACCAGTCCACTCAACTCTGCAAGCGTCCATCCTCTACAACAGCCTCAATATGGACAGAAAAGGTAACAGCAAAACCACATTAATGGCATTAGAGCCTCCAGAAAACACTGTACTTCTTTATCCAGCCCTGCCCGGCTTGTCAACATAAACAGCAGCTTTACTGTCAGGGTTCTAAGTGTTGAACAGAAAGAAGCAACGAACCACGCGTGTGTTTCAAGTGCTGCAACTATGCTAACACTAGCTCGCTAAGCTAGCTAGCTTAGCAGTGTTGCCATGTCTGCTGATTATAAGTGACTTTAGGCTTGGGCTATTTTCTCCTGTTTTTTAGGGTGTTTCTAAATCTAAAGTTTAGTTGCTTATTTGGGATTGTTTCATGTAATATTGTTCAAAACCAGTGGTTCCCAAACATTTTCATGTCTAGGACCCCCCCAAATTATGTATTTTGTGTCCAGGGATCCCCACCATATTTGTGTTAAACTTAAAATGTATTTAAAAAAAATGTAAAAAATGTGAAGCTTTAAAAAAATTTTTTTTAGATTTGTTTGAAAATACCTGATGTGGCTATTTTCAAATGGCCAAAGTACAGTATTATATTGAAGTGGTTCATGTACGTTTCCAAATAATATTCAAAATCTTAAAAGTAACTAATGGAATTAAGTTTTCAAATGATTGTAGTAGAGTAAAAGTACAATATTTGCTCATGATGTAGCCTCGGAAACCCATTCTTCTTTATTTTTGGGTTTACTCATGATGTGGACTTTAATAAAATGTCACTTCTTTTGGAGCTTGTTTTCATGGACCTGGTTGCTTATTTCTCTCGCAGTATCTGGCAACACTGCTAGCTAGCCTGGCACACAGTAGTGCATCCATGCGCCAAAAAACTTCTGGTTGCCTTGATGCCATGAAAATATCAAACATGACACATAATAACATGATGTGATACTGTGCCACTTGACCAGAGTGCAAAGTGTCCCAAGTGTGTCGTGTCGACACTTAAGAAACAACAACTAAATAAACCATCATTCCAACATGCTACAACTTAATGCTAATCTAACTCACCATCCATGGTACTGATATACTGATAGCATAGCTAGCCAGTTAGCATAGCTGTTATAACTGCCACTAACGGCTCACATATGTTACACCTGCAGCGATGCTAGTATGCCTACTATGCCTGCTCCAATTATCAACCATTTTACACTTTTGATTACTTTTATATTTGATATTTCGATTAATTGAATCCACATTGAGCCCAGTGGAAACAAGCCATAGTGCTGTCTGCTGTCTTGGGTTTAATCCCTTTAGCATCCTTTTGTATGGAACTGTGTACCTCTGTTCTTTTTTCTGCAAACTGTTCAATCAATCAAGTATAGCTATTGTTTCCATAATGCATGTAATAACACTGACATTGCCTTGTAATGACATAAACAATGTTCTCTGTTTTTTTTTAGTACTTGTGATGCAGGCGAGAAAGAAGGGAAGGAAGCCTAAGAAAAATGGCAAAAAGTAAGTTAAAGATTGTCATCCAGCTGTCCTGTTGCAGACATTTTCCTTTTGTACACACGCACGCACACACATACAAATCCTTTCATTCCTGTAAAGCTGCTCGGACACACATCCACTAAAAGGTTTTAAACTGTAAGTGAAAGCGGTGCTTACAGTGTACTGTATAGATGTTAGAATATCCCCACCACCACCATGCTGTACTGAATGTGTTGTCCTATGTGTCAAACATGATATACCGGTAGCTACATCAAACTGTTGTGTGTGTGTGTGTGTGTGTGCAGTGAATTCATTTAACCGTGACTTGATGTTTTGGGGAAAACTTTAGTTGGTTGATATTGTTTTTTCAGAGAAGTGTTGCACATTCTGGCTCCAAATGCTGTGTTTTGTTTTATTTTTTATTAATCAACGTTTCTGGGGGTTGGCCTTCCTCAGAATCGATTCTGAGGAAGGCCAACAGGCCGGAATGTCAGTTAATACAAAACCACTGCAGCATCGGTGCCAAGAGTGTTTCCAGGGGGTCAGCACCTTCACTGCAGCCTTTTGGCGTGCGTTACCTTTCCTGCTATGATGTTTAGTTTCAGCCTAAAGTATTTCAGTGGAGAATATTGCCCTTTGCCTGTTTGACTGATCAGATCCAATTTATACTACAGGCTTAACCCATTAAGACCTGAAGCCGATTCTACAAATGTCTTCTAAATCCTAACAGTTTTCTGAAAAACCTATGTTTCTATGTCAGTGGTGCTCAATCCTTTTCATGTCAAGGACCCCCCAAATTATATGAATTTGACCGTGGACCCCCATCTCAAAATATCTTGTTCCAGGGACCCCCAGAAGTAAAGATTTGAGTTAAAAATGTTCGCTTTGAAAGAACATAAATATATTAATTTGCACACATTTTCTCGATTTTTCAAAAATACGAGCTTGTATATCTGCTATTTTTGAATAGCCAAAGTGTAAAATAATGCTTTTTAGCTCAAATCTAAAAATGACACAGATGCGTTCCAGGTCTTAATGGGTTAAATGTTAGCTAGATGTGGACACACAGACGGGAACAAAAATGTATAACTTGAACTTTATTGTGGTGGTTCTATGTGCTCGGTGTGTGAATTGTCACTCGACGTAAATTACCGCCTTAACTATGAGTTCCTCAATTTAATACTTGATGGGTATAACTGATATGCCATCATTCTGAGACAGTCATTTCCACTTCTACGCACAGTCCACCACAAGCGTGACTTTCCTGGTTTAACCCATTAAGACCTGAGGCGATTCTTTAAAAAAAATCGAAATCCTAACAGTTTTTTAAAAAAAATATTTAAAATTTTTTTTCGCGATTTTTCAAAAATAGCAGATCTGCAAGCTCGTAGCGCGGCACTCGGTGCCGCGCTATGAGCTTGTAGATCTGCTATTTTTGAATAGCCAAAGACATCTAAAGTGACACAGAAGCGTTCCAGGTATCAATGGGTTAACAGTGGTGTCATGTTCCAGAGGGACTGATCAAGCTATGAATTGTACTGTCCGTGTTTTAGGGCAGGGTTCCCAAACCCTATTTCAGGCCGTCCGTCACCCCCCCCAAATAATCATATTTGAACTGGGGGCGCCCCACCCTGACGAGCACTACGCATTGTAGGAGTTGAGGCATTTATTTTGACTCGGTTCCACAGATAAATAGTGTGAAAATAGCTGAACTACAAGTTCTAGACGCCATGCGAGGCGTTGTGAGTATGGTTTGTTGTTGGTTACCTTTGACGTAGTAATGGTCTCATCATTAGTTAATCCTTTTCATTTTAGAGGTATTAAAAAGGTATTAAGTCCTTCAATTGTCATTTGTCACTTTGTAAATGTGCAGATACCCTGTATACACTTATACTGTTCGTTGGTTTGTTTACTGTTCAATGAGAAAACAATGTTGCACATTAAGAAAATCATCTGGGGACCCCCCCCCAAAATAATTTGGGGACCCCCCCTGGGGGCGTCTCAATGGTTGAGACCCACAGGTTGAGAACCACTGTGTTAGGGTACACAGTAGACCTTGGGGGTGGGTATACCTACTAGGGGTGTGCCGATACACTAATTTCATGAAACGATACGATACGATATTGGGCTCACGACATCGATACGATATATGGCACTTTTTTATTATGAAAATATATGGGGGGGGGGAAGCAAATGCAAACAAATATTTATGTTTTCTATCTACAATAGCCGTTTTGAATCCAAATAGGGCAATAGTGTGACACCTGACCCAAAAAACATGTTGTCACACTTGTCACCTCGGGGCTGTTTGCATGCCTGATTATCATTATTGTTTTTTTTGTTTTTTTTACGATATATATTTTTTCCAAAACGATACATATCGTCACGAAAACGTATCGTGATATATCGCGGGACGATATATCGACACACCCCTAATACCTACAGTACATGCTGAGAGAGTACAATAGATACACCCTAGGCAGCAATAATGGTGAGCCATTGTTTTTAGAGGCGGATTTGTCTCAAGCTTGCGCTCCCCTCGTGCACATGCGCACACACACTCACACACACACAGATTCAAGGAGACTGCGCTCTTGGCAGAGTCATGCCAATTATTAATGAGCTTGTCGTCTTGATTAGCCTTCTGTTCTCCTTTTCTGTGTGTGTTTAGGTACACATGAGCAAGGATTCAGCTTGAACTCTGCAAAGGCCAATAGCTTAAAGCTATATTATGTGATATTTTTGATGGTCACTCCAAGGCCTGATGCACTGGGCAATAGGCTATGCACTTGATGCTACCAATCTGCCAGTACCATGTTGATGATGGTGATGATAACCCACTTGGAGTTATAAACTTATATACATGTCCTGGTCAGTCCAGTTGTTTAAATGTATGTAATGTGTATAATCAGACAGTGCTGCTGACTAAGGCAGTTCATTAAGAAATGGTGACACCGGTTATCAATTGGATAATATCGGTCCTACCGTAAATCGAAAGATCATGTTGATGAATATTATTATTATTATTTTTAATCACTAACCACGTCATCATGGCAGGATACATACAGCCACAATTATTCGGTACCCCCCCCCAATTACCAGCTGCCCTTTTCACCCATTTGCCCTCATAATAAATGGAGATGTAGAAAACGCGTGGTGTGGACCACTATCACAGAATAAAACAACACATTATCGACATCGAATATAGTCTGTTAAGCCTGGCTGTTACTCATTATGTTATATTTCTGTGAGGTCTCGCACTTGTAAAATATGTTTTTAATCGCAATGTGACTTCTGTGTTTAAATAAAGGTTATATAATGCCTTACCAAGAGATCCAATCACGAGCAACCCTCTCCACTTCTCCACCCTCTACGTAGGCCTGTCACAATTATTACATCATCGTCTAACTGCAATTATTTGAGGTAATCGCAATGATTTTAGCGTAATCGTCATAATAGTTAACATGGTGAAAGATTTTCACACATGTTCAAATATTAAATAAAGCAGAAACAGCAGATCTACAGAAATGGCGTCACTTATAGCCTACAACGCATCAAGATGAGCTATTTCTGCTGTTTTTACATGAATAAAAATTATTAAATATGTCAATTATTTCCTTGTATATTTCAGTTATTTGTCGTATCTGCCCTGTGCAATTTTTGATACCGAAGCTTAAAAGGCTTCATATGTTCCAATGTTCAACAATGGCCAAACACACAATGAAATCGTAATAATCGCAATTATTTGAGTGACGATTAATCGTCAACTTAAATGTGTAATCGTGACAGCCCTACCTCTCTACTTTCTCCACCGCCTGACTGTCCGACTTTTTCCATCTTATCTCCTCCATTCCTGCCCCAGTGTGTCCCGCCTCTCTCTTTCACTAACAATCTCTCTCTCTCTCTCTCTCTCTCTCGCCCCCTCTCACTATCTGGCAGTGGTGAAAAAAGTACTCAATTTTTTTTTACTTGAGTAAAAGTATCAATACTGCAATGTAGAAATACTCTGTTGCAAGTAAAAGTCCGGAATAAAAAATGTACTTGAGTATAAGTACGAAAGTATTGGTATCACTTAAAGTATCAAAAGTAGAAAGTAGTCATTACACAGAATGTCCCATTTCCAAAGTTTTCATATGTATAAAATGTATAAAAATCTGATCTACAAGCTCACAATGTGTCGCATCGCAGATCGGCCATTTTCAAATGGCCGAAATGTACATAGGGAGTGGTTAATGTATGTTTTGTTATAATGATCAAAATCTACAAATTAACTAGTAACTAAAGTTTTCAAATAATTGTAGTAGGGGTGTGCCGATACACTAATTTCACCAAACGATACGATACGATATTTGGCTCACAACTTCGATACGATTTCGATACGATACGATACGCACTTTTTTTATTATGAAAAATATATGGGGGAGAAAAAAAGCAAATGCAAACAAATAATTCTGTTTTTGCATTATTCAGATATGCGAACTTGTAGCTTTTCAGCTACAATAGCCGTTTTGAATCCAAATAGGGCAATAGTGTGACACCTGACCCGAAAAAGAACAACATGTTGTCACCCTTTTCACCTCGGGGCTGTTTGCATGCCTGATTATTATTATTGTAAAAAAACGATACATATCGTCACAAAAACGTATCGCGATATATCGCGGGACGATATATCGGCACACCCCTAAATTGTAGTGGAGTAAAAGTACAATATTTGCCTCTGAAAGGTAGTGGAGTAGAAGTAAAAGTACTGAAAAATGGAAATACTCCAGTAAAGTAAAAAATACATTTTTTGTTGGTACTGAAGTACAGTACTTGTGAGTAAATGTACTTAGTTACTTTACACCACTGTCTTTCAGTAACAATCTCTCTCTCTCTTTCCCTCGCCCCCTCTCACTCTCTGGCTGTGGCTTGCTTGAACTCCCATCATCACATTCCCTCCCTCCCCACTCTCTCTGTCTTGTCTCTCAGTCGTAGTGGGGCTGTACTGTACTGTATCTACTATAGCGGTGCTGCTGGAGAACTGCAGTCAGAGGCAAGCTTAGCCCGTTATTATAGAGCGGAGCAGCAGTCCACCTAGCTCGGTTTTGTCTCGCCAAGCGCAGTGAAGCCTAGTGTGTTTTGTTATAGCCTTGTTTCTTTTTTTCTTGGGCCATGTGGCTGCTGGATTGGATCTTCTCTATCAACACAGCTGTTGTGAAGATAGCCAGCGGGCTCAGGTGCAAGTGAGTGGCACATCGAACCTTGGCAGTGTGTGTATGAGAGAAAGAGACACGGGCAATTGGGGCAAAGAAACAGCGTGGTTTGTTTGTGTCTGTTCTACCTGTTGCATAGGTGGGTGATTCAGGAGGTTTTCAGGACGATGTGTGTGTGTGTGTGTGTGTGTGATTCATCAGCAATGCCAGATGCCAGTCTGTAGTTCGTTTGGCTGACTTACTGATGGTTCAATCCATTTTTAATTAGGCAACAGATGCTGCGTGGCATTGCTCCGCTAGGTGCCTGTGAGTGAGTGACTACCTACCTGGCTGCCCTCGCTTCTTGCGCGCATGCAATGCATTGTGCGAGTGACTTGAGAGAGTGTGAGACTGTGAGTAAGATTGATTAATATGCCCCCCGGTGTGTTTGTGAGTTCCGCTCCCAGAAGGAGACCGACCACACGCTATCATGTTATTTATCTTTTCCAAGACTTTGTTTCTGAACCTTCCAGTGTTGAGGTGTTTTTTCTAAGACTGTCTGTTTACGTAGCTGTGTCTGTGCATTAAACTGTGTTGGGTCTAGGGATGGGACGATGATCGTTATTATAGTTGATCGTGAAAAAAAAGAACACTTGCAATAATCGTATCACGGAGATTTACATTTATCGTGAAATTGTCCTCCGTCATACTCTAGGATGAATTAGCTTTTGTTGAACTGCAAATTCAGTACCACTTAAAACCCTCTATACTTGATAAAACATACCTGCAAAGAGTGAATTTGGTACTTAATTTGCTCTACACAAATCAATTTGGGAAAAATAGCGGATTTTTTGGATGAACTTTCCCCCCAGAATAGGGACTCTGGGTATGTTCAAGTGGTTAAAAAAAGTGTCATTTTAAGTTTTAAGCATATTTTGATTATCGAGATAATATCGTCAATCGCAATTGTTTTGTAATTTTTCATATGGTCCCATCCCTAGTTGGGTCTACATGTGTGCACCCATGTGTGCGTGCAGCACCCACCCAGACAACTGAACAAACCTCTGTTGCAGAGTGTTGTTTTGACCGGTGCAAATTGTTCTCCGCTCCATTTCCCTCTCTCCCTTCTCCTCACACGCCCTCGCCCTGTTCTTTCTCAGCCTCCACAAACTGCAGCTCATTACATAACCCATCATCATATCTCTTTATTATCTGCGGTCAGTTCCTCTTTGTTTTTCTCAACTCACTCCCTCTCTCTCTCGCGCTCAGACAGACATGCACAAACTGAAGGGAAAAGACGATATAAAGTGTATTTAAGACCAAGGGGTCAGCCACTTTCTTTCAAGCCACGGACCCCCTAGTTGACCCAGAGAGATGAAGCAGGGACCCCCCCACTATACATATTGTATAGAATTGTGTTGCAGATTCAACTTTTTCATAGATATAGTTTTTTTTTTCCATAGATTTTTCAATAGATAACATTCATGTTAATGTGTTTTTTTCAGACATTAAACCCTTAAACCCTCAATACTTAAAAAACTTGTACTGGTATGTCTTTTTCCCCCTCTTCACCAAACCTCTTTGCCGAAAATAGCAGATCTACAAGCTCACAACGCTGCGAGGCGTTGTGAGCTTGTAGATCTGCTATTTGCGGCTAATGTTCCTCTCAGAATAGAAATGCTAGGGTTAAAGTGGTTCATGTAAAAGAAAAGAGAGAGAAAAATCCTATCACACAAAGATTTTGCGGCCCTCCCTGTAGTAACTCTGAGGACCCCTTGTTGAAGACGCCCTGATTCAGACCACAACAACTTGGGGGTCTTAAGGCATTGGAGCAAAGGTGTAGCACTGCCACTGCAGTGTTTTAACTTGGTGTTGTAGCCAAGAGAGAGAGAGAGAGAGAGTTCACCGTTTTCTACTTTTCCTCCTCGCTCTGTCTCTGTCTCAATGAGACTGACAGCCAGGCCAATCAATTTCTGCCTCTTTGACCCACTTTATAGACACTAGACACTAAAACTACTTCTTCTAATGAAGAAACCTTCTTCAGTCAGGGGACATTTTCTGACAAAAGCAATTTGACGTCGCGTTGGTAATATGAATATCTTATTAGTACTTAAGCCTGGTATACTTTGTTGCAGTGTAGCGTGCCAAAAACAGCCACTATTGTAGATTGTCTATTTTCTGCCCGCGACTCGGTCATCAGATGGAGTATTAACCCATTAAGACCTGAGGCCGATTCTACAAATGTCTTCTAAATCCCAACAGTGTTCTGAAAAAAAACGCATGTTTCTATATCAGTGGTGCTCAAACTTTTTCATGTCAAGGACCCCCAAAATGATATGTATTTGGCTGCTGACCCAAAGATCTGAGTTACAAATGTTTGCTTTAAAAAATATATATATATTCAAAGATTTGCACAAATATTCTCGATAAAAAAAAAAAAACTTGGAATAGCCAAAGTATAAGATAATGCTTTTTTAGCTCAAATCAAAAAATGACACCCGACGTGTTTCAGGTCTTAATGGGTTAACCCATTAAAAACCGGGAAAGCATCCAATAAAGATCCAATAAAACATATCTTTTGTTTGTTTTTATAACTTCATACATTGTTTTTTGTATTGTCCCTGTCAAATAAACATAAAAATAAATAAAAATCGAATATAAATGTTCATATTCGAATATACATATTTTCAAATATTCGATCAAATATTCGTTTGACAGCCCTAATTTGCTGTTAGGCATTTGTCTCGGCCTCAGGTCTTCATGGGTTAAATTAAACATTATTTGCAAAGTTTAAAGTTTGCACACCGGAGGCCAACACAATGAACCTTTTGAACCACCTCAAAAGAAAGCACAGTCAAACAGTGAGTCAGTGTGTGTGCGAGTGTTTTTATTATATTTTGACACTTGCTTTGCGTGCCCCCTTGGCAACGCAAACGTATGTTTTCTCATGCCAAATAAAGCTCCTTTTGAATTGAATTGAGTGAAGAGTTGCCCACATAATGAGTGCAGCAGCTACGCAGACAGCCGCTACACGGCCAAAACAAACAAGTCTTATGAAGGAATTAAGACTCTTTAATGCCTTCAATACTTTTAATTTAAACCCCTAGTTTCAGGTATGCTAACCCAGTTAATATGCTCTATGCACACAGCAGCAGCCATATTGGAAAGAAATGACTTCCTTCACAGGTGCTACCAATTATACTAAATAATGAAGGCTCTGTTCCATTTACTGTAGCACAGTGGTTCACCCTAACTCTTGTTTGACCAGAATGGAACAGAGCCTTCATTTGTATCATTGGTAACACTATGAAGAAAGTAAGGATGAGGCCCAATTTCTTTTCAATAGACGCCTTAACAGACGACGTCACACTGATAAGAACCAGTATGCGCGTGCAGGTCGGCAGCAAAAGAACCCCACCGCTCATAAGATGCAATGTAAAAGTGGTCACAGCCTCACGTGTAAAAATGCATCCCATCAAACTTTCAGATGCTGTTTTTCTCCCAGTGTGGAGGAAGAATGCTTAGGATTTTTTGCTGTGATCTCACGCTCTTGAAATATATAATCCTTGGTTTCTGTTGTGTGTAAACAATAATAACAATTCAAAGCAGTTGTCCCCCAAACCCCACCTCCAGTGGCTGTCATAAGAACGGAGGGAGCGCTCTATGATCATGCCACCAGAACCTCCTCTTGCTCGCGCAGCTGCAGCCCGTCGAGCCTAATTTATGCTCCATCCCGCAAAGGTGTCCGCGCAGTCTCAATGTTTGTAAACAAATAATTGGTCTATATGGCTAATGTGCATAGAGCGCTCTGTCTGCCTCCCTCTCTCTCTGTCTGTCTGTCTGTCTGTCTGTCTGTCTGTGCAGTCAATAAGTAAGTGAGGCGCAGTTTGTGAATCCATGAACGTTGGTGTATAGTCTTGCGTCTAATGGGTTAATTATGGTAGATGGAAGCACACTAAAATCTCGGGGGTGTTTTGTACAGATGGAAGCATGTCTGGGGACAGCTACTAAAGTCTGGTTTGTTTGTACTCTGTGCTACGACAGTGGTGCTTGCTAAAAAAGACCAGATCTACAAGATCTGTTCTTTTCGGCGAGCCGCATCATCTCTGTCATCAGGTGTTGTGGTATGATTAGTCACCATTAGGGGTGCAACTGTTATTTTCAACTAATTGATTTCATTTAATCAATATTTTGTATTAAATAATAAATAGTTGAGCGTTTCTATTTAATACAATTATCGATTAACCCTTTAAGACCGGGAACGCATCTGTGTCATTTTCAGATTTCTTTGGCTATTGAAAAATAGCAGATATACAAGCTCCGAGTGCCGCACTATGAGCTTGTACATTTGCTATTTTTAGAAAGATCGTGAAAATGTGTGCAAATCTTTTTTTTTTACAGCGAACATTTGTAACTCAAATCTTAGCTTCTGGAGGTCTCTGGAACAAAAATATTTTACAAATGTTCGCATTCAAAAATATATATTCAGAGATTTTGCACGGATTTTCCACGATTAAAACAAAAATAGCAGATCTACAAGCTCATAGCACGGCACTCGGTGCCGTGCTATGAGCTTGTAGATCTGCTATTTTTGAATAGCCCAAAGAAACGCGGATGCGTTCCCGGTTTTAATGGATTAATAATAAACCATCCCTATTTTGGGGGCGGCCATGTCATTAAAGGCGAAAAGAAAATCACGTGCACGATGGAAAACACAACTACATTACAGTATGCCATTAACACAACTACATCGTTGTGTATGTCTTGGCGGTGGGCAAGTGTGTCCAGGTTAAAAAGGTCTGTGGGAATCCCTGCTATTCCACATTCTGTTCAGTTTTTCGTGTTTTTCGTGTTGTTTGGACATCTGCTAAATGCCTAAAAACTTGTTGATTGCAGGTGCTCCTCATTGCTGTATCTTCTGGCTTAATAAGTGCAAAACACACTGCCGGCGAACAGACGCTTAACCCCCAACTGCTCCCCTGTGCGCTCATTTAGAGCAAGCCACTGCTGGGTCAAAGTAGAGAAGTAATTTCCCTTCAGGGAGCACTACAAATACCCTTTTTTAAAGCAGCAGCTCAGACTACGGGATTTAAAAGTAATATATTGGCTAGGGCTGGGACTCTATTTAAAAAAATAATCTAATTAATTCGAGGCTTTGTAATTAATTAATCGCAATTAACTCATTAAGTGCCAATGACGTCGCAGACGTCACGTTTTTCATAAGCCCAGAGTGCCAATGACGTCTGAGACGTCATGAAAAAAAATAAAAAAAATAAATAATAATAATAATCTTTTTTTTTTTTTTTTTTTTTTTTTTAAAAGGTTCAGAACCCAAGATATGATGATTTGAAGATTTGCTGCTCCATTCACTTCTTGTTTAACTTCTTACTGAAAAGGCTGTATCTCGGCTCCAAAGCACATTTTTTTTACAATGTATTTTTGGCCTTGGCACAGGGGTGATATAGCCAGAAATATTTTTGGCACTGAATGAGTTAATCGCATTTTAATCGCATATCAATATTTGACCTGAGAACAGTGAAAAGCATTTTTTTCCAAATGGCTTTTGGCATACGTCTTTAAGTACATGTACTCAAGAACTGTACTTAAGTACAATTTTGAGGTATTTGCACTTGACTCGAGTATTTCCATTTTTCTTCTACTCCACTATATCTCAGAGGCAAATATTGTACTTTTACTCCACTTCAATTATTTGAAAACTTGAGTTACTAGTTACTTTGTAGATTTTGATTATTATTACAAAACATAAAGTAACCACTTAAAGGGGAAGACCACCCATTTTCAATATTTAACTATGTCCTTAATATAGCATAAAGGAGTTGTGTGGAAATAAGAAAAATTTTAAATGTTAAAAATTTTAAATGTTAAACCCAAATTGATTTTGGGTTTAACATTGCAAATTACACCGTGATGACTCATCATGGTGTAATTTGCAATGTTAAACCCAAAATCAATTTGGGTTTAACATTTAAAATTTTTAACATTTAAAATTTTTCTTATTTCCACACAACTCCTTTATGCTATATTAAGGACATAGTTAAATATTGAAAATGGGTGGTCTTCCCCTTTAAGCCCTATATCAGCCATTTGAAAATAGCAGATCTACAAGCGCAACGCATTGTGAGCTTGTAGATCTGCTATTTTCCGCCACTGGAGGCTGGTAGAGTGTGTTGTTACTGTTGTTTTATAGTAGTTTAATTAATTATTATCTCATATGAAAGGGATATTTGTATAACATTTATTTGTAGAGATGATGTGACAAGGTTCTCGGTTGACTTTAAAGGACCTGGACAGGACAGTCATACTGTGTGAATAATATCATTAGCATAACAGTGAAAATAGATTACGTTGCCTTTGAATAATACAGACCAGGAGTAATATGTGATTCTTTGTGTCAAACCACTCATGAATGAACCGGAACATAAAGTCACCACTGGGGGGATGGATTTATCTATTTGATAGATATGATGGAACCCAGTCCCAGACAGTCCCTGAGTTATTAAAGTCGTTTATTTTGTGGTCCATTTGGTTCCACAACCAGTTAGTGCAGTGTTGATTTTGACAGCACATTTTTATTTAGTTTTAGTCAGTCTTTTGAATAAAATTCCATTTAGTTTTAGTCATATTTTAGTCATCTGAAATGTTTTACTGTTAGTCTAGTTTTAGTCGACTAAATATCATAAGATTATAAGTCGACTAAATCTACAGTTGATTTAGTCGACTAAAATGTATTTTGGCGGTGCCTTGATGGCGTCGTAATGGTGCGACGCGTTGTGAGCTTGTAGATCGGCTATTTTCACAGAGCAACACCCGAGCGAAACCAAACATAAAATGACTTGTCTTTTAGTTCTACTGGATCTCTTCTCCACTAGTCCCTCAGTAACATTTTAGTCCTAGTTTTGATTTGTTGACAAAATTGTCAATATATTTAGTCTTAGTTTTAGTCATCATAGCTTAGTTTCTATTTAGTTTTTGTTTAGTTTTCGTCAGTGAAAAAAAGGTAGTCGCCGAACATTTTTCGTCATAGTTTTAGTTGACGAAATCAACACTGGTGCAGTCAGTGGTCCATTTGGTTCCACAACCAGTTAAAGTTGACGGTTACTTGTCATACAAAATTGTAATGAATAATTTAACACATTGAGTGCCAGGGTTTTTTTTAAAACAGGGTACTCACAGTGCCTGGATTTTTAACAATTTTTGAACCTTTTTCAAGTAGTCACAAAATATTTTCAGTGATCACCGTCCTCACGGTGACCCCCTCATTACACACAAAGGGGTCTCGTACAATCGGGGGGAAAAAATTAAAAACATTAGGTAATCCGTTCCATAGTTGCAGCCAGTTAAAAATAGTCGAAAATAGTCAAAAATACATAATAAAAAAAAAATGTACACAGGAGCCGAGATACAGGCTTTTGAAGTCATAAGTTAACCAGGAAGTGGATTGGAGTCTAAATCTTCGAAAAATGATATCTCCTGGTGCTGTGAAGGGAAGAAAAAAAATTTGAAAAAAAAAAAAAAAAATCTCAAAAACGGTCCGGACCGTTTTTGGCACTCAATGTGTTAATAGTGTTTTTGGCATTGAACATTGGAACATATGAATAAAAGATATTGTTTGTTTGCCGGTTAGGCTCTAATAAAAAAAACGCATGAGGCAGATATGACAAATAACTTCAATAAAGAAAGACACATTTAATAATGTTATACTTTATTTAGATTTTAATTTTTTGGTCACTTTGTGACGCATTGTAAGCTTGTAGATCTCCTGAGAAAATGTATGAACATTTTTCAAAAATAGCAGATCTACAAGCCATGAGCTTGTGTATCTGCTATTTTTGAATAGCCAAAGTATAAAATAATGGTTTATATAGCTCTAAATCTAAAGTGACACAGATGCGTTCCCGGTCTTAACCCATTAAGACCTGGAATGCATCTGTGTCACTTTTTGATTTGAGCTAAAAAAAGCATTCATTTACACTTTGGCTATTCAAAAATAGCAGATATACAAGCTCATAGCGCGGCACCGAGTGCCGCGCTACGAGCTTGTAGATCTGCTATTTTTGAAAAATCGTGAAAACGTGTGCAAATCTTTGAATATATATTGTTTTAAAGCGAACATTTTTAACTCAAATCTTTGCTTCTGGGGGGTCCCTGGAACGAAATATTTTGATAAGAGGTCGGCGGCCAAATACATATAATTTTGGGGGTCCCTGACATGAAAAAGTTTGAGAACCACTGATATAGAAACATACGTTTTTTTCATTTGTAGAATCGGAACCTCATGCCTTAACCCATTAAGACCTGGAACGCATTTGTGTCACTTTAGAGTTCTTTGGCTATTCAAAAATAGCAGATATACAAGCTCATAGCGCGGCACCGAGTGCCGCGCTATGAGCTTGTAGATCTGCTATTTCTGAAAAAACGTGAAAAAATATTTTTTTAATTTTTTTGAAAAATCATAAAAAAAAATCATTAAAAAAAAATCAAAAAACTGTTAAATTGTAATTTTTTTGTTAAATTTTTAAGAATCACCTCAGGTCTTAATGGGTTAATGGATTAACGTGGAGAGCAAAGCATGTAGAGGCAACTGGTTTCAACATTTCGTGTGTCAGATATGATGGAGAGAGAGAGAGAGAGAGAGATAGAGTTAGTTCTGAGGAGAGGAGAGAGAGCGCTGTCATCCCTCCTCACCTGCAATGCAGTGCTCGGCCACATCGGCCAATCCCATCCCGCCTAGGCAGAGGAGGGGGGAGGAGCTTGAGGGGACGACGACAGCCAAGGAGAGTTCTCGGTCAGAAGGGAGAGGAGAGGGTTGAATGAGAGTCAATAGTCATGTGAGAGAGAAGAGGAGCGAGAGAGAGAGAGAGAGGGAGCAGTGGCTCCTCCTTGCACTCCGGTACCCAGCCAGCCAGCCTTACTGCAGCCAGCCAGGCTTTTCTGGATCTCTCCCCTACTTCTCTTCTCCTCCTTCACCCCCTCTCCTCCTCCTCTTCTCCATCGTCTCTCCCCTCTGTATCGCTTACTCTCTTTTCCTTTCCTCCTCTTGCTTTAATACTTTTTTTCACTATCTCTGCCAAACACCTGCCCCCCCCCTCTCTCTCTCTCACACACACACACACACACACACACACACACACACACACACACACACACACACACACACACACACACGTATACCATGCAGGCACACACACACACATGCGCGCACAATCTCTGCCGCTCACTCATCATCGGTCGTCATCTCCACTCTTCACTCCCTCTCCCACTCTGTCCTCCTCTTTCTTCCTTTCCTAAAATCCTTTAATCCCCCCCCTCCACACACCCCTCTCCCCCCCTGGTCTCTCTCTCTCTGCTCTGTGGATGGAGTGAGAAGGTCTTTAGTGAGTATACTGGCACTCTCTCTCTCCTCTCACTGTCACATCCCATGGGCATCCGTGCATCTTCCAGGTAGGTGTGTGTGTGTGTGTGTGTGTGTATGCGCACGCTTTGTGCGTGTGTGTGTGTGTGTGTGTGTGTGGAAACGTAGACCAGTGAGGCCAGCAGGGTGTCTTGAGAAGTACCCACAACATGACATGTGTGTCATGTTATGTCCATTGTCCGGTGATTGAAACCACCCAGGCAGTGACACTAGTGGCGCACTTGTCAAAACTGTCTTGTTTCCGTCACAGCAGAATCCGCAGTGTTGTTTATTGGAAGTCTCGAGTCTGTAAAACCTGACCCGCAAGGTACGCAGCAGCGCGAGAGAGATGTCCAAGTTTATATATAATTTTCAGCCTCGACAGCTGTGAATACCCTCCGTTTTCAATGACATCATGTCACTTATCATGACACGTGTTCTGTATTTATCTGTTGCTTGCTGTCGCTTCCTGTGTTGACATTAAACCCTCTCTATTCTTAGTGAAATCGACCTGAGTTGGGAACTGCTGTTGTTTTCCTTCATTGAATCTCCCTCACCAGAAATAACAGATCTACACGCGGACGCGTGGTGAGCTTATAGATTAGCTATTTCTGGCGAATAATAGGGAGAGGACGTTGGGGTTCAAGTGGTTAATCCGGCTCTTAACTGTTACCCACTTACTGAAGCCCTAGCCAGCTCTGTCCTAGCATCATAAGGAAGAGTTGCCTTCAGCCTCCTGATACTGTATGAGTTATTGAGGATACTTGTTGGAGAGATGTTACCTAGAAGTTTTAGAGGGAGGGATGATGAGAACAAAATCCCTCGATTTGACTTGTGCATTTGTGCTGAGTAAAAGTGAACGAACTGTGTGTGTGTGTTTGGGGGGGTGCAGTGTTGTTATGCCTGTGCTACGCATTGTGTGGGCTGGCAACGCTCCCAGCAGTGCTAACATTGCTTTGAATGCGTGTCAATGCCAGAGATAGAAAAGGAACCAATACAGTTGTACAATGGGGGTCCTTGAAATTAAAAGGTCTCCCGTTTTAATAAGTGCATCATAAGGAAGAGTTGCCTTCAGCTGCCTGATAGTGTACGAGTTAGTGAGCCAGAGCAATTCTGAGTCCGTAGGAGGAGGGCTACTTGCAGAGATGAAGTTTTAGAGGGAGGGATGATGAGAGCAAAATCACTCGATTGACTTGTGTGCGTTTGCGCTGAGTAAAAGTGAACAAAAAGTGTGTGTGAGAGTGCGTGGGCGCAGCGTTATGCCTGTGCTACGCATTGTGTGGGCTGTGTGTGGGCTGGCAACGCTCTCAGCAGTGCTAACATTGCTTAGAATGCATCAATGCCAGAGAGAGAGAGAGAAAAGGAAGGGATACTGACAGTATTATTACCATCACCATCTGTCTGACACATACGTAAGTAAGTTAGTTCAAATGCAACCAAAGTGGAAAAAGCGGCACTCCAAAATGAAGGATGCAAGACATATGTGTAAGTTATAAAATAACGTACACATATGTAAGTTTACTAAGTTAGTAATATGATATAAACCATCACTCTCATATTGTACCTGTACCAGCAGCAGACATGTCCCTGGGACCTTTGTGGTGTGTATGGGAGCAGACAGTGTTCATTAGTGCCCAGGCGTATTAACCATTGATTTTAGTTTGAGTTGAAGGCTGCGCTACAATGTAAGCACTTTTTCACTGCGGTGTGCTCTCTCTGGTGTAATTAACTACCACGTGTCAAAAATAACAATCTGGGCATTCAATCGACATACAGGGGTCCTGATTCAATACCTTGTAATACATTATGACCCTACTAATATAGATTGAAAACAATGTAATGGTATCATCGTGTCCTGGAAAAATAATTGGCCCCCTACTTGTTTCCCACTGTACTAAATCTCTTCGCTGAAAATAGCAGATCTTCAACCGTGCATTGCGTTGTGACGTGTTGTGAGCTTGTAGATGTAGATCTGCGATTTTGGCCAAACGTTCACCCTTAGAATAAGAGACACTAGGGCTCATGTGGTTAGTAAAAGCATAAAATGTGTTTTTGTTCTCGTCTCCTTTTATCCTCCAGGCTTAACATCTTGGATACCAAACAGCTTAGGATCTCAAAATACTTTCACACCAGCAGAGTATTTCTCTGCAGAGAAGCAAATCTCAGAGCAGTTGATGTTGTTTTCAGACAGAATGTAGAATGAGCAAATTGTTTTAGATACGTTTAACCACCGACCAACTCGAACCCCAGTGTGCCTATTCTGGGCATGTAGTAATGGGCGAAAACATTGGCTGTTTTTGGTGTTGAGGGAGAAAATGAGGGGCGCCAAGAAGGATAGACCCTTGGGGGAGGAGGTTAACGAATTCTATATGTTTATGTTTATTAAAGGATCCCATTAAAGGCACATGAATGAGCCTCTAGTCTTCCTGGGGTGCTGAACAAAGCAAATACAATTCAAATGTACAAATAAAAATGCAAATAAAAGTAAATACAAAAAAAATGAAAAATTAAAAAAGACAAACTAACATTCTAATATCAAACCCAACACAGTCCAGTCAAATTAAACAAATACACAAATAACAGTTACATACTTGACACGTTACTTGGCAAAATATCTCTTGATGTGCTTTTTTTAAGTAATTTTGTTATGGAAGATGTTTTTGGGCAGAGCATTCCAGAGTACTATTGACATATGGATGTATGTATGGTCATTTGTAACCGTTGAGCCAAGCTAGACGGCTTATTGGTGCTAATAATGTTCGGCAGTAGCCTTAGAAGACTCACCGATAATTTCTGCTCAACCATTACCCATGCCAGATGTTCATTCATACAGCTAATACTTGTGCCAGACGAGCCGCTTTGTTCTGAGCAACCTGTGACTTTGTTCAAATCAGATTTTGTAGCTCACGACCAGATAACAGGGATTACAGATTACTATAGGATTCAAGTGGTTAAAGCAAAAGCACTCATCTGACGTGAATGTAAGAACAGTATTTCCCCTAATGGGTCTTGTGATGTAACTCCATGTTTAACTTAATTGACTAATTACAAAAGCTAATAAAATATGCACATCACTTATTTCAGCTCAGTGGCCTTGTGGGTAGAGTGTCGGCCTTGAGGTTGGGAGGCTGGGTTCGATCCCTATGGGCCGCATGGCTCGGCAAGGCTGGGCTTGCTTACTTATTTCAGGTGCTGGAGTTATAAATGATCATGAAGAGAGAGAATAAACTTGCACACTCATATGCTCCCAGTGTAATGTAATTTATTGACAGCGTCAAGGCTCCTCTTCGTCAGGAGTTTGATCTGACGGAGAGCCTTGGCTCGAAGCGTTGTCAATAAATTACAATGGGAGCAACATACGTGTGTGCAGGTTTGTTCTTTCTCTTCATAGCTTTGATTAATTACATGAATCACTGTATCAAATGTAGCCGTATCGATACCTAACACCCCTTTTATTTGATCAATTGTCTACTCACACAGCTTTGGTCAATGCAATGCGCATAAATCATACATAAACAGGCAATTTTTTTATCATTAATGGCTTAATTTCTTCATTGTAAACATTTATGTTTACATTTTCTCAAGTCATTAAGATGTGACTGAACCTAACTGAATAACTGATATGTATTAAAAAGCAACTTTGACCAAAAACACAGGAATAAACATCAGTAAAGCTCACTGCATAAGATTATTAGCAAGTTTCAATTCTCTGCAAGTATCTTGTAATTTTTACTGCAGCTGTGTGCTGGTATGCTTTTGGAAAATGGTGTGCTGTAATGTCAAGTGTAGCGTGAGTCGTATCCAATGAGCTAAACATGTCGGACCTCTCGTATGAGCTTGTGCTCAATATTGTAATATTGACACTCAATATTAGCACAGTAAAACAAACCTTTTGACGCATCCCAGTAACCTAACCTGTGTCTCACTGTAACACTAGCCCTATAGTACACGTGGAACACAAACACAGTTGGCAGTTTATTTACCACTGCTGTGCGATAGTCAGAAAATCACGGTTAGTCAGTAGTGAGTGACTGTGTTTGTTTGTGTGTGGTGTTGGAGGGCAGTGTTGCCATGTCCGCTTATTATAAGCGACTTTGGGCTTGTTTTATTCTGTTAAGTTGCTTGTAAATATTGGTAGTTTTTCGGGGCTTGTTTCTAAAGCGCAGTTGCTTATTTGGGCTTGTTTCCTAATGTTGTTTAAACCAGTGGTTCTCAAACATTTTCATGTCAAGGACCCCCACAAACTAATATGTATTTGTTTACGGACCCCCCCCCCACCTGAAAATATTTTGTGCAAGGGACCCCCTTACAAGATTTGTGTTAAAATGTTTCAATTTTTTTTTTTCAAGATTTCTTAAAAAATAAAATTTGCAGATCTACAAGCTCACAACACATCGCGATGAGACGCGTTGTTGTTAGCTTGTAGATTAGTTATTTTACAATCTGCATGTCAGCCTCACATCCACACCATGCATGCTATGATCAGCTAATTAGCAGCAACAACAACATCTCTTTAAGCTGATGACAGTCTCAGACAGCCCTCTCTCTCTCTCTCTCTCTCTCTCTCTCTCTCTCTCTCTCTCTCTCTCTCCCCCCCTGTCTGGGTTCAGAAATAATCTTCAAATAGCACTGTGCTGATCTAGCAGTGCGACTGCAAACTAAGCTGGGTATCAAATAAGGCTTAAGGGTGAAAATGTTAATGCAGTAGTGCTCACAGAAATGTGGCTCTCCAAGACATTTAAACCCTTTTTAAAGCAAAGCCATAAAAAAAGCAAGTGGAATAATCTTTCATCTTAACTACCTTTTTTAAGTAATTGACTAAATGGAGCAGATAATATATTATTATTATTATGATGTAAAATGACTGCACAGTGTGTGGGATTTGCATCGCGGTCAACGTGCCTGTTGATCACAGGATGTTAGGAGGAGGAGGAACGTTAAAGGACAACTTTGTTTTTTTACAACCAAGGTTTATGTTTTAGCTTGTAATTAAAGTAAATAAAAGATGAGTGTTAAATTTTTTCCATTTACTGCTTTCTATAGTTTTAGCAATTTTCACGATCTTTTTTACAGTGGGCGGGGGCAGTCGGGCAGGTGGCTAAATATGTATTTTTTTACACAATAACCCGGTGATTTATTTTATTATTATTTACAGTAGCTCTTCTAGCCCCCAATAACTCACGTCTGGCCATCAAAGACCACGGGACCTTTTTTATTGTGTAAAAAAACATCGAGTTCCTTAACCCGATGAGACTATAGTTAAGGGGGGAAAAAAAAAACGATTAGTTTGATTAACTGTTGCACATCTACTTGGCGTGTGCCTGATACACTGTACAGTATATTGAAGCTTATAGATGATGTATACTGCATCATATTTGCATAATATATTCATTAATTTTAGAGTGTTTAATGGGAAAACTTCATCAAACCACAAGTCTATGCAAAGACAGTGTCATCATGTGGATAAAGTAATACGAGTAAGACCATTCTAAGAAGAGACAGCCGTTACAGAATAGATATTGTAGTGGCAAAGAGTAAAACTTTTTTTTGCTGATGCCGAAAGTATTGATCGGAGCTCCCCTAATAGGCTCATATACCGCTATATACTGCAGAATAATCATTTAGTAGGGTTGTCACAATACCGTAATTGCATGGATGCATGGAATTGCAT
Organism: Gymnoscopelus braueri; assembly: GCF_963280865.1. Lineage (NCBI taxonomy): Eukaryota > Metazoa > Chordata > Actinopteri > Myctophiformes > Myctophidae > Gymnoscopelus > Gymnoscopelus braueri. The sequence continues at coordinate 10,270,154 of NC_137612.1, read as the reverse complement.
TGTCAGTGTATAGGCCAATGAAATGCTGTTATTGTAACCTAGGATGGTCATTTGATGAAAAAAACTCAACAATATATTCGAATAATCGTTATTAATAGAATTATAGTGATCGGATTTCATTTTGGTAATTTTTTCACATCCCTAATAGAGAGTACAGTGCAGAGGCAACTCATGTCTGGTCTGAGTTTTAGTGGGTTAACTGCTGGCAGTCGTGGCTTGTTTCTCTTCTTTTCAGTTGGGTGATTACATTTCCGCCCCACTGTCATTTATAATGGCTTTTCATTAACCCATTGAGGCCTGAGGTTCCGTTTCTGCAAAATGTTTTCTAAATCCTAAACGGTTTTCTGAAAAACGTATGTTTCTATATCAGTTGTTTTCTAACTTTTTCATGTCAAGGACCCCCAAAATGATATGAATTTGGCCGCAGACCCCCATCTCAAAATATGTTTGTTCCAGGGACCGCCCAGAAGCAAAGATTTTAGTTAATGTTTGCTTTAAAATAATGTATATATATTCAAAGACTTGCACTCATTTTCTAGATTTTTCAAAAATAGCAGATCTACAAGCTCGTAGCGCGAGTGCCGCTCGTAGATCTGCTATTTTTGGATAGCCAAAGTGTAAAATAATGCTTTTTAGCTCAAATCTAAAAATGACACAGATGCGTTCCAGGTCTCAATGGATTAAAGAACACAGGCTATTCTACTCTCCAGTGAACTGTCCTATATGGACAACCAGAGAATTAGATTTTTAATAATTAATATACACCAGCTTCAGATTAGTTCAACACAAGCTATTATTTAAAGCTTTACAGAATCACCACCAGCTACTGTACATTTAATGTTTTATGATGTTAGGGCCTTGGTCGAGGAAGGGCTCTGAAGCCTGATCTACACTTACTTAACACGTGGGTGTTCTTGCACACCGAAAATATCAGATCTACAAGCGCTTGAACTTCAGCTATTTTCAGTGTGCAACACCCCCGTGCACGACTAAATATAAGGCTGGACTGTCAGATTCCCTGGTCATTTCCATCCTACGGGAGAAAACGGGTTGTAGGCGCTGCAGTGTGTAGGCTTGGGATCCGGAACCGATCCAACCTTGAGGTTCCATCACATTTGGAACTGTTTTCGGAACCGTTTTTTTAATCACACTGTCAGAGCTGGTACGTGGACTTAACGTCTGCTATACAATTACCATACCGGTGGTTCTCAAATGTTTTAATTTCAAAGACCATCATAACTCTCAGAGTTACAAATCTGTAAGGGTCCTTTTGGAACCCCCTATAGGAATCATTTAAGGGAACTGTTAAGGCATGTGACCGTTAAGCGGGAATCGTTTAAATCCTAAAGGATCCCAACCCTGACGCACGTGAAGCATTGGGTCAGCGCCAACCAATAGGACAGAAGCGTTGTGTGGCGGTTGACCCCACTTGGCAGCCATTTTGCCTGTAGTTTTATTTCAGTAGCCAACAGTCTCCAAGTTCCAACGTCAATGATGAGTCAAATGAAATGAGTCAAATTAACTGCACACTGGAAAACCAGCACTCTCTGCTGCCGGCCCCGCCCACAGCCGCCCTGCGTAAGACAACATGGGAAATGGATGCGTCTGAGGTCTTGGCTTGCGTTTCAGATGAGTTGTTGTCTGAAGCGAATATCTGGAGCCTAAAGGTCCTTACACACCGGGGGCGATTTTTTTCATGCGAATAATATGTTTAAAAAACCTTATAAAGTCAATATAAGCTTCCACATCCGTTTCGCGGAGCGAAAAAGCGTCTTTTATTTATTCGGACCGCATCCGAATTTTGCGTATATTCGCATAACCGCCGGTGTGTAATGACCTTTACTCAGGCTGGACTCAGGTCAACATGAGATATACGGCATAGAGTGACTTGAATATGTGCCGTATCGGATCGGTATCAATGCTGCCATATCTCTTATCGGATCGGAAGTGAAAAATCGCGATGGCAGCACCTCTAATAATAATGCTGTATTTCAAGCTGCGTTCCTCCTGGAACCATGTTTCATACATTCAGTAATGTGACGCCGCATAATCACTGGCATGATAGTGAGGATTTCACTGTATGCATAATGAGTAGGATTAAAGTATTGTGAAAACCTAATGTTGATAATTATCACCATGCCACGCTCTGGGTTGAGTGCTTTATTTGCCAGAATCGTTGTGGGCCATTAAGAGTTCATGAACTGTAATTAAAAAACCCTACAACTTTAATGCCATTGGGGATCCCAAGTGAACAACAGAGGGGAAAGGATTATTGGACAGGAGACTAAAGAAGGCTGTTCTTTTTGTTATCGTTTCGTTTTTATTAAATGGCCAGCCATGCATCAAGCTCTCCCCCGGCCCAAACCAGGCCATTTAACCTCCCTGAATCATTTCCCCACAGATAGGAGTGTAGTCAGCTTATAATAGATCACAGTCTGCTTCTCCTCCCTGCTTATGCAAGACATGCAATAACATTTTTACACTCCCATATCTCACCTTTTGTTCTTCCCTTTTTTTCAAACACCGACTGCACCGACCTCTAAAAAAAAGTTTCACACCCTCTGTTCTTCTTCTCACTCGACTTCTTCATTCTGCATAACGCTTACTTATGTATTTAGGAGGAACGTAGGCCATTGATGAAACTCCTCCATCATCTTGAGTCTTGTGCCCTCCTTTGCTCCAGTTGTTGCCATAACACTTGACATGGCTTAATCCATTTTAAGACCGGGAACGCATCTGTGTCGCTTTAGATTTCTTTGGCGCGCTATGAGCTTGTAGATCTGCTATTTTTGGGGGGACCCCCAAAATTATATGTATTAGGACACCCCCCCCCCCTCCCAGGAGCAAAAAAAAATCTCTTTTTTTGTTTTGTTAAAAAATATATATAGACCATATTCAAAGAGTTGCACACATTTTCACAATTCTTTTTTCAAAAATGGCAGATCTACAAGACCAGAGGTGACCGAGCCTTTTCAGTCGTAGCCCCCACATTGTGGCCCCTCCCATATGTCAATCCGGCCCCTACCATCGAGACTTTTTAATCTCGCCTGAAGTCCCACCTTCATGAGTTTCTTACGGTCTATGTTTTGTTTCGCTGTCTGCTGACGCTGCTGCGTCTTGTATTTTTCAGTGATGTCTCCTTTTGTTTCTTATTTTGCTGTGTGTTGTTGCTGTTTTTCTTTTGTTTTAGCTTACCCAGTGTATTTGGTTTTAGATTTTCTGTGCAGCACTTTGGAAACCTTGAGTGTGCTAAATAAATAAAGTGGATTGGATTGCATTGGATACAAGCGTAAGCACCGAGTGCCGTGCTACAAGCTTGTAGATCTGCTATTTTTGAATAGCCAAAGTATAAAATATGACTCAAATCTAATATGACACGGATGCGTTCCCGGATTGAGAGGGTTAATCCATGCACTTCATTTGCGTCTCCTTCTTGTCTCTCTCCCACAGACCTGAGCCTGGTCATGGTCGTGGAGGAGGCTCCCAGGCGGGCCAGGCTGACTCCCCTCTCCCAGAGCAGGATGAGGAGATCCTGGGCTCTGACGATGAGGAGCAGGAAGACCCCAACGACTACTGCAGGGGTGAGACCACCAGGGGTTGTGCCATGCCTGGCTATTATAAGTGACTTTGGCCTTGTTTTTCTGTAAAGTCGCTTGTAAATATTGGTGGTGGTTGCTGTTTTTTGGTAGCCTGGTAAACCCTCCCTCCGGAAATCTCATTTGTCATTTATTTCAGGAGTGAGTCTGGCATGATCGCCCATTCTGCAATTTTGGCTGTGGGCTGGAGTTGGGCGGGAGTAATACCGTTGACTGACAACCCCTTCAGCCAATCAGCAGTGTTCCCCTTCAGCCAGTGCATTTTTACCACCTCCAGACTAATGTGACGCAACGGGACTTTTGAGACGGCCATGCCCAAAATAGGTTGCCTTATTCGGTTACATGCGTGTCACTGCCCGCCCCTGCCGGTTCTCTGAATTTTTATTTTTAAAAAGGCTCTGTCATGATTAATTGACCACATATATGAAGTTAAACAACTAAATTCTATCCAAACGATCTTAAAAGTAAATTACGTGCCTCAAAAAATAAGTTTGAGAGCGTTTTAAAACCGAAAGTAAGAAGTAAAGACAACGCACAAAAAACAATGGCTGCCGTTAGTTTTTTGTCGGCTGCACTCAGGCTGCACTCTGCTCCATTCGGGCTCACTCGAACTCGCCACCTGATTGGCCAACTTTCGCTGTCAATCACAGAACGATGAGCGACGACGCTGATAGGCTCGTCCATTTGGTGAACGGGCTAGAAACGCCCAGATAAGCCATCAGGCCAGACTCCTTCCTGAAATCAAATCTAAATGAGATTTTCCGGAGGGAGGGGCTTTACCAGGCTAGTTTTTTGGGGGGGGGCTTGTTTCTAAAGTGTATAGTTGCTTATTTGTGCTTGTTTCCTAATGTTGTTTAAACCTGTGCTTCTCAAACTATTTCATGTCAAGGACCCCCAAATTAATATGCATTTGGCTTTGACCGTGAAATTGTTTGAAAGGCAGCTGGTGTGAGTTCGGCATTAGCCTCAGGAAAATGTAATGCGTGCGGCGTAGCTTAGTTTGGGGATCATTGCAGAAAGAAGGACGATCACAAAGTTTTGTGTACATTTTGTGAAGTTCTCGGCACGTTCTCTCTCCCACTGTCTTTCTCTCCCTCTCACGATCTCTTTCTCCAATTTCTCTCAATTTCTCCCCCCCCCCCTGTTTGTCTGTCTCTCTCTCTTTGTCTGAACAGATTACGTACTACATTGATGCCAGAACGTGTTTACATGTCAATCTTCCATAACAAAAATATGTAGGCTAGCCTACAAGCAGCCAGTTGTCCTTGGAGTTCTCAACGGGCCTGAAAATTAAGGCCCGGCCTTAACTGGTTCGCTGACCCGAAAGGTTACCATAATTCTAGGCCCGAAAACCCCCCACAAAGATCGCCAGTAGGCAGCGCCAGTGGCTCAAATTCTAGCAGAGTGAGAGAACGGACATATAATAGTTGGCGAAATGGGAACTTCACATGTTCAGTTGTTCATAAAACATGCTAATAAGTTCTGCACAAAATAGGCTTAAGTAAACTGTAAAATCCCTGTTGTCACGCATCTCTCATTCTTTCTCTTTCTCTCTCTCTCTCTCTCTCTCTCTCTCTCCCTGACCGTCAGAGAGACTGTAATTTATCTTTCGTCCATCAACGGTGGCGTGACGAACACAGCAGCAGATCTACAAACCCAAAAACGTGTTCATCTGCCTTCTGTTCTGGGCTTTCAGATCTGCCCTGACCTGGTGTTAACCTATAGCTGTATCAATCGCATCGTCCTCTGCCACTGTCTGATTTATGGCTCTGTTAAGTAACCGATCTACAAGTTCTAAACGTGTTAGATCGTGATGCATTGTTGACTTCAGTGGGCTTGTAGATCGAATGGCTATTTGGTGCGCCACACCAGCATGCAATTAAGCATAAATCAGGAGGAAGATCCAATATGATGGCTCCTCCAATACGCTGCTACGCAGCGTAGCAGCAACTTCTCTGCTGCCTGACGGACTGTCACTGAGTGTGTGCCCTATAGCCCTGACTGAGCCTCCCTCAACTCTAGTCACAGACTAAAGGTGAAACGGCAGTCAGCGTCGTCTTCATAATCGATAAATACACAGACAGAGCAGAGTTATAGATTATTTTTTTTTATAGTTTTTTTCATGGAGCCCCGAGGCTCAACCCAGCCCGAACTAATTAGCATACATTTTTGGCCTGGCCCGAAAACGTCGGGTAGGATTGGTTTCGGGCAGAATTTGAGAACTGTAGTTGTCCTGGGTTGGTTGACTCCACTGGGAGTTTAGTTGAGGTGGACATCGTATTTTTCCCCCCTCTAACCAGTTCTGAGTCAAACAATTGTCTTATTGAATCTTTTCACGCCAAATCTGAAGTGTGCTCTGCATTTTTTCTGAAATTCAATTTATTTCAGTTTTTCTATAAGGCTGAAATAATATTGTACACATTTTTGAAATCTTTTCCCCCACTCTGCACAATCTCTGATTTTTAGGTGGATATCACCATGTGAAGATCGGGGACTTGTACAACGGCAGATACCATGTGATACGCAAGCTGGGCTGGGGGCACTTTTCCACCGTGTGGCTGGCCTGGGACATACAGTAAGTTGCCCCCCCCCCCCCCCAAAGGGACCCCTAGAAGAGAAGATCTATGTTAAAAAAAAAACGATATAAAAAATAGCAGATATACAAGCTTGTGGCGCGCTGTGAGCTTGTAGATCTGCTATTTTTTAATTGAATAGCCAATGTATATTGTGATGCTGTGTTAACTGCTTTTGCTGGGGACCCCTGGACCCCCCCCCCCCCCCCCCTCAGGACCCCTAGGGGTCCCCGGACCCCACTTTGAGAACCAATGCATTAGGTCATGGACCCTGATTTGATACGATTTTTATCTCTGGGAACCCAATCTACACTCTGCAAAATCCTCTGAGAGTGTAAACATTTAACAAAATGGTGTACACACTAGGAGTTACAGACCTGTAAGGGTCCATTTGGTTCCTAATGATCAATTATTTAGCTGGGAACCCCCTGGAACCCCCTTAACTCATTCACTGCCACTGACGTAAAAAACGTAATTTGTCCCGTTTACCAATCCTGCCACTGACGTAAAAAACGTTTTTTTTTTTTTAGTTTTTTTTTAGTTTTTTTTTCAAATTTGACCCAAAGACCAAGGAGATATGATTGTTTAAAGATCTACACTCCCATCCACTTCCTTGTTAACTTAAAACTTAAAAATTCTGTATCTCGGCTCCTGAGTACTTTTTTTTTTCAATGAAAAATCTCTGGCAGTGGGCAAACGCGGCCAGCAATAATTGTGGCAGTGAATGAGTTAACGTGTGAACATATGTTGTGCTTTCGTTTACAAGTTGCAGCACATAGGTCTGATTGATTTGATTCTTCCTTAACCCATTGATACCTGGAACGCATCTGTGTCACTTTAGATGTCTTTGGCTATTCAAAAATAGCAGATATACAAGCTCATAGCGCGGCACCGAGTCCCGCGCTACGAGCTTGTAGATCTGCTATTTTTGAAAAATCTTGAATTCTTTTTTTTTAGATTTTTTTTCAAAAAACTGTTAGGATTTAGATTTTTTTAAAGAATCGCCTCAGGTCTTAATGGGCTAATGGGGAAAGGTGTTTGGTGTGTGATGAAATGAATTGTTTTGTCTATGCATGTGTGTTGTTTTTCAAGGGGGAAACGCTTTGTGGCGATGAAGGTGGTGAAGAGCGCCGATCACTACACAGAGACGGCGCTGGACGAGATCAAGCTCCTGAAATCCGTAAGGAGAATGAATGCCGACCGAGCCACTCGTCTTCATCATTTATTTTTCCGGGATTCACTTAAAAGTCCCTTTTAGGCTCTTATTATTTAATGACCAAGCAGCAACAGTAACGTTTCATTTCGACTGGAGCCTTTGTCAGTATTGCAATACAATTATGCTGAGAAAGTCTCGGGGTGTGTGTGTGTGTGTGTGTGTGTGTGTGTACTTGTATTACTAAACTTGTGAGGACCTTAAATGTCCTCATAAGTATAGTAGAATGTGAGAAATTGACATTGTGAGGACAATGGACCCTTCGCTAAGCCCCACCCACTCCACTCTGTGACTGGTGGTGCGAATTTAGTCACACCCAGGCCTGGCAGCGCCTGGCAATCTCTGCTTCTCACCCATTGACTTGCATGTTAAATGATGGCTTTTCCCCTTAAAAATAATCGATCATTTCAGGAGCAAGAGCTTCAAAATCTCTTCTAAATCTAGTCAACAAGGCCTGCAGTAGGCTATGCACTGGACAAATGTGCATGACATTATTTCAATAAACTAAAAACATGGGAAATGTTAGAGGGAGTAATAGCCATGGATACACGACGGTCGACTGTCACGACCGTCATGGATGAACTTCAACCTGGTGTTTGCACTTTCTCCATTTATGGCCCGTACATCTACATAAACGTTCATATTTCAAATATAAAGTGCTTATACCATGGCCACGGATGTTACATGTACATACGGGCTCTCAGAAGTACCTGTATCATCCGTATTGTTCAATAAAAAGCATTTTAATCTGATCGGTGGCCATTTTCTCTATATGCTTTCAACTGAGTGACCCTATCGGTTGGTAGGTGTATTGCACTCGAATACATTATGAGAAAATGGCCACTGATCGGATTAAAATGCTTTTCATTGAACAATACAGAATATACGGGTACTTTTGAGAGTCCCGTGCATAATTGTAACATCCGTGGCCATGGGGTAAGCACTTTATATTTAAAATCTGAACGTTTATATAGATGTACGGACGTAAATGGAGAAAGTGCAAACACCAGGTTGAAGGTGATCCTTGACTGTAACAGGAGTTTTCATGTACCGCAGGGACTGCAGTAGCAGTTAATAAATAGACGAACAAATGAATTAATATACTTTAACGCGCGGAATCCGAAACAGGCAGCGCTGTGATTCTGAATTTTGTTACGATTACGGTGATTAGTAGCCTATTATTGACACCACCTCGGCGAGTGAGTCGTGTAACTTTCCCGACGTTAAGCTGTGTATGTGTTCAACAACACAGCCATGAAGCCTTGCAGTTTAAGTGCAGATTTCAGCTTGGGAAAAGCAGCCTCCAACGGGTTTGGGTACGTGGTTCATAGTCACCATTGCGTTATCGTGGTATTCCTATTCTTGCTATTATGTTGCAAATGATTGTGTGTGCGCGTCCGATGTAACATTGACAGCTATGGCAGGTGACGAAAGCTTGCCAGACCTATGCCAGGCTAACAACGGTTGCTAAGCGGGCATTGGACAATTGCTTTTGGGGTGGGGTTTAGCGAAGGGTCCATTGTCCTGGTCCTGTGGTTTTTTAAATTTATTAAACTTAATGGTTGTTTTATGGTTTAAACATTTTTTTTTTGGAGATCCAGGTTTAAAGTTAAGAGATTCAGGTTGGAGTAATTGGAGTAGGATTAGACATTTGGAGTTTAGTTTTAGAGTTATTCCTTAATAAAATCGGCGTCCTAAAATGTTGTAGCCTGACGACTCTGTCAGTGCAAGAAAAAAAAAATAGCCCTCGGCAGATTAGGTCTGGCCCTGCTCGGTTGTGATTGGATTTCCCTGCCCCCGAAGTTAAGGGGCACCAATCAGGGCCCATGCGTATGCAAATATGGTGCGGGTTTATCACCAGAGGCACTTTTTTTTCATCCGCCCGTTGGAAATGCAGGTTCCACACAGAGATTCCAGACTAATATCTACGCTGTGACATTAGTCTGGCCATGCCAGGCTAAAAATGTTGATGTCCTCACAAGTATAGAATACAAACGTGTCTCTCTCTCTCTCCAGGTGAGAAACACAGACCCTGACGACCCCAGCAGAGAGAAAGTAGTTCAGCTCCTGGACGACTTCAAGATCTCTGGCATGAACGGCACACGTATCCTTCCTCCTAATCCTGTTCTCTCTGCTGTCCTGTCTCTAGGTGACGGCATGGCTGATATAATATGTTAATTACTCTCTTTCTAGGCCAAACAAGCTACTTCATAGTGTTGGAAGCCAGACAATAAGACTGCCTGTCCTTAGGGCAAGATGAGAGAATCAGCTTGTCTGTACTGTTACTACAGAGGGCTGCATTAGTACCGCTTTGTAACAATAAGCACATTTATTCAGCCAAAGTTCTGAACAAACATAAGAAACGGCATGCCAATTAAGTGTTGGGTCATTTTGGACCTAATGGCTCCCTTAGTTAATAATAACACACACACGCAAAACTACCAGCCCACAACGCGTCCCATTGCAACACTTGAGCTTGTAGATCTGATGTTTTTGTTATTTAAAAAACAAATGTGCAAGTCTTTTTCATTTTTGATAATGGATTTTTTTATAATTGATTACATTGTTTAGTTTGATGAACCCCTAATTGAATTTCTCAGTTGGAACAGTAGGATGGTGCCACTGCACATGTAGTTGCTATAAGTTGGGGGCATCCAGGGCTGGAAATGATTAGAGAAGCTCTTGTTTTGTCCTTAACGTTGCCTCCTATCCAGATGTGAGCATGGTGTTTGAGGTGTTGGGTCATCACCTGCTCAAGTGGATCATCAAGTCCAATTACCAAGGCCTACCTCTGCCCTGCGTCAAGAGCATCATAAAACAGGTACATCTGTGCTGACACACTCAACCTCTGCGGTGTTGATTTAGTTTTTAGTCAGTCTTTGGAATAAAATTCAATTTAGCTATGGCTATATCTGCTATTTATTTTTTAAATGATTCTGATAGTGTAAAGAATGTACTGTCATTGTCCTTTCTTTGTATGTGACATTTGTCTATGAAGCCTAAAAGCCAAACAGAAATGTAATTCTTTACTTATTATGTTCCAATGTTCAATGCCAAAAACACAAATAAATTGTTAATTGCAATTATTTGTATGACAATTAACCCATTCAATCCGGGAACACATCTGTGTCATGTTCAATTTTAGCTCTAACCATTATTGTATACTTTTGGCTATTCAAAAATAGCAGATCTACAAGCTCATAGCGCGGCACTCGGTGCCGCGCTATGAGCTTGTAGATCTGCTATTTTTGAATAGCCAAATAAATGTTTTATTGACATGGATGCGTTCCCGGTCTTAATGGGTTAATCGTCAACTCAAATTCCATAATCGTGACATAATGACTTGTAGACCTAATGACATCACACAAAGGGAGTGTCATCAGCGTTGCTGACGTATACGGTTTTCCCATGTCTTCTCTATTTGTGTGTGTCTGCAGGTTCTGCAGGGTCTGGACTACCTCCACACCAAGTGTAAGATCATACACACGGACATCAAGCCAGAGAACATCCTCCTGACCGTCAACGAGCCCTACGTCAAGAAGATGGCCGCCGAGGCGGCTCAGTGGCAGAAGACCGGCGCCCCGCCCCCGTCCGGTTCTGCAGGTCACTTACCCGTCATCTCACTGTACCTAGGACTCTCACAGTTGTTACATAATCACAATTATTTGAGCTTATCGTAATTGTTTCACATTCAAAATTGCGTTGACAAGCTTATACTGTGGCGTGTTGTGAGCTTGTAGATCGGGTTCTTTTTTTTAATCAATTTTTTATGGTCTTGTGAAATTTGTGTTTAAAAAAAGCCTAAAAGGCAAACCCAAATGTAATTTCTATTTCCGTGTTTCAATGTTTAACCCATTAACTGCCAGAGGTATTTTCATATTTTTTTAGCCAGTGCCAGAGTTTTTCATTGAAAAAAAAAAAAGTACTCAGGAGCCGAGATACAGATTTTTTAAGTTTTAAGTTAACAAGGAAGTGGATAGGAGTCTAGATCTTCGGAAAATCATATCTCCTTGGTCTTTGGGTCAATTTTTTTTGGGTCAAAGCTTTTTTTTTTTTTTTTTAGTTCACGTAGATCTACGCAATTGGCACGTGGCGGCTTTAAATAGGTTCGCGTAGATCTACGTGATTGGCAGTGAATCAGTTAATACCAAAATTAAATAATGCATTGCAATTATTGGTACGACAATTCAACTAAAATGCCCTACCTTGTACCCCACTAAGCATGTTTACTTGACTTGCAGAGTTGTCTAAACCACGTGACGCCCTTGTTTGAGTATGTGGCTCACAATCATACCGATTAGTGAGGGAGTAATTTCATTGATAAATATTGTCGATTGTTGTCAGATTTCATTGTCAAAGAGACACTGAAATGATATGTAAGGCATGGGCGAATCAATAGAAGCACATCTGAACAGAAATGTAGTAGAGTTAGTAGGGTAAATAAATTGTCAGAGAAAAAAAGATTGGCACACTTGTTTTCGATGATCCCCAAAGTGAATTTATTAAGGTTACAAGGTTGGTCTTCGTCGGGTATTTATTAAGTGTACAGCGTTTTGATACAAATTGGTCTTTGACGGGTACAAAAAAAACAAGATTAATGTGTACAGTCAAATTCACTTTGGGAACATCTATAAACCGTGTGCGGACTGCGGATTATCCTCTCCTTTCTCAGGGGTGACATAATGAAAAAGGCAATTTTTCCAGCCTGTGCTTTTTGAAGGCTGGAGAATCATAATGTACCTTATTATACAGTATATCATATCTGTCGGGGTGGAAACCTCATATTGTCCAAAATAAAGTGTTACTTTTCAGGATTTAAGAAAATTTAAGAAAAGTAGCAGATCGACAAGCTCATACCGCGGCACCGAGTGCCGCGCTATGAGCTTGTAGATCTGCTATTTTTGAAAAAATCTTTGAATATATATACTGTATTTTTAAAGCTAACATTTTTAACTAAAATCTTTGCTGCTGGGGATTCTACAAATGTCTTCTAAATCCTAACCGCTTTAAAAAAAAACCAAACATATATTGCTATAATATCAGTGGTTCTCAAACGTTTTTCATGTCAAGGAACCCCAAAATGATGTGTATTTCGCCACAGACTCCTATATCCAAATACTTTGTTCCAGGAACCCCCCAGAAGCAAAGATTTGAGTTAACACATTGAGTGCCAGGGCTTTTTTAAAACAGGGTACAGTCGGTGCCTGGATTTTTAACCATTTTTTAATCTTTTTCAAGTAGTCACAAAATATTTTCAGTGATCACCGTCCTCAAGGTGATCCCCTCATTACACACATAGAGGTCTCGTACAATCGGGGGAAAAAATTTAAAAACATTAGGTAATCCGCTCCATAGTTGCAGCCAGTTGAAAATAGTCGAAAATAGTCAAAAATACACATTTTAGAAAAAAAGTACACAGGAGCCGAGATACAGGCTTTTGAAGTCATAAGTTAACCAGGAAGTGGATTGGAGTCTAAATCTTCGAAAAATGATATCTCCTGGTGCTGTGAAGAAAAAAAAATGAAAAAAATTAAAAAAAAACGTTTTTGGCACACAATGCATGGCTTCTCAAAAACGGTCCGGACCGTTTTTGGCACTCAATGTGTAAAAAATATATATATATATATTAAAAGATTTGCACACATTTTCACGATAAAAAAAATAAATAGCAGATCTACAAGCTCGTAGCCGCACCATGACCTTGGCTTGTATATCTGCTATTTTTGAATAGCCAAAGAAATCTTAAAATGACACAGATGCTTATCCCGGTCTTAATGGCGTTTAATTTACGACAAAAACACAAAGCGTTAGAATATGGAGATAGGAGGTTTCTGCATCGACGGCGTTGTTATAATATATTCTGAAAAGCTTTGCAGAGCTCTGGACATAAAAGAAATCCATGTGTAAGTTTCTGCTGAGAGAGGGAGATAAGGGCACCTTGAACTGTGAGTCACTGCTGGATCTGTTATGGAAATTACAGTAGCAGCTCCCTCAGTGCAGACGAGCATGTGACCCCCTGCCACTGCAGACATTATATCCTCGCTGTCGGGGCACAAAACCTCTTTTGTCCATATTTTAACTATTTCGTTTTTTTCCCCCGTAAATGAACCCTAGTTCATAGTTTATTTAGTTACCGTAGTTAGTTTATTTATTTGGGTCATTTATTTTTTTCTAACCCATTAACCCATTAACTGCCAGAGGTATTTTCATATTTTTTTAGCCAGTGCCAGAGATTTTTCATTGAAAAAAAAAATGTACTCAGGAGCCGAGATACAGAATTTTTAAGTTTTAAGTTAACAAGGAAGTGGATAGGAGTCTAGATCTTTTACAAATCATATCTCCTTGGTCTTTGGGTTAAATTGGATTTTTTTTTTCTTCACGTAGATCTACGCGATTGGCACGTGGCGGCTTTAAATAGGTTTGCGTAGATCTACGTGATTGGCAGTGAATCAGTTAAGGCCTGAGGTTTTGTGAAAAAAACGTATGTTTCTATGTCAGTGGTTCTTAAACTTTTTCATGTCAAGGACAGCAAACTTATATGTATTTGGCCTGCGGACCCCCATCTCAAAATGTTTTGTTCCAGGGACCCCCCCCCCAGAAGCAAAGATTTGAGTTACAAATGTTCGCTTTAAAAAATATATATATTCAAAGATTTGCACACATTTTCTCCATTTTTCAAAAATAGCAGATCTACAAGCTCATAGCACTGCCGCGCTATGAGCTTGTAGATGTGCTATTTTTGAATGGCCAAAGTGTAAAATAATGCTTTTTTAGCTCAAATCTAAAAATGACACAGATGCGTTCCAGGTCTTAATGGGTTAAACAAATCAGTTGAACATACAGTACCATTAGTCAACAAGATGACTATTTTGGCCGAAAAGGTATGGGGCTGAAGCCGAAGCTTATTTCGCCTACTTTATTACCATTTAAATTAAAATATCACTGTAGCATAGAGAAAAACGTAAGAGCAAACAGAAGAACATGAACTATCACGAAGCTTCAAATGTTACACTTATATTACACAGAAGAAACGAAGCAAAAAGAAACAACCTTTCGGTTATAACACACTTTCTATATACCGTAATTTTCGCACTATAAGCCGCACCTGAATATAAGCCGCAGCAGCTAAATTGAATGATTTGTACATATATAAGCCGCACTGGACTATAAGCAGCGGGTGTAAAATGGATTTAGGAGGTCCCCTAGTGGCCATTAGCTGTAAAAATCCATAGATAAGCCGCACCGTTATATAAGCCGCAGGGTCGAAAAATGGGAAAAAAGTCGCGGCTTATAGTCCGAAATTTACGGTATATATGAAGTGATTGCCTCATACATACAATATGTGCATTCAAATACACATCCATAAACGTATATCTTCGCATATGTAAGCGTCACACAAAAGCATCAAAATTAGCAGATCCACAAGCTCAAAACGTGGCGCGAAGCGACGCGTTTTGAGCTTGTGGATCTGCTAATTTTGACATTTATTTGTATTTGACTCCTGAAATGTAACAAAATGTGACATATGAGGTTTTTCCACCTGACAGAGAGACTACATTAGCACAGCTGTGCTCTGTGCATCAGCTCAGCCGCCTGAGCAGAATATTAATTCTAGAGAGAGAGGTGGATGTATCCTATCCATTGTGTTGGTTCCGTTTGGATGTGAAACATAATAATTCTCTGATCTTCATATTTCTGTCTCCTTTACAGTGAGCACGGCACCGGTACCCAAACCAGTAAGTCAGGTAGTTTTTTTTTAATACTTTATCTCTACTGGTAGAGGCAACATATGAACCACTTAAGCCCTATTTAACCCATTAAGACCTGAGAAGATTCTAGAAATGTCTTCTAAATCCTAAAAAAAAATTGGAAAATAAAACCAATTTTTTTCCCCTCGATTTTTCAAAAATAGCAGATCTACAAGTTCATAGCGCGGCACTCGGTGCCGCGCTATGAGCTTGTATATCTGCTATTTTTGAATAGCCTAAAGAAATCTAAAGTGACACAGATGCGTTCCAGGTATCAATGGGTTAAAAATAAATTAACTCTATTGAAAAAAGTCAATCTACAAAGCTCACATTGCCACGTATTGAGTATGTAGATCAGCTATTTTTTGAAAGAGTTTTGAAAGTGTTCACCAATAAATCCATGACTTGTCCTACCCGAGATTTGAACCTGGAAACCCCCGAGTGTGCGAGTGCTGCAATTCCTACTGCTGAGCTAATACAGAGAGCCTGTTTGGGCACAGGATAAATAGCATTTTGAGCTTCATGCAGTACCACTTTTCAACCAGTAGTTGTAGATTCTGAATAAAAGAGCAGATAGACCAACTACAACTACTTATTATATTATTGTATTAACATACCATACGGTTTTGTCAAAATGATTAAAGTTATGGAGTGCAGTTTTAAAGTGGTTAATATGTTGTCGTTTAACCGGCAGGCTCCTTGTCTATGGTGTCACATGTATGCAGTGGTGGAAAAAGTACTCAAATTCTTTACTTAAGTAAAAGTATCAATACTGCAATATAAAAATACTCTGTTACAAGTAAAAGTCCAGAATTCAAAATGTACAAAAGTAAAAGTACAAAAGTATTGGCATCAAAATGTACTTAAAGTACCAAAAGTAAAAGTACTAAAATATTTGAAAATAGCAGATCTACAAGCCCACAACGCGTCTTGTAGATCTGCTATTTTCAAATAGCCTAGGTATAAAATAGGGCTAAAGTGTTAATATATGTTTTATAATATATTAATTTATATCTGCAAAGTAACTAGTAACTAACATTTTCAAATAATTGTATTGGAGTAAAAGTACAATATTTGCCTCTGAGATGTAGTGGAGTAGAAGTAAAAGTATTGGAAATTGGAAATACTCAAGTAAAGTACAAATACCTCAAAATTGTACTTAAGTACAGTACTTGAGTAAATGTACTTAGTTACTTTCCACCACTGCGAGCAAGACAACAAGACCGCAGCACTTGCGCGAGCCTTTGACGACCTTGCAGGCTTATGCAAAGGCCAAAATGTCATTTAGATGGCGTGTTATGTAGACAGATGCCAGGTTCATTTGTTGACCTGGTATAGTTAGTATAGTTTCAAGGTAAAAATTACAAATGTTTTTGATGTTTGTTTAGACTGATGATGGGATCCTAGATTACTATTTCTATGCATTTGATGTAATTACCTCGTGTTTATCCTGCATATTGTAAGTACCCATTGAGACCTGAAGCCGGTTCTACATGTCTCCTAAATCTCAACAGTTTTCTGAAAAACGTATGTTTCTATATCAGTGGTGCTGAATCTTTTTCATGTCAAGGACCCCCAAAATTATATGTATTTGGCCGCCGACCCCCATCAAAATATTTTGTTCCAGTGACCACCAGAAGCAAAGATTTGAGTTAAAAATGTTCGCTTTAAAAATATATATATTCAAAGATTTGCACACATTTTCACGATTTTTCAAAAATAGCAGATCTACAAGCTCATAGCGCGGCACTCGGTGCCGCGCTATGAGCTTGTATATCTGCTATTTCTGAATAGCCCAAAGTGTAAAAAAATGCTTTTTAGCTCAAATCGAAAAATGACACAGTTCCAGGTCTTAATGGGTTAAGAGCATCTGCTAAATCAGTGGTTCTCAAACTTTCATGTGAAAGGACCCCCAAATTGACACTTATTAGCCTAATGCGGAACCCCATTTGAAAAGATATGCCTCAGGGACCCCCATAAGAGAAGATTTTTTACGGCTCTAGCAGTGATTTTCAACCATTTTAATTTCAAGCACCCCCAGTTTGACATGCATTAGGGCTACGGACCCCCATTTAATGGCATTTCTACCTCTGGGACCCCAATTTATATTGTAAAATCAATGTTAATTTAACTCTGAGAGTGTACAAATGGAACCAAATGGACCCGTACCACTGTGCTAAATGCCTAAATTGTTATGCAAGACAAAACAAAACGCGTTTGTTTTCTCTCCCCAGGTGGCCAAGATGTCCAAGAACAAGAAGAAGAAGCTGAAGAAGAAGCAGAAGAAACAGGCAGAGCTGCTGGAGAAGAGGATCCAGGAGACGGAGGAGGCGGGAGAGGAGGAGGAAGAGGAGGATGACCAAGAGATGACGGAGACCACAGAAGAGCCCGCCCCCACGTCGGCCGCCACGCTGTCCACGTCCGCTACGCTGCAGGACATCGCTGGCGTCGCTGCAGGTGGAACCCCGACGTACTTTGTTTAACCCATTGAGACCTGGAACTGTCTCATTTTTAGATTTGAGCTAAAAAGCATTATTTTACACTTTGGGCTATTCAAAAATAGCAGATATACAAGCTCATAGCGCGGCACCGAGTGCCGCGCTACGAGCTTGTAGATCTGCTATTTTTGAAAATTCGTGAAAATCTTTGAAAATATATATTTTTAAAGCGAACATTTTTAACTAAAATCTTTGCTTCTGGGGGGTCCCTGGAACAAAATATTTTGATGGGGGTCCGCGGCCAAATACATATCATTTTGGGGGTCCTTGACATTAAAAAGTTTGAGAACCACTGATATAGAAACATACGTTTTTCAGAAAACTGTTGAGATTTAGGAGACATGTAGAATCGGCTTCAGGTCTCAATGGGTTAAGACTGAGGTCCCCTACGGCTGTAGTTCTCAAAACGTTTTCGTGTCAAGGACCCCCAAATTGATATATTTATATTTGGCCGTAGACCCCCATGTGAAAATGTTGCCATGGACCCCCAGAAGAGAAGATTTGTGTAAAAACAAGATTTTCAAACAAGATTTTACAAACATTTAAAATAAATTGCAGATGTACAAGCTCGCAGTGCGGCACAAAGTGACGTGCTATGAGCTTGTATATCTGCTATTTTGGACTTGCCAACGTATACAATATGGATAAAGGGGTTAAAATGATTGTGATGCTGTATGATTTTTTTTGTTGCTGGGGACCCCCTGGAACCCCCTTATTTTATGCTTCATCCCACAACAGTGTCAAACACAGACTGCAAGCTCCACAGCGTGTCGTGAGCTTGTAGATCTGCTATTTTCACCATTTTAGTTTTTTGAAACTTTTCGCCTTCAATGGCAATGTACAAAATAGGGATAGATTCTTTATTGATTTTTTTATGAACCCATTAAAACCAGGAACACATCTGTGTCGTTTGGCTGTTCAAAAATAGCAGATATACAAGCTCACAGCACGTCTCTTCATGCCACGCTGCGAGCTTGTACATTGAAAGTGTTTGAAAAATGTTGAATAATCTTGAATTATTAACTAAAATCTTCTCTTGGGGGGGGTCCCTGGCACAAAGCATTTTCAGATGGGGCCAAATACATGTCACTTTGCGGGTCTTTGGCACAAAAAAGCTTTGAGAACTACTGATTTAGAGGGAATTTGGAGAATCGGCCTCAGGTCTTAACCCATTAACCGCATTATTCACCGCCAAAGTTTTTTCATAATAAAATCACCCACTGCCAGGGTTTTAATCTTTTTTTTATAGAAACAATGTGAATTATTTGTCCGTTTATTTTTTAACATTGAAGTGAATGGATTTTTATTTTATTTTATTTTTTATTTTTTATTGATTAATTCGTTAGGGTTAGGGTTATAACTTTATACTCAAAAATTAGAGAAACGTTTTAGGAATTCAAAAACAGAATAAAAAAAAATAATTAAAAGGGGAGAATTCTCCCCTTTGGCGGTAAAGACCAGTGACTGAAAAGGGGAGAATTCTCCCCTTTGGCGGTGAGTGTGTTAACTGCCAGAGGTATTTTCATATTTTTTTAGCCAGTTTTTCATTGAAAAAAAAAAAGTACTCAGGAGCCGAGATACAGAATTTTGAAGTTTTAAGTTAACAAGGAAGTGGATAGGAGTCTAGATCTTCGAAAAATCATATCTCCTTGGTCTTTGGGTCAAATTGGGAAAAAAAAAAAAAATTGTTCACGATTGGCACGTGGCGGCTTTAAATAGGTTCGTGTAGATCTACGTGATTGGCAGTGAATCAGTTAATGGATTAAATGATGGATTCATCAATACATTTTTCATAATCAATTAGTTTGATTAACTGTTGCAACAATCATGTTTACTGAACCCCCCCCCCCCTTTTAAAGACCCCCCGTTACCCGAGGACCCTCCCCAGCAGAGGCTAGAGGAACAACAACAACAACAGGAGGAGAACACAGAGGAGAAGGAGGAGGTGTCGGAGGAGAGCAGGATGGAGGTGAACTGCAACGGCCACGTCTCCCCCAGACCTGGAGGCGAGGAGGAGGAGGAGGAGGAGAGCCAGGGGACCACCACCACCACCACACAGCAGGACCAGGAGGACCAGCACAACGCCAACCAGGTGGAGGGCAGCGCCAACAAGAGCCAGGACACACCGGGTAAGTACTGTAGGGGTGCCGCGCTACGAGCTTGTAGATCTGCATTTTCTTGAACATCTTTGTTCAAGAAATCTTGAACATTTTGGGCAAATCTTTGAATAATTATAATTTTTTCAAACATTTGTAAATCTTTGCTTCTGGTGGGGGTGGGCAGCCAAAAACATATCATTTTGGGGGTCCTTGACATGAAAAAGGTTTTGTTCCAGGGACCCACAGAATAGAGATGCGCGGATCGCGGTTTTAGCCGCGGTTGCCGCAGTTAACCGCAGTTTGGGTGGATTTGGGTCAATCAAATATAATTATTAATTCATATTGGATAAACCGCGGGTGAAATAATGCGGGAATTAAATTAATGATATCAATCTATAGGCCTATAATAGCTTTTAAAAAGCACTACATTTCACCGTGTGTGCGTTTGTAGTATTTTAATATTACGTCATTTTACACCAGGCACAAAATAGCCGCTCACGACATGTTGCTTTCCAGGCAGCCAGTGTTGCCAGGTTGCGAGAGAAATAAGTAGCCAGGTCTATGAAAACAAGCCCAAAACAAGTGCCAAACAAGCCCAAAAGTCGCAACACAGAGCATTGTTTTTGCTCTGTGTTTTGTTTTCACTTTTTCTTTCTTTTTCTGTAAAGCACTTTGAGCTGCATTTATGTCATGAAAGGTGCTATATAAATAAAGTTTATTATATTAAAAGTCGCTTATAAAAAGCTTATAAAAAGCTGACATGGCAACAAAGTGGTTGAAAGCGAAAGTAACTTAATGAAGACGTGCGCTTGTTGTTACCATGGTTGTGGATTGTATACAGTCACTGCATCGCGACAGTGGTGAGTAACACTGTTTATAAGAAAACTAACGTCAGGAAAATAACAATTATTTGGTGCGGTTGGTGCGGATCTATAAATAGGATGATATAAGTACCGCGGGTGGATGGCGGATGGATAATGAACTTGTTAACGCGGATTTGGGTGACAAAAAAACCCATCCGCGCATCTCTACCACAGAAGCAAAGATTTGACGTAAAAATGTATGTATTCAAAGATTTGCACAACATGTTAAAGATTTTTCGAAAATTATCATGCCTCACTATGTGCTATTTTTGAATAGCCCAAAGTATAAAATAATGGTTATAGGTATAAGAATAAAAAATGACACAGTATGGCGTTCCCGGATTGAATGGGTTAAAGTCTCGATCTGTGATTTCTTCAACTGGTTGGCTGTATGTAGAACATATAAACATCGGTTTAGAATGATAATAATACCTAGCATCGTTTTACTAGCCTGGTTCCAAACCATACACCTCGCCCACTCTCTGAGTGGACTGCCTGTCTCGGTCTGCTGTTGTAAATGTCAACCTAGGATATATTCAGTACTAAAAGTATCGTCCAATGAGAGTCGGAGGTGGGGGTGGGTCTAACGACAAGCCAATCAGCGAATATCTGCTAAAACAAGCCGTGCGATGACGTCAGATGTAGGCGGATCCGTGGATCTCTTGTGATTGGTTTAGGGAAATTCCAATCCCCTCCCCCTTGTAATCGACTACACTGGAGCCAATGTCAGACTGAAGCTCTAGATCGTTTTACAACATGATGTGTTAATTGTTTAGGAAACGGGCTCTTTTCATGCCGTTTCACAAATAATCACAGGTTGGGACTTAACC
This sequence comes from Gymnoscopelus braueri, assembly GCF_963280865.1. Classification (NCBI taxonomy): domain Eukaryota; kingdom Metazoa; phylum Chordata; class Actinopteri; order Myctophiformes; family Myctophidae; genus Gymnoscopelus; species Gymnoscopelus braueri. Next base: position 10,248,734 of record NC_137612.1, on the reverse strand, counting down.
CATTGAGGCCTGAGGCGATTCTTAAAAATGTTTTCTAAATCTTTTTTTTTTTTGAAAAAAATATAAAAAATATTTTTTCACGATTTTTCAAAAATAGCAGATCTACAAGCTCGTAGCGCGGCACTCGGTGCCGCGCTATGAGCTTGTAGATCTGCTATTTTTGAATAGCCAAAGAAATCTAAAGTGACACAGATGCGTTCCAGGTATTAATGGGTTAGCCTAACAACAAAAAAATGGTTCAGACATGAGATTGAATTTTTGCTTGATTCCATGCAGACCATCAGACCACTTGTAACGGGACGCCCGGGGACCCCGATCGCCCACCTCCTCTTCCTCACTGCGTCGACTCCGTCAGCGGACTGCCAGGGAAGGAGGAGGAGGAGGAGGAGGAGGAGGAGGGGGGGAAGAAGAAAAAGGAGGAGGAGGCGATGGATATGGAAGGAGGAGGGAGCAGAGGAAGTGTTGAAGAGGAGGAGAGCCCGAATGGTAAGAGACAAGAAACGGATGGTTGCCTTCCCTTGCCTTATGGATGATTCACTGCTATTGATTTCGGGAATTGGAACAAATCGATTTATAAAAATAATTGGTTTTTAATCAAAGCTACCCCAATTAACTCATTGAGTGCCATTAACACATTGCATGCCAGTCGCGTAGATCTACGCGAACCTATTTAAAGCCACAGCGTGCCAGTCGCGTAGATCTACGCGAACCGCCGATTCCCATGTTAAGTGCCCCAGGTGCACTTTCCGAATTTTTTTGATCCATTTCCGTTTCCGGTTTCCGGTCGGAAACGGAATTATTCGGGTTCCGGTTTTTTCGATCGTATCCGCTTCCTGTCTGGGATCCTGTTTAAAACTCGATTTTCTCTGGTTGTTGTTTTTCTCCTCGCTGATCACTGTTTACCGTCTATCGGCTGTAGCTTCAAGATGGCGGCACGGATTTGGAAACTGTTTTCGCTGGTTGTTTCTCACGGATCCGCTGTGTGTTTAGAACCAAATGAACGCGCACTTTTAACTTATTTAGCGAGGTCTGTGGCGACATGAAAAAAACTAAAAAACAACAATAAAACGCTGGCACTGGTGAGTACATTATGAGATTAAACTCTGGCATGGAATGTGTTAACACATCGACCGCCAGAGGTTAATCTCATAATGTACTCACCAGTGCCAAGGTGTTTTTGTTGTTTTTTTGTTTTTTTCATGTCGCCATAGATCTTGTTAAAATCCTTAAGATTGAGCTCTACACGGTCTGTTTACATCCGCGAGATCTCCCTGTATCTCCCAGTGAAGATCGCGTGTCAAACGGGGCATCCATGTTGTAGTTAGAGCGGATTACGTTAAACAGTGAAATGCGAGGAGAAAAAACTACAGGAAGAGAATTGAGTTTCAGTTTCGTCTGTAGAATGGGAGCGGGCGTGATCGTCAAAACCGGATCCCAAATAATTCTATTTCCGGTCATCAAACCGGAAACGGAAGTGGATCAAAAAAATTCCGAAAGTGCACCCGGACCGCGCATGCGCGAAAAGACCGCAGCCCGTAGGGCTACGGTCTCGGCGCTTAACAGTTGGATTTAACGGACCGTAGGACTACGTTCTTGGCGGTTAATGTGTTAACGTGTTTCACGTGTTTTAGCGCTATGGTGCAACGTGCCATTAACGTGTTTCACATGTTTTTGAAAAAAATAGAAAAAATAAAAATTGCTTTTGAACCCAAGATATCATTATCTGAAGATTTGCAGCTCCATCCACTCCTTGTTTAACTTATAACTTAAAAAGGCTGTATCTCGCTTCCTAAGCACTTTTTTTTTACTTAAAATCAAAATTGTAATGGCCAGAAATAGATAATAATAATTCTGGCACTCAATGAGTTAAATGACTCGTTATTGCCCCTGTCAAACAGAGTATGCACCCTGTAACTCTTTACAATTTAGTCATTTAGCAGACACGCTTAATCCAGAGTGACTAAAACACAAGGTAATACATCAAATGCATAGAAATAGTCATCTAGGATCATAGGTAAACCAAAAACGTATCATCAGTCTAAACAGTATAATATCAAAAAATTATTTATCTGTACATTGAAACTATACAAACTATAGGTAGACGATTATACGATCGCATAATTTACCGCATAATCAGCCATATTATGCGAGGGTACATTTTATCGCATTTTCCACAACTTCCTGCAATGTCACCGAATAAAATCACATAAAACCCAACATATTTCATCGCAAAATCAAGGATTTTAGCCTGGATAATCAAGGGTTTTTTCTTCTGGAGGGTCTATATAGGATGCCAGCAGGTCAACAAATGAACCTGGCATCTGTCTCTACATAACATGCTATCTAAAATGATCCTTGTCTTCTCTCCGTTTCTCCTCCTCCTCCACCTCTCTCGCTGTGTGTTCATGTCTGTCTTGTCAGGAGGAGCATCAGATTCAGGCAGTCTGCTGGTGAACCCTCTGGATCCTCTCAATGCTGACAAACTGCAGATCAAGATCGCTGACCTGGGCAATGCCTGCTGGGTGGTGAGTAGGCCTAGGGGGAAAAAAACTAATCCAGCCACGAATAATCGCCAACTTTAGGTGGGGGGGGGGGGAATGCACTCGTTGATATATCAGTACTAAACCAGTTTAGACGTTACATGCATTAACCCATTAAGACCTGAAGCCGATTCTACAAATGTCATCTAAATCCCAACAGTTTTCTGAAAAATGTATGTTTCTATGTCAGTGCTGCTCAAACTTTTTCATGTCAAGGACCGACTCCCATATATGTTGTTCCAGGGACCCCAAGAAGCAAAGATTTGAGTTACAAATGTTCTCTTTAAAAATATATATATTCAAAGATTTGCACACATTTTCAAGATTTTTCAAAAATAGCAGATCTACAAGCTCGTAGCGCGGCACTCGGTGCCGTGCTATGAGCTTGTATATCTGCTATTTTTGAATAGCCAAAGTGTAAAATAATGCTTTTTTTTAGCTCAAATCAAAAAGTGACACGGATGCGTTCCAGGTCTTAATGGGTTAATATGTGCATTTTCTATGTAAAATATAAAAATAATAATGATATTTGAATATAACAAAAAATCTGCCAATATTTAAGACCGACATTTCAATGTGATTTTTTTAGCTCAGGTAAAAACAGTCGTAGTGGCGGCAAACGGAAACGGAAAACCAACTCAAAAGATTTTCAGAAAGTTGCTAAATCTTGTAATGTAGGCTAACTGTGTTCCGTACACAACCATGTTCCGTACAGAATTTTACGCAGATCACAAAATAAATACTTACAGGTTTATGGATCAGATTTATATCTGTGTTATCACCATTACCCCCCTCTCTTTCATCCTTGGCCAAACGCAAACGTACTCAAATCTCACGGGGACAAAAGCTGTTGAGTGTTTTGTCAGCTGTGTCCACAATATTACTAAAACATCATATTTTACATATTGTGTTTTTGTTTAGGAAACAGCGCTAGTGTGATGGGGCTCCTTTTACACATGTGCTATCGCATAATAGCACATTAGGAGATTTTATTTTGCTTTAATCCATGCGTTCGCAAGTGGAGAGTAAGAGTGATGGAGCTTCACACATGGGGTGGGGAAAGCAGTCCTCCAGCCAAACCTGCCATTTGCATTTTCGTTTGATCTTCTTCACAGTCCTGTATTCTGTATGAAAGTTATAATAACTTATTAATAAATATCAGCTCAGAATCTGATATTATCACCAGCCAAGCACCACATGTGGGGTAGATTTATCATTTGACGTGTACGTTTCGGAAGCCATGCATCATTTGACGAGAGACTTTTTTTTTCCGTTTGCAACAAAATCTCTAGCATCGATAGTTCAGTGCTTAAAGGGGTAGTTCACCCCCAAAATAACTTTTTTTCTATTGATTACTCACCCCATGGAGCCTTGAATTCATAGATATTTTTTTGTTTTTGTCACATTCCTAAGCCAATAATTTGATTATAATAAATTTAGCCCCATTGATTCCGGTAGGAGACACAAATGCATTTGTGTCTCCTACCGGAATCAATGGGGCTAAATTTATTATTATCAAATAATAAAGGAAAGAATGCGAGAAAAACAAAAAAATATCCATGAATTCAAGGCTCCATGGGGTGAGTAATCAATAGAAAAAAAGTTATTTTGGGGGTGAACTACCCCTTTAAGAAAATATATATCGGCCTTGGGAGCTTAAAGCCCGGATGACTTGTTTGCAATAAAGTACTGCATCAGCAGTCATAACTCAGCGCGAGTGTGATTTGTAACAAAATATCACCCTTGGTTGCTCACAAGCATGAGCAACCTGTTTGCAATAAAGTATCGGCATTGATGGCTCAGCGCGAGTAAGATTTGTAACAAAATCGGCCTTGGTGGCTCATATACTATAGCGCAGGGGTCCTCAGAGTTACTACTGGGGATCCACCAAATCTATGTGAGATAGAACGTCTTCTCTCTTTTTCTTTTTTTTTTACACTAACCACACTAACCCCAGCATCCCTATTCTGGGGGGAACATTCACCTAAAATAGCCGATGAACAAGCTGACAACGTTTTCAGCTTGTAGAACTGCTATTTGTGGTGAAGAAGTTAAGTGTAGAGGCAAAAAAAAGTACAGAGCCAAATGTCAGTACTTATTTATTCTATTTACCTTTTAAAAAGTATGGTAGGATTGTAGGATGTATGTTTTCTCTGTCTTGTCTTTTTTAAATGCTGACCCTGGGAGCTGAGCTCCAAAATGTCCTATGCAAAATGTCCTGCAAATGGCAAATAGTCTATTTTATTCTTCTATTCACCTTGAATACTCTCAGTATGGAAGGCTGCCATGTTGTTTGCTCCTGCTCATCCTTTGTAAAAAAGGGCTGATTTGATGTTTTCTTTCCCTCCCTGGTCCATCCAGCACAAGCACTTTACAGACGACATCCAGACGAGGCAGTATCGCTCTCTGGAGGTGCTGATGGGAGCTGGTTACAGCACGCCAGCTGACATCTGGAGCACAGCATGCATGGTAGAGTACACACACACACGCACACGCACACACACGCACACACCCCCACCCCCGAAGCAAAGATTTGAGTTAAAATGTTCGCTTTAAAAACAAAACAAAACAAAACAAAATCACGATTTTTCATATATATAGCAGAATAAATAGCAGATCTACAAGCTCATAGCGCGGCACTCGGTGCCGCGCTATGAGCTTGCAGATCTGCTATTTTTGAATAGCCAAAGTATAAAATAATGGTTTAACTGGTTACACAGATGCGTTCCCGGTTTGAATGGGTTAAGTTGACGATTAATTGTCATACGAATAATTGCGATTAACGATTTTAGTTGTGTTTTTGGCATTGAACATTGGGAACATACAGTATGAATAAAAGTTACATTTCTGTTGGCCTTTTTAGGCTTCGTAATCACCATAAAATGTGATCAATTTCTCTTGTTGAGGGCCAGGACAAAATATCCTCAGAATGTCTTACTTCACAAATTTTACTGTACTTGGGGAAATTTGTCCCTCACAAGTATAGCACAAGTACACACACACACACACACACGCACGCACGCATAACACAGGAAGAGTAAGAAAATGATGACATAACTGTATGAACAAACACATTCTACAGAATAAGCAAATTGTCACATGATCTGAAGCACACATACTGTACATACATACATACAATGTGGCCTCTGTACTACTCCCATCTTTCAGTGCTGATGTTGGAAGCAAAACACGACCGCTTCCAAGACGGCCTTCACTCAAAACACAAATGTTTTCACTCTCTCAGCCAGCAGTCATTGTTAGAGAGCAAACTCACTCTCTCACACACACACACACACACACACACACACACACACACACACAGTAGAGATCAGATCAGTCGTCTGTAAAAGGGCAGGAGGAGGAGGGAGGCGGTTGACCTTCAGACTCCATCTAAACCATCGAACATCTGAGGAATGTTGAAGCGTCATTAGTTGACGTACAACAACACACACTTTCAGACAGAAGGGGAAGCAGGCAACAACAACAGATGGCATGTTATACACCTCTGCCAGCAAAGTTGGAACAGGGTAATGTTTTTCTCCCCGTTAACGTCTGTGGGGTCTGGGATCTCCAACAGATTTGTTTGAAAAATGTTATAAAGTTGGGTCATCATGGGGCAAAGAAGAACTGATATACATCTCACACGATTGGCCAAGGGGATGTGCGGCATTGGGTGTGGCTAAAGGCCAGACCGCACCAATGCAACTCCTTGCAACAAAACACTTTTAAGGCCATGTCACACCAATGCAACTCCTTGCAACTGCCATTGGGGATAATGGTCGCAAGTAGTTGCGTGCAACGGTTTTGTTGCAAGGAGTTGCGACTAGGAGTTGCGAATAGTTGCGACTATCATATTTTAACTGGGGACCCCCACCCAGACAAGCACTTGGAATTGTAGGCGTTGAGGCATTACATTTAGTTTGACTCAATTTAGTTTGACTCCGCAGATAAATAGTGTGAAAATAGCTACAAGCCTTGTAGATCGGCTATTTTCACAATATTTGCCTCTTTCTTGTGTAATATTTGATGGAGAGTGCTTCGTCAATGACTGTAATCTGCAAAGGTCATGTCAAGTCTTCCATTTATTGTGTGTTCAAGGCATTGAACAGTACCTCACTAAGAGTCCACTTCCTTACAGCTGCTCTTGATCTTGACTGACTACATATTTCTGTGTGTCTCTCTCCTCCTCAGGCCTTTGAACTGGCTACAGGAGACTATCTGTTTGAGCCCCATTCTGGAGAAGACTACTGTAGAGATGAAGGTGTGTGTTTGTGTCTCTCATCTGGCCTTGGCTGCCTTTGAAGTGCCCAGAGCATTAACTCTTTGACTGCCAGAGTATTTTCATAATGTACTCACCCAGTGCCAGCGATTTTCGTGTTTTATAACCTTTTCAACCGGTCACAAAATTGTTATATCCATTTAAATCGCTTGTCTGGCTATGTTTATAAACACACACGACAGATCGACCAGCCGAGATCAGCAGAGAGTGGAGATCGACCTCTGCACTCTCTCTCTCGACCCCCCCCAAACAGGGTCCAAACGTCCAAATGTCATATCCGGCCGCTCTTCCGCAGGCCATCTTAGCTTAGCTTAGCTTATGATCGGGTTTCAGATCGTTGGTATACACAACGACGATAACTGTTTGTCATCCAGACTAAAGAAAATAGAACCGGAGCTCTCCGTTCGTTTTTTATACCGTGTGAAAAAAATGTGTTTTCCCCTATTTTGGCCTAAAATCACATTTTTAAGCTAAAACCGGAAACGGAACCCCAATGAATCTGCATCCGGGTGAGTGTGTCTAACGCGTCGACGGCCAAGTGGACCAAGTAGCAATTGACTCGAAAACGCGTCGGTGGCAGTCAAAGAGTTAAGATGGACATTTATGTTGGAGCCCAGTGGACAAAGATGAAATGGGCACTTATGAAATATTTAGAGGGTGGACTTATTAAAGATAAAAGTATACATTGACTCTTTAACACATCCACCGCCAAGGGCTAATCTCATAATGTACTCACCAGTGCCAAGGTTTTATTGTTGTTTTTTGTTTTTTTCAGGTCGCCATAGGCCCCGTTAAAATCCTTTAGATTGCCCGATCCAATGTTTGTAAACAACGGGCACATGTCCTGGTGTCTACTCGTCGAGACCGCGTGTCAAACGGAGCCGCCATGTTTGAGTTCTGATCGTTTAAGTTAACATGGGAAATGCGAGGATGAAAAACTACATGTCCTGTACAGCTTTTACAGGGGTTTATGTGTACGACTTAGAATGGAGACAGACGGGAAACAAAAAACGTGATCGCACTTCCGGTCCGATCGGGTGGTGTTACACTGAAAATGGTCCCCCTAGAAAATTAAAAAAAAAAAAAAATTCGAAAAAAAGGAAAAAGCACCACAGCCCGTAGGCTACGGGATTGGCGCTTAACCGTTGGATTTAACGGCCCGTAGAACTACGGGCCCGGCGGTAAATGTGTTAAAAATGAACCAATGGCAATTAATTTTGACAGCTCAGGCTTTGTCTGATGTAGTAGTAAATGTTATCCAAATATCATGTGGTCACAGCAGAGTGGTTTGCAAAACCCCACCATTACGTTTAGTTTCAGAACCAGTCAGATTTAGTTTTCAGCCCCTCATCAGTTTGCAAGCTCTGCTTATGTTCAGCCAAGTCGGGTTGGCAGAACATCACTTATTCAGACTAATGGCAAACCAGATGGCTGGCACTACAGTGTAAGATACTTGGTGTGTGTGTGTGTGTGTGTGTGTGTCATGTCTCTTTGCCAAAATGCAGCACTGGCACTACACTCCAGCAAGTATACTCAAAATGTTTAGTAAACAGTTTTTATTCTGTAACTACATTCAACATTGTGTTTCTGTGTGTTTCTCCGTCTCTCTAGACCACATAGCATTGATCATTGAGCTGCTAGGTAAAGTTCCAAGGAAGCTGATATTATCAGGCAAATACTCCAAAGAGTTCTTCACCAAGAAAGGTATGCGCGCACGCACGCACGCACACACACACACACACACACACACACACACACACCCACCCATACTCTCTCTCTCACTCTCTGGCAGCAGATGTCTTCTGCAGCTTACTCCAACACTTAACCCATTAAGACCTGAGACCGATTCTACAAAATACCTTCTAAATCTTTCTAGTTATGTACAGTATTTATGTATTTGAGGGTGTATATGTACCCAGCCCCAGAAGAGAAGATTTGTGTTAAGAATTTCAACATTATTCAACATTTTCCAAACGCTTTCAAGATTTTTCTGAAATATAAAAAGAAATAGCAGATATACAAGCTCGCAGCGAGCTTGTATATCTAAAATGAGACCGATGCTTTCCCGGTATGAATGGGTTAACCCATTAAGACCTGAAGCCAATTCTACAAATGTCTTCTAAATCCCAACAGTATTCTGAAAAAACGTATGTTTCTATGTCATGTCAAGGACCCCCAAAACTATATGTATTTGGGCGTGGACCCCCATCTCAAAATATTTTGTTCCAGGGACCCCCCAGAAGCAAAGATTTGAGTTAATGTGTTTGCTTTAAAAGAATATATATTTAAAGATTTTCACACATGTTCACGGTTTTTCAAAAATAGCAGATCTACAAGTTCGTAGCGCAGCACTCGGTGCCGCGCTATGAGCTTGTATATCTGCTATTTTTGAAAAAAGAGTCCTGGCAACTGTCCCCTCCTGTATCACAGAGTTCTTGATGCAGTGTATTTCTCTGTTCTTGTTTTTCCAAATGTTGTTTGTGTTTCCATTTTGTTACTACATATTTATATGTCTTAGAGCCTCCCAGTAACATGCATTTTTTGCATAGTGTCATTGCACTGTTTAAATACAAATATGAACAATGAAATGATATGTGCACCAGTTTACTGGCACACTTTAGCAGTGTATCGGTCAGTATTGGGTAATTTTCCACTACACCCATATTGATTGGTTGATTGAGGACACGCCCATGTAAAGAGTACACCTTTGTCCCAGTCCCTATATAAGTGATGTATGCACCCATTCCCTGTTAAACCCTGAGGAAGACTGTATAGGTCGAAACGTTGGTTTCATTTCATCCATATTAATACTTTCTGCATCGTGGCTAAGAGCTGTGCGGCCTCTTCCTTGTTAACATTTTTGAATAGCCAACATTTTTGAGTAGCCAAAGTGTAAAATAATGCTTTTTAGCTCAAATCAAGAAGTGACACAGATGCGTTCCAGGTTTGAATGGGTTAACCTGTGTGTGTGATGTTCAGAAAGACTAAATATACTCTGAGGTGTTCTGTGTGCAAATTGGAAAGAAGTTGTTATTCATAGCCGAGCATCTGACTATACCCTCATACTGAACCATCTGTTCAGTTTGAGGGTAGAATAATATGCTACAAAGGAACATTTTTCAACCTTATATTTAAGGGGTTGTATTGTCTGTTAACACATTGAGTGCCAAAACCGTATATATACCTTTTTGCAAATACACCCGTGGAGTGCCAAAAAAGTATATATACGTTTTTTTTGTTGTTTCTTTCCATGCGGGAGGGGCTAGAGCAGCTCTGGAATCACCCTAGGCGATTCTGAGAAGGAAGGGACAGATGGATCACCGTGTCAAAAACATGGCTCCCCATCCGCTTCCTTTCTATTTCCTTCTCTAAAACCCCTATAACACTTTTACGCTGGGGAAAACGACTCATTTTGTATCCGCGATCGCTTTGCCATTGTGACCCGCGTGAAAGATGTTATCGTTCCAGCCGTTAGCCAGGCCCATCGGGCAAAATGGAGGCATGTTTTTTTTGTTGTTCCGTGTAGCATTGGTTCTCAAAGTGGGGTCCGCTCCGGGGACCCCCAGGGGTTCTTGGGGTGGGGTTCCAGGGGATCCCCAGCAAAAGTAGTTAACGTAGCATCACAATCATTTTAACCACTTTATCCTTTTATATGTTGGCCATTAAAAAATGGCAGATGTGCATCTGATGTACAGCAGATGAGAACCTGTACAGCTGATATTTTTTAGAATATTTGAAATGAATTGAATCATTTTGGTAGTTTTTTTTACCTAAATCTTCTCTTCTGGGGGTCCCTGGCAAACCCTTTTCAGATGGGGGTCCGTGGTCAAATACATATCAATTTGAGGATCCTTGACATGAAAACAGTTTGAGAACCACTGCTATGTAGCATTGAGGTTTACTACTGCCCCCCAGTGGTATATTCTGGCATCACTGGGTAAGAGAATAAACTACAGTTTTAACTCGAGAACCAACAATTATCTGGATTAGTTGGATGTTTGCATTCCTTCACGTTCGTTCATCCTCACAATCTGCAACAAACGAGCCCAAATAAGCAACTACACTTTAGAAACAAGCCCCAAAAAACGCAACCCGCAAGTACCAATATTTACAAGCAATTACTGCAAAGTCCCGAGTCAATTGTGTAAAAAAAATTAGGCTACCAATTAAAGGGATATTTCACTTTCAAACCATGATAGATCCATTGAAAACACCCGTCCTTGGTTCAGGTGACTGATTTTGTCTTTCTAATACGTGAGGGGGCCGTGTTAGAGGCTCCTTTCACACTGTTTCACAAATCACACATTAGGACTTGGTCATACAAACATTTTCAGTCGTGAGATTTCATTCAGCTTTAATCCGTGCGCGTGTCTCTCTGCGTCCGTCCAGGTGAGCTGCGACACATCACCAAGCTGAAGCCCTGGGGTCTGACGGACGTCCTGACGGAGAAGTACGAGTGGGCCAAGGAGGAGGCTCAGTGCTTCAGCACCTTCCTGCTGCCCATGCTGGACCTGGTGTCTGAGAGGAGGGCCACGGCGACCCAGTGCCTCTCACACCCCTGGCTCGGCTCCTAAAAAAAAGAAAGAAGAAAGAAAGCCAGCTGTACCAGCCAGCCCTTAACCCCTCGGTTTGTGAAAAGATGACATCGCCGCTGCCCCATGGTCCTGGATGTGTGAAAACCCTTAAAATAAATATAAACAAACAAAAACACGGACAACATGGCCCTGAGAGCCAAGCCAGCCAGCGCTTGTCTCGTGCCTGCAATTAATGCCCGCATCCGCATGGCGCTCAGAAAGCTGCACATGCACACGTACACACACAAACACACATACAAGACACTGGCTGCTGAATGGTGTATCCTGGTTAATGGATAACACTGGTAATAGAAGGATGTTATCAGGGAAGTTCTCCGTTGATTCCTTTTTGTTACTAAAGCGGGATTGGACTTTATTAGCTCTTCTTTTTTTTGTTTTGTCATTTTTGTTATAGCTCTCTTTTCTTTTCTATGCAGGTTAAAGTATGACTTCCCGTTCCTGCTATCTGATTTTAATGTCAGATAGCGTAACTGGGACTTGATTATAGGAATTCAGTCAAAGTGAATTGCGCGATTGATTGATGACATCAAAGCAGCACCACTAACCGAACGTTTTTAGATATTGGTAAATAAAAATGTATTTTTCGTTTCTCCTTGTCATGATGGTACCATGTGGAGCTTATTTGGCTACATCCACTGTTTAATGATGATTGGCTTCAAAGAGAGAACGCCAAGTCGGCGTTTATCCTGCTGGTACGCAAGGTTGGCCCCGTTGTCAGAACTCTCATGCCATCTATATGATAGTATACTTACTTTCTACGCACCAGACTGCACCCATTTTTGTCCAGTATTATGTGTAACGTTATTTTAGGTTTTGCAGAGAGAGACTCGCCAACAATGGGAAAGACTGGGAAGGACACAACAAAGAAATCAAACTCATTTTTTTGGGGGGGGCCGAAACATTACAGAGCTTTTTTCTTTTTTAATGTATAATCAGCATTGTTTCTATCCTGTCTTCAAAGACATACTTGGCACAATGTAATGTGAATAATAGCATCTAAGGGTTGGGATGCAGAACCCGGAGGAATCGGAGGAAACCGGATCCAACATTGAGGAACAAGAATCAGTTCCCGAACCAGGTTCTATAACACAGTCAGAGCTGGTATGTGGACTTCATCACGTCATAACTCCTGAGAGTGTACAAATGGAACCCATTTGGTTCCATTTGTACACTCTCAGAGTTAGTCCTGTAAGGTTTCATTTTGGAACCCCCTTATAGCAGGGGTCTTCAATGTTTTTCAGGCCAAGGACCCCCTAGCTGAGAGAGGTGAAGCAGGGACCCCCCCTCTATATTGTATAAAATTGTGTTTCAGATTAAACTTTTCTTGTTAACTTGGTCTGCTCTTTTTTTCCCTCTACACGAAGCTCTTTGCCAAAAATAGCCGATCTACAAGCTCACAACGCCTCGCAACGCAAGTTGTTGTGAGCTTGTAGAGCGTCTATTTTTGGCTAAAGTTCTCCTCAGAAAAAAGAATGCGAGGGTTCAAGTGGTTAATGTAAAAAAAAAAAAAATCCTATCACAAAGATTTGGTGGCCCCCCTGTAGTAACTCAGAGGACGCCTTAGGGTCCAGGACCCCCTGTTGAAGACCCCTGCCCTATAGGAATCGTTAAAAAGGAAGCGTTAAGGAATCGGGACTGTTAAAAGATCCCAACCCTAATAATATAGTTGTCTCTTCTCCATGCATGCAGTCCCTCGGGGTGACGACTAATAATGCTGTTGAATGAAAAAGGAGAGATGATGTAATGCCTGGAATACTTCAGTAAAGCAACTGGGCTTGTTCAGAAAAACAATCACTACATTTCGCCTGGCAATATGGCTCGGATGATGTATAATTTTTCTATGTAAATAAAACTGCAAACCATTACAGTATATGGATCCATACCGCACTTTGTGTGCTGTATAATAGTGTACCAAAGAGTTGGCTTTTTTTTTGCTGTCTCCGTATGGATGGATCTACAAGCCTAATAGTATACTGGATGATAGACTGGATGAAGCACTTTGCTGAGCTGGGGTTAGTTTTGGGTTCATTAGAACAGTGGTTCTCAACATCTGGGTCGGGACCCCCAGGTGGGTCCCCACATGATTTTATAGGGGTCCCCAGGTGACAGTGAAGTGACAATTTAAGGACTTTTAAGACTTAATACCTAAAAAAATAAGTAATCGACAAACTATATTATAAAAAAAGAGGCAACAATTGTGAAAATAGCAGATCTACAAGCTCACAACGCCTCGCAATGCAATGTATCTGTGGAACCGAGTCAAACTAAATGTAATTCCTACAATTCTAAGTGCTTATCGGGTTGGGGCGTCCCCAGTTCAAATATAATTATTTTGGGGGTCTCCAGTTATGGTTATTTTTGGGGGGTCACGGCCTAAAAAGGTTGAGAACCACTGCGTTAGAAACTAATGATGTGGAGAAGATGCCTTTGATGAATGTTTTGGTGAATTCCTAATGAGTGGGAAGTTGCAGCTTTCAGTTTAAAAGCTTATTTTCATAATGTTGCCCGACACACAGGCAGTGAAGTGTTAAGAACTGCGTTTGTGAAGGATCCAATAGATTGTACTAATAATAACGATGCTGTATTGATGATGCCCCCCCCCGCCCCCAATTCACACTGCTTGCTATTTTTCTATGGTCCCCATCATGTTGTCGCCTTCCCCCCATTTTCACTTGATTGTTAAAAGAAAAGAAAAAACTCTTTCTGTAGTGAACAAAAATAAACATTTTCAAAATATGATTTACAGGCTTTTAACTAGACTCAGTTTGCTCAGCCATAGCCATGGACTATCTCAGAGTTTGTCTGTTTTTTTTTTTTGCTCAAAGTTTCTTTATTGGTATTTTTCAAATTGCATACACGGTCAATAAGACTAAAGCATACAAAAGAGTGTATATTACCCCTCCCACCCCCCAAAGTTCCCGCTTCATGCAACCCTGGTATCTTACTGTACCATTAACAAAAAAAACTATACATACAAATAGATAGTTACATTGACGGTTGAAAGAAAAATACAATAAAGTAAAAACATGGATACAAATAAGTAATTAAAAAGTGAAGTATACACAGGATAATATATGTATCATGGAAATGAAATACAAATATAGTGGTGTCAGTGCGTTCATGCGTTCATTTGAGATAGAGCCAAGTAGAATATCACAAATGCTCAAGTTTAAAATGTTTACTGAGCAGTGTCACCAATTATTACAATTTACAATTTACAATAAATAAATATGTAATAAATCTGTGCAAAAGATAAGTTAAACAGTGAGCAATTAACAATAATACAAAATGCGGTCAACAAAAATATAGCTCTCCCAGCTCACCCTACCTCCAAGGGCAAACAAACCAATAAAGGTGAGCAGGTGAGAGCCACATTTATAGTCACCGGAGGCCACCCACAAAGGCACACCCGTCACCCACCGACAAGGTGCCAATGAGGTGCCTCCAGCAATCACATACCAATAATCCCATCCAGTGCACAAGTACAAATATAATCCTTCTTTTGGCTCCTACAGTGTGTATTAAAATTCAATTCAGAATCAATAATAACCCCCAGGTTCTTTACGGTGGTTAAGATTGAGGTTAAGATTAAAGGAGCAGTTCACCCAAAAAATGACTTACTTTCTATCAATTACACACCCCATGAAGCATTGAATTCATGGAGATTTTTTGTTTTTGGCGCATTCCTAAGCCAATAATTTGATTACCGGCGGAAAGATGCTAATGTATCCGGTAGGAGACACAAAATAGACTCTTTGTGTCTCCTACCGGAAATACACCCGGGCATCAAATTATTGGCTTAGGAATGCGACAAAAACCAAAAAAAATCCTTGAATTCAAGGCTTCATTGGGTGTGTAATTGATAGAAAATAAGTTCATTTTTGGGTGAACTACTCTTTTAAGTTATATTAGTATTAATTCCCCCCCCCTCTTATTTACCATTTCAAGTGCGTTTGTGTTATATATACAGTATGTAACGCCATCGCCGCTATTCCAAAACCCCCTCAGGTACATTTACAAAGTGTTTTCAGCAATGGGATAGTAGTATTTCTGGTTGGTAGATCTTGTTGAGCTGGGCCCTATTCCTCGAAAGGTGAATTAGAGCAAAAGCCTGGCTTTAACCCCTATCCTGGCTTAATTTAGCCAGGATTAGGGCTGAATCGGTTCCATGAAAGCTGAATTATCTTGAAGATTAGTTTAGCCAGTTCACCCTGGCTAAGTTTAGCCATGACCCGATTCCACGAAAGACAATTGAAGCAAGCCTACCTTAGTTACCATGGCAATTTAGCTGTGAAGTTAGCCTGGTCAGGAGCAGGCTAACAGCCAAGCTTACTTAATCCAGGGCCTTGTTCTTCAAGTTTTTCCACAGTTCATTCAAAACATGTGTTTGTATATGGACTCATTTGAATGACATTTGACCCTGCATTCAAATAAAATGAAATAAATACAATAAGATATAATCAAATTAATTATATTACTGAAATAGTGTGTGACCATGAATCATAATTGTTTCACAATGACTCATGTGATATGTCATTGTCACTCTGTTAACACTATAGTTCATATTGTTGTTAGATGTTTGATAATATATTACAGATTTGTTTTAATATTATAAAAAATGTCTGATATTATAAATTATTAGTTACGGGTTTAAAAGAGCCTCTTCACTGAATGTAAGTCAATGCGGAGCATATTTTAAATTATCAATTTCTAGTCAATGGAGAAATATTTTTTTATTTCTTGTCCACCTTTGGAGTTACATCATGATGGCAAGGTAACTACACAACCCAAACCTCTACCAAAGTGGTCTTGCAAATGTGGGGTTATTGCGCGTCAACCGCCCCCTCCCCCCCCCTCCGTGCGTCCCGTCCACCCCCGTCCCCGGCCGTCCCGTTTTACACACACACACACACACACACACACACACACACACACACACACACACACACACACACACACACACACACACACACACACACACACACACACACACACACACACACACACACACACACACACACACACACAGTGTGTGCTTGCCACGCTTTCTCCCTGGATCTATTTATTGTGGTCGCGTTTCCTTTCTTGCTTAAATACATTTTACTTCCTTGTATGATTTCATGAGCTGCTGCAGTGTTGCTATTCAGCCACAGAGAAGAACGCCACTCTGGTTTTGGGCTCCATGATTGGTCAAGTTCAAGGATTCTGCTATCGACTTTCATGGTCTTTTATAGGAATACGTGAAGCCTGGCTTCATTATCCTGGCTCGACACAGCCTGGCATGACAAGGTCTAGCTCGACAAAGTCGCTCCTTTTCAGCCTGGCTTGGCGTTCATGGAACCGAATAAACCAGGCTATACGGACCCGACTTTGTCAAGCCTGGATTTGACTTAAGGCCAGGCTTATTTAATTCACCTTTCGAGGAATAGGGCCCTGGTCATTTTAAAAGTAGTTCTCATGTAAAAAAAAGTGTGGGCACCCCTGTTGTATATGATGTTGGAAGTGAATGTCCACTATTAGGCTAAAATGAGGTGTTTTGGGCATAGGAACATTTGGATGCAGAAATGACTTGTCCTCAGGTCATGGTGTCTTCTAGCTGTCGTCACAGGGTTAGCCTTGCTCTGGATCTGTAATGGGAAGTCATAAAACATTAGATAAAGGGCGCCAATGGCCTAGTGGTTACGGCACATACAGTACCATATAGGCTCCAATGCCTATGGGGTGGCGGGGGGTTATGTTGACCAATACACACCATTAGTGTTAAATTGGAGCTTGAAATGTACAAAATTATTGCCATCAAAATTTCACCCATTTACACACATTCATACACCGATGGTGGAGGAAACCATGCAAGGCACTTGCTTATCGGGAGCAATTAGGGGTTCAGCGTTTTGTACAAGGACCCTTCGACACCAACTCTGGGGGAGCCCGGGATCGAACTAGGAACCTTGCAGTTGCCATCCGGCCGCCCTACCGGCCACTCTACCCCTGAGCCACTGCCGCCCCCTGTACACACTTTCTAAAGACTGTCAAGCTTTTTCCAAAATAGCAGATCTACAAGCTCACAACACATCACATTGTAGATCGGCTTTTTTCTAATAGTCAAAGTATGACAGAGGGAGGGGTATGTCATGTGATGTGGGAGGTGGGGTGGCGGTGGAGTATGGGGTGTGTGTGTGTGGGGGTAGTAGTTTTGGAGCTTAAAATATACAAACGTTTTAGCATCCAAATATACTTTGAGTAAGTAAAAGTACTGTCCTGTAATCTGGTCGTCAGCTACAAAATCTGATTTGAAAAAGTTACAGGTTGCTCAGAACAAAGCGGCTCGTCTGGCATTAGGATGTTCATACAGGACAAGTATCAGCTGTATGAATGAACATCTGGCATGGCTAATGGTTGAACACAAATTATCGGTGAGTCTTCTAATGCTACTGCCGAACATTATTAGCACCAATAACTGGACTTGAGTGTTGGATTTGATTTTATAATGTTAATTTGTCTTTTTGTATTCATGTTTTATATTGTTTTTCATTTTTTATTTATTTACTTTTATTTGTATTTTTTAGTTTACATTTGATTTGTATTTGCTTTGTTCAGGACCCCGGGAAGACTAGAGGTTCATTCATGTGTCTCTAATGGGGACCCTTTAATAAACAAACATAAATAAACATGTCATAATATTCATTTAAACTCCCTGTTGCAGCCATTATGATGGTGGCATATTATTTGTTATGTTGGCAGTATTATTATTGGACACTGGGTGGCGGGCTCTAGATTTGACAGCACTGGGTGTGTATTTAAAGGGTCACATGTGCATTGATGAACTAGGACAGAGGACACAGGTACTGGGGAGCCAAACCGTTCAGCAGACAGAAATACAAATAATCACGAGATTAAAAACCATCCAACTCATGTACAAAATAAAAAATAGTCAATTGCCTAACAGTATCCAGAAATTGTTTGAATGGAGGGATAGTAAATATGAATTAAGAGGAAAGTATATATTTAAAAGGAAAAAGGTTAGAACAAATTCAAAACTTCACTGTATTACAGTTAGAGGGGTTGAATTATGGAACCAGTGGTGAAGATCTTGAAGAAATTGCAGTACAATACTCAAGTTTAAAAAAATGTATAAATGCAACATATTGAAAGGATATTGTAGTAAGCTCTGAAGATGAACACCAGAAGCTGTTTTTTTGTTGTTGTTTGTTCTGTTTTTGTTTCTGTTTTCATAGTATTTTACATAGATTTTAGAAATTGTATTTCTAAATATTATATAATATAATATTATTTGGAAAAGTAATAAGGGATAGGACTAGATAAGTTTTCAACTTCTTCCTATGCCCTTTTCGAACACCCCAGAGTTGTATTTGTTTTCCTATTTTTATATTTCTTATTTTTAAGTGTATTATGTTTATTTTATGTATTTCTTTTGTCTTTTAACAGTGTTCGAAATAAATAAACAATCAATCAAACAATCAATCACTAAGTCACTTCATTAGAGGGCTTAGGCCTACATCTCAACACAAAAAGTAACAAGGTAAAAAAATAAATGAAACGTACATCACTGGTAAATGACGAACACGATGAGCACGAACACGATGACGATCCCCAGGTTGGTTGAGTGTGCCGACTGTATCGGGGTGCGCAGACTGCGCACTCTCTGCTGGGTGTCCTCCACGCTAACCTCAGTCCTGCAGGGGGGGGGGGGTATTTAATGTATGGAGCCATTTGGAAAATCACATAAGAAAACAAACAACTTTTATTCATCTCACTCTCGCTCACCTTTGGATGATCTCTCCATGCACCATGGCCATAGCGGCCATGTCCTGGAGCATAGATCTGATCTCTGCCATGCCAGTCTCCATGTTCTGCATGCTGTCTGTACTCCAACGGGTGTATGAGTCCTGAAATGACACAAAGAGCACAACCATCAACGAAGTATGCACCTTGAATCCAGTAACCCATTAAGACCTGAGGCCCATTCTACTAAGGGCTTCTAAATCCTAACAGTTTTCTGAAAAATGTCTATACAGTATACACCTTTCTATATCAGTGGCACAGTGGTAACTTCAATAACCACCCAAAATTATATGCATTTGGCCGCGGATCCCCATCTCAAAATATTTTGTTCCAGGGACCCCCCAGAAGCAAAGATTTTAGTAAAAAAAAATTGCTTTAAAATAAATGTATATATTCAAAGACTTGCAACAACTTTCATATTTTTTTCAAAAATAGCAGATCTACATAGCATGGCATGAAGTGACGCGCTATGAGCTTGTAGATCTGCTATTTTTGAATAGCCAAAGGTTTCAATGGGTTGAAGAAAAGGCTCCAACTTTCTTCTTACCTGCTCTATGTGCTGCTCTATTTCTCCTGAGATGTGCTGAACCAGGCTGATATTGGCTTGAGGCGCGGTGGAACCTCCCTTAATACAACGAAAACTGGTGTAAGGTATATTGCAGTAAAATAATCTGTTATTAATGCAATGCAGACAAAGATTACAATATTGAACAAATGGCATTGTTGGCCATCTGTGCAGCCGTTCTGTAAAAAACTAAAATCTCTTACTTGGTTGGACAAGACATCAGTGCGTAATGCATCTATACTGGCCTGCATCCTGCAAGGGGGTCAAAGTTCACGATGTGTTTTCAGTACAGGTGGAGCCATTTAAGAAGGCAAAAAAATATGTATACATCATCTCAGTCTCTCACCTTCGGCAGAACTGTATGATGGCTTGCTCGATGTTACGGGTCTGCATGGTCTCTGCACAGTCCTGGATTTAAGAATAGAAGAGAGAGGAGAACCATTAATGATGGTATTTATTGGTGTAACCGTCCACACAATGAATAGTTGAATGTACAGAGACTGTCTGACTGGGAATCTGAATGTCTCTCGTTCTCTCCTGTACTTAGAAGACTATTCTGTATTCATCCCCTAAGTTGAATGCTATGAAGTTTGTTTTGAGGTCAAACCTCATAGCATTCAACTATGCTATTCTACTGATTTAAGTAGGAAGGGGTATACGTCAACATGTTATTAATGTTCATTGCAACCTCAAGATGTTACGTCATAATGTAGAGGGGTCGGCAACCTTTTTGACATGAAGTGCCATGTTTTTATTTTCTAGATAGTCAGTGTGCATTACGTTTAATGACACCACTAAAAAAAACAATAGTTCCAACATATATTTTGATTGTCCATGAAAATAACCATTTTCCTTCTTTTGTAATAATTTCTTTCACATCAGGACATTGTTATAATGCTTTATTGGACTCATCATTAGAGCAATAACCCACCTATCTCCCCGACTCCCTCCCCAGTCAGAGTTCAGAGTTTGAATGAATGTAGAATTATGTGGATATAATTTCCTGCAAATTAGGTGACTTCATTTAATTGACCACATTTAAATTAATGCTTGCGCACAGGGTTGCGCATGGAGGTGACGCAAAACGCGTCACCTCCATGATGCAAAACATCACAGAAGCCCCAAATAAGCCCCGCCCGTCACATTTCCCAACCTGCATCCTGCAAGAAGGGGTGATTTAGGAGTATGCGTTGGGTGACATAGACATATAAAGGTAGACGCCTCCTCCGGCTCTGAGGCGTCTGTATCTCGGGCGCCCACCAGCTTCCGCCCTCCCTCGGGAAGTTTCTGCGTGCGTCACAGAAGGGGACGTTCGGTAGGCCAATCAGAGTCCGCCCCTTCTGTGACGCACGCGAAAACTTCCCGAGGGAGGGCGTAAGCAATACAAGGTATTGCGATACAGGTCGCTCCAATGCACTGCAGAGGCCAATGAGGTATCTAGGTTTCTATATCCATGTTGGGTGAGCAACTCAATGCAAGTGGATGGGTGGGGATTTCCGGTGCCGCCTCTATTATGCCACGTAGGAGGACATATTCACCTGTTTCCTAGGCTGTGTTTTCCACTTCCTGTCGATTTCATTGGATATCATTGGTCATCTGACCAGTGTCATTGGATTTCATTGGATCAAATCGACAGGAAGTGGAAAACACAGCCTAGGAAACAGGGGAATAGGGCAGGTATAAAGAAACCTTGACCATTACAAAGTCTTTGGCCTACAAAATATATAAACTTGGGTCAGTGCAATGAATGGAGGAGTCTGATTTCACCTTCCCAGAGTAAAACTTCTTTGGTACTAAACCCAATATACTTCTGATATTAATATCTAATAATCTGATCCTGATAGCATTATTGCAAACGCATGCGCAGTTGTAACCTCACTCCGTCAAATGGAAGAAGCTTGCGACACACATTTTGTTTCACAGCGTACTTGCATCTGAGACTCCGGGCGCAGAATCGATGACAGACGGAGTTTCATTTTTTCAAGCTACTAGGCAGGTGATTGGATGATCCCGCCCCTAGCAGCCGCTGATTGGTTCGTATGCGCAGCGGTTCGGGCAGCTTTACTCTGTGAGAAATCCCAGACCCTCCTTCCTGAAACCAAATGCAATGCAATGCATGAGATTTCCGGAGGGAGGGGGTGTTTACCAGGCTAGCGCAGTTGCCCACTACAGACGAACACCAAAACTCTCGCCCCAAAACAGTCACCCAGAGAAAAAAAATCTCGCCTGCCCTAAATGTAATTTCTGGGAACGCCACTGCTCTCACATGTACATAAACGTTCAGATTTCAAATATAAAGTGCTTTAGGGGTGTGCCGATATATCGTCCCGCGATATATCGCGATACGTTTTCGTGACGATATGTATCGTTTTGAGAAAAAAAAAATATATATATATTTTTTTACAATAATAATAATCAGGCATGCAAACAGCCCCGAGGTGAAAAGGGTGACAACATGTTTTATTTTTTCGGGTCAGGTGTCACACTATTGCCCTGGGCCTATTTGGATTCAAAACGGCTATTGTAGCTGAAAAGCTACAATAGTCTGAATAATGCAAAAACAGAATTATTTGTTTACATTTGCTTTTTTTCTCCCCCATATATTTTCATAATAAAAAAGTGCGTTTCGTATCGAAATCGTATCGAAGTTGTGAGCCCAATATCGTATCGTATCGTTTCGTGAAATTAGTGTATCGGCACACCCCTAGTGTTTACCCACGAGCCACGGATGTTACAAGTTGATCCGACCCCCGATAAGTACCCGTATCTCCCGTATTGTTGAATAAAAAGCATTTTAATCCGATCGCCGGCCATTTTCTCCAACTTTTCTCCGTTGCTTTCAACTATGCGACACTAATGGTTGGGAGGTGTATTGCACTCTGATACATCACAAAAAATAGAAAATAAAATGGCCGGCGATGGGATTCAAATGCTTTTCATTTAACAATACGGGAGATACGGGTACTTATCGCAGTACGGATCACCTTGTAACATCCGTGGCACTTGGGTAAGGACTTTATATTTGAAACCTGAACATTTATGTACATGTGAGAGTTGGCAATGTCAAAAAATCGAAAACCAGGAACTCTGGCCTCCATGACTGTCATGGTATGACAGTCATGTTTCAGGGCTATGTTGACACAAACACACTGGAGCGATTTAGAAGCGCTTTATAAGAAAACTAACACTTATGTTGATTTAAACTTAGTACATGTGTTTGAATGTTGACATGCGTTCATGGCAGATTATAATATGGGCATTTGACAGCCCCTCTTTTTCCTGGTACAGTGGACTGGCGCTGAATATTTTAACAAGTTTCATTCGTTGTAGTACTGACTGAGTGCACTGACAAAGCATACTCCCTGTGCCATTTTTATAAAGTACAGCCATTTGCATTTCTATGGGTGATGGTCGCTGACTAGCTTCACTGAATGGACTCGGGCGTGGCTGAGTGTCCGTGAGATGGACGTATGCCCGTATCTATTGACGGACGATAGCGCTATTGCTCCCCGGGTGTTGGGTTCACACCTTCGCACGGCCTCACGGTACACCTAGCATTACGTCGCTGCACAATAATGGTCCACCTGCCGCGGTTGGGAAACACTGAACAAAGCAACCAACCCACACCCAGAAGCTAGCTTAGTATCTTTAGCTATACTAGCTAAAGACAGTGGTGGAAAAAGTACTCACATTTTATACTTAAGTAAAAGTATCAATACTGCACTGTAGAAATACTCGGTTACAAGTAAAAGTCCGGAATTCAAAATTCACTTAAGTAAAGGTACAAAAGTATTGGCATCAAAATGTAAAAATACCTCAAATTGTACTTAAGTACAGTACTTGAGTACATGTACTTAGTTACTTTCCACCACTGGCTAAAGATGCTAAGCTAGCTGATGATGAGACATTCTGCCACGTGTACATATGGCAGGCCAGAACCTGGTAGGTTCTATCATGAAAATAATGTGAGCAGCCAATTGTGTAATAATATAATGTAACAATAGTCCTAGGAGTCATAATGGTACAATGCAACGTTTGCTAAAACGTTTACCGTTATAATAAATATGTTAAATGATCGATGCCTATTAATAATAGGCCTGTCCTAATTATAATAATAATAATAATAATAATAATAATAATGGATTTTATTTATAACGCACTTTACATTTGCAAGAAATCTCAAAGTGCTACAGAAGGCAATTGCATAAACTTAACTTAAAAAGTTAAAATTAAATAAGTTTAATTACTACAATGAAAACTAAATAACATATTATTAAAAAAATAAAACAAAGTTAAAAATGAATAGATTCAAGTTATTCGTATATTATTCAAATTATTAATTCAATAATAAATAAATGTACATCGTGATTCAAAATGATTCTTTCATACCCAATGGATGTAGTCTGTACAGCTGAATGGTGACGACGATAAACCGGAGCTCCGCCATGTTCTATATACCAGTCGAGAGTGAAAGGTATACTGCTGGTATGGTAAACCTTATCCAGGTAGAGTCAACAGACTTTCCACTTCGGAGGAAAGGGGAGAATTGAGCGCGTATGGCTCCTCCAACTTAAGGAAAAAATGAATACACCATGTTTAAATAAATAATGCCACATAAAATATGTATTTATTAGAAGCAGACTCCACTTTGTTTTGACACTTTTTTTTGACACATTTGACACATCGCTTTTGTTAACGTTTTGGTTTGTGCTCCCCCAGCCTGCTCAATGGTTTGATCCCTTAAGAAGGTGGGGCGGGGGATGATCTTACTTTGAAGGTAACCGGAAACCTTATTGTTGCTAGCTCAAAAACCGGATGTCCTATCGTTGCTCACGGAACGGAGCTAGGGTACTCTTATTCTGAAGAGATCGTCCACCGGAAGTCTTATCTCCGTTGCTCCGTTATCGTTGCTCACGGAACACAGCTCTTCCGCTTTCCCCTTAAGCATGATCAGAGCTTCCGAGTCCCAGACTGGGTCAGAAGCGATGGAGTCGGAGTCGGAGGTGTCAGGCCGCGAAGTTCAAAAAGAGGAGGATAAGAGAGGCTATGAAAACAAAAGAAAAAGGAAATATGATTCCCCGGCTACCTCAGAAAGGGAAGGATATATGGCTGGAATGAGAGCAGTGACCAAAAAGAATGGGATATTCAGCGATGCACATGCGGTAGGAAGATTCATTTCAGGACAAGTGGGGGAATAAGAGCAATAAGAATAACAAGGAGTGGGACTGTAATAGTAGAATGTAGATCAAGGCGGCAGAGGAGTGAGATGGTGAAGATTGAAGAGTATGAGGACGGGAGCGAAATCATTTGGTTCCCACTTAAAGGAAAGCCCAGGAGGAAGGGAGTGATCAGTGGAGTGCCACTGTCGATTGACATGGACATTATGGATAATGTAGGTAAAGTATACGACGCCAGAAGAATGACGGGGTTCAGAGAAGGGAAGAAGGAATCTAGCAAGTCAGTGTGTTTAACATTTGAAGAGGATCTACCAGAACGAGTGTTCATTGATTATGTGAGCTACAGAGTCAGGCCATATAGTCCATGAGCCAGAGCCCCAAAATTGAGCAATTATTATCGAAAGAGTGGGCAAAACCAAACCTATATTAAATTGTTCAGAGGGTCAATACGAGTAAATAAATGTATGATAACCTCACCACAGGAGCAGCTTTTTCATGGTTATCACACATTTTGTAATTTTCCCCATACGTACATGACAGGTCAAAAAATGACAAAATTTAAAAAAGAGTTATCATAATGAAACTTCCTGAGTTGATTACTTACATGAAGACAATGATTTATCGTATTACAAGTTTTCTGAAATTGTATATTTAAATATGCAAATTAGGCATTTAGTCCATGAGCCAGAGCCCCAAAATTGAGCCAGATATTGAATATTCCCTCGTTAAAAACCTTTGACTCCAACATCTTAACAAAATTAAATAAGAATGTTGATTCTGGCTTTGTCCAATGTTGATTCTGGAAAGTTATGCAAATTCGGGCATATTCCTAATGCCCAATTTGCATATCTAAATATACTATTTCAGAAAACGTGTAATACGATAAATCATTGTCTTCATGTAAGTAATCAACTCAGGAAGTTTCATTATGATAACTCTTTTTTAAATTTTGTCATTTTTTGACCTGTCATGTACGTATGGGGAAAATTACAAAATGTGTGATAACCATGAAAAAGCTGCTCCTGTGGTGAGGTTATCATACATTTATTTACTCGTATTGACCCTCTGAACAATTTAATATAGGTTTGGTTTTGCCCACTCTTTCGATAATAATTGCTCAATTTTGGGGCTCTGGCTCATGGACTAATATGAGGAAGCACCACTCAGGTGCTACTGCTGCCAGGACGGCCATGTTGCTGCAGTCTGCAGAGGAGATCGCAAGTGTGGAAGATGTGGAAAGAAAGAATGTAGGAGAAGACAGTGTGAAGAACAGCAAGTGCCGGCCGGTCAAATGCAGTAACTGTGCAGGAAATCATTATGCAGGAGCAGCACAATGTCCTAAAAAATGCATGGAAGACAATGTGAAAAGGATCAGGAAAGACGAGAGAATCTCGTATGCGGAAGCTGTGAAGAGATTGGAGGGCAAGGAAAACATGACAGTGCAAAATAAAACAGAGGAAAAAGTGAACAATACTGTCCAAAGTATTTGCATTGATAAAAGGTGATTCCTGGCTTTCATAGCCATGGTTATAAATTGTGCAGCAGAAATACAGAGCAAGACAGAAAGAATAAAGATGATACTGGATGCAGCCACAAGGTTTTTGGATGTCGTGGATATTAGTGGAGAGGACCTGGATAACACTCTGAAAGAGGGTTTTCCCTCAACTCAGACAAATAGTGTCTGAGTCATAGAACGGTTAATTGGATGATGGGGACTTTTTGGGTGGGATAATATATTTTCATTATATAGTTTGCATAGAGACACTGAAACATTTTTGTACAGTAGGTGGCGATATGCACCTTTAATTTGGTTGCGAAACGCCATTAAATAAGAGAAGAAGAAGAAGAAGAGTCCCAGACTGTAGGCCGGAAACATTTGTAAATTGTGGGAGGCAACAGTCTGGCTGCGCGAGACTACTCACGGAACGGAGCTGGGCAGGGGGTGGGGTCCCACTCTATGGGCAGTTCATAGTTTTCGAGTAGCGCTTTTCAGACTCAAGCTCACTTTTTTTGCAACACTGGCCAGGCAAGGCAGAGGGACGACAGATGCAGCTTAATAAAGAGAAACAATAGTGTTGTTTTATGTAATCGGCGTTAGTGTTTATCTTATACTCTAAGAAAATAAAGGTATTCACTGGAGCCCGATGCATGCTGCTGCAGTTGGTGTGGTGATGTTGAGGCTATGACATTAGGATGCGATATAATGTTGTTTGAAATTAGTCAAAGGCCTTGGCAAAGCTACAATAAACAAGGCAACATAATTGTTTTCATACCTTTCATGGTTTACCTATTTGTCTAGGAGCAATGGAGAGGCTGGTGGAGTGATGGAGAGACAGACTGGTGTGGTGATGAAGGCGCTGGCAGAAGAATGGAGAGGCTGGCGGAACGAGGGAGAGGCTGGTGTAGCATTGACAGAGCTGGGCACTGCGGCATCTGAAACGGTGGAGTGCTTCAGTTGATGGGGTGATGATGTAGCTGTAATATTAGAATGTTGTGGTAACTGCCACTTGACAATGATTTTCGGACACATTTCCAAAAAGACTCAAATTTCCTGAACCACAGGACGGAGCTTGTACAGTGTATAATCAATGAAACTCAAATAACCATAATAACAAAAAAAAATACCTATACTATACCTGCTGAAGCTGAAGCCATCCTAGGTGCTGGGGCATTTGTAGGAGCTAAGGTCAGACCAAATTCCTGCATAACGACCATCAAGGTTTTTGATGGGGGCCTGCTTGTTATAGGCCTAGATGTTGCTTGGCCTGGCTGGTCCTTCTTTGCCCTCTTTGTCTGGCTTTTACTTACAAGGTGACCGCCACCAGAAGGCACTTTGTTTCTTTCAGCCCTGATGTGCTTTGCCGCGATTTTAAGCTTCAGTCTGATGTATCTGTCGGCAATTTTGTTTTTACATCATTAGTCAGGGGATATTAAAAAGATCTTGGAATAAATTCCTTACCAAGAACTTTCTTCATCAATACATTTGTAAAGGTGTCTAGTAACACATCTCACAAAGACGGAAATGCAGTTTCCCTATGGGAATTTGTGACAGCTGCTGAACGTTTGGGTACCCTTAATTTTTAAATATAAAACCTTAAATAAAAAAACATAAACATAAAAAACATTAAAAAAACTTAAATATAAAACAATAAAATCACACCCTGTGTGAAGTGGGCGGTGTCTTGCTAGCTAATCACAATACTGAATGGAGTCAACCAATCATGTACAAAAAATAAATACATTTATTGAAACACTCTTTATGATGGACGAAACCATAACTTAAAAAAAACCAAATTATGTTTTTTTTAAAGTTATGGTTTCTTATATAGGGCTATGCACATGTGTCATGTGACACTGACCAATCACAGTCCTGAATAGACTGTGATTGGCCAATCACGGTGCAGGGTTAGGCGGGGTACTTTTTGGCCAATCACAGCGCAGGATAATTGTACAAATTTCCAAACCTCACTTATAGGGGCGGTTTCACCGCCCAAAAACACGGACAACACGGCCCTGAGAGCCAAGCCAGCCAGTGCTTGTCTCGTGCCTGCAATTAATGCCCGCATCCGCATGGCGCTCAGAAAGCTGCACATGCACACGTACAGTACACACACACATTGTGTGTGTGTGTTTATTGTGCTCCTTTTCCTCTAAGCACCTTAACGTCCATTGTCTATCATGCACAGTATACAATACATTGCTGCTATGCTCAGGCACCTTAGTTTAGTTTTTTTTAGTTTTTTTTATTATCTCAGGTAATTTGTAAACATGTAGATAACTTGTCTGGCCTTCTGTTGCTCTCTTGTTTTTGATCTCCTTCCCACCTGCCCCCCACCCTCTTCTTCTCCCCCCCCTCTTCTTCTCCCCCCATTCTGATTCTGACACATGCACACACATATACAAGAGACTGGCTGCTGAATGGTGTATCCTGGTTAATGGATAACACTGGTAATAGAAGGATGTTATCAGAGAAGTTCTCTGTTGATTCCTTTTTGTTACTAAAGTGGGATTGGACTTATTAGCTCTTCTTTTTTTGTTTTGTCATTTTAGTTTTTTTTGTTTTCTATGCAGTTAAACGTATGACTTCCGTTCCTGCTAT
This sequence comes from Gymnoscopelus braueri, assembly GCF_963280865.1. NCBI lineage: Eukaryota > Metazoa > Chordata > Actinopteri > Myctophiformes > Myctophidae > Gymnoscopelus > Gymnoscopelus braueri. The sequence continues at coordinate 10,219,676 of NC_137612.1, read as the reverse complement.
CTGATTTTAATGTCAGATACGTAACTGGGACTTGATTATAGGAATTCAGTGAAAGTGAATTGCACGATCTGATGACATCAAAGCAGCACCACCTCCCGAACGTTTTTAGATATTGGTAAATAAAAATGTATTTTCGTTTCTCCTTGTCCTGGTACCATGTGGAGCTATTTGGCTACATCCACTGTTTAATGATGATTGGCTTCAAAGAGAGAACGCCAAGTCGGCGTTTATCCTGCTGGTACGCAAGGTTGGCCCCACATTGTCAGAACTCTCATGCCATCTATATGATGGACTGAGAGCACCAGACTGCACCCATTTTGTCCAGTATTATGTGTAACATTATTTAGGTTTTGCAGAGAGAGACTCGCCAACAATGGGAAAGACTGGGAAGGACACAACAAAGAAATCAAACTCATTTTTGGGGGGGCAAAAACATTACAGAGCTGTATGTATAATCAGCATTGTTTCTATCCTGTCTTCAAAGACATACTTGGCACAATGTAATGTGAATAAGCATCTAGGGTTGGGATTCGGGAACCCGGAGGAATCGGAGGAACCGGATCCAACATTGAGGAACAAGAATCAGTTCCCGAACCAGGTTCTATAACACAGTCAGAGCTGGTATGTGGACTTCATCACGTCATAACTCCTAAGAGTGTACAAATGGAACCCATTTGGTTCCATTTGTACACTCTCAGAGTTAGTCCTGTAAGGTTTCATTTTGGAACCCCCTATAGCAGGGGTCTTCAATGTTTTTCAGGCCAAGGACCCCCTAGCTGAGAGAGGTGAAGCAGGGACCCCCCCTCTATATTGTATAAAATTGTGTTTCAGATTAAACTTTTTTTGTTAACTTGGTCTGCTCTTTTTTTCCCTCTACACGAAGCTCTTTGCCAAAAAATAGCCGATCTACAAGCTCACAACGCCTCGCAACGCAAGTTGTTGTGAGCTTGTAGAGCGTCTATTTTTGGCTAAAGTTCTCCTCAGAAAAAAGAATGCGAGGGTTCAAGTGGTTAATGTAAAAAAAAAAAAAAAATCCTATCACAAAGATTTGGTGGCCCCCCTGTAGTAACTCTGAGGACGCCTTAGGGTCCAGGACCCCCTGTTGAAGACCCCTGCCCTATAGGAATCGTTAAAAAGGAAGCGTTAAGGAATCGGGACTGTTAAAACATCCCAACCCTACTAATATAGTTGTCTCTTCTCCATGCATGCAGTCCCTCGGGGTGACGACTAATAATGCTGTTGAATGAAAAAGGAGAGATGATGTAATGCCTGGAATACTTCAGTAAAGCAACTGGGCTTGTTCAGAAAAACAATCATTACATTTCGCCTGGCAATATGGCTCGGATGATGTATAATTTTTCTATGTAAATAAAACTGCAAACCATTACAGTATATGGATCCATACCGCACTTTGTGTGCTGTATAATAGTGTACCAAAGAGTTGGCTTTTTTTTTTTGCTTTCTCCCTGTATGGATGGATCTACAAGCCTAATAGTACACTGGATGATAGACTGGATGAAGCACTTTGCTGAGCTGGGGTTAGTTTTGGGTTCATTAGAACAGTGGTTCTCAACATCTGGGTCGGGACCCCCAGGTGGGTCCCCACATGATTTTATAGGGGTCCCCAGGTGACAGTGAATTGACAATTTAAGGACTTTTAAGACTTAATACCTAAAAAAATAAGTAATCGACAAACTATATTATAAAAAAAGAGGCAACAATTGTGAAAATAGCAGATCTACAAGCTCACAACGCCTCGCAATGCAATGTATCTGTGGAACCGAGTCAAACTAAATGTAATTCCTACAATTCCAAGTGCTTATCGGGTTGGGGCGTCCCCAGTTCAAATATAATTATTTTGGGGGTCTCCAGTTATGGTTATTTTTGGGGGGTCACGGCCTAAAAAGGTTGAGAACCACTGCGTTAGAAACTAATGATGTGGAGAAGATGCCTTTGATGAATGTTTTGGTGAATTCCTAATGAGTGGGAAGTTGCAGCTTTCAGTTTAAAAGCTTATTTTCATAATGTTGCCCGACACACAGGCAGTGAAGTGTTAAGAACTGCGTTTGTAAAGGATCCAATAGATTGTACTAATAATAATAACGATGCTGTATTGATGATGCCCCCCCCCCCCGCCCCCAATTCACACTGCTTGCTATTTTTCTATGGTCCCCATCATGTTGTCGCCTTCCCCCCATTTTCACTTGATTGTTAAAAGAAAAGAAAAAACTCTTTCTGTAGTGAACAAAAATAAACATTTTCAAAATATGATTTACAGGCTTTTAACTAGACTCAGTTTGCTCAGAGTTTGTCTGTTTTTTTTTTTGCTCAAAGTTTCTTTATTGGTATTTTTCAAATTGCATACACGGTCAATAAGACTAAAGCATACAAAAGAGTGTATATTACCCCTCCCACCCCCCAAAGTTCCCTCTTCATGCAACCCTGGTATCTTACTGTACCATTAACAAAAAAAAACTGTACATACAAATAGTACATTGACGGTTGAAAGAAAAATACAATAAAGTAAAAACAAGGATAAAAATAAGTAATAAAAAAGTGAAGTATACACAGTATAATAAATGTATCATTGAAATGAAATGAAAATTCAAATACAGTGGGGTCAGTACAGTAATGTCAGCGTGTTCATCCTCTATAAATATGTTAAATGTTTGCCAGATGGTGTAAAATTTCAGAGCACATCCTCTTGTGGAATAACACATTTTATCCAAAGTTAAGTGATGTATAAGATCATTAACTCGTGATTTCGTAGTTTATGGGAATTTTTCTTTCCATTTAAGCAGTATCAGTCGCCTAGCCAAAAGGGATTCTTTTTCTCTACACCATCACATGGTGATGGGTGTGGACACGGTTGCATTCCTTCTGTGATATATATACTCCTCATCTAAAGCAGTTAGTTCTCAAATTGGGGTCCAAAGACACTCAGGGTGACTTGACGGACGTTCCAAATTGATTGGGGCCCTTACAAGTCCAAGTCCCGTTCGGGTCCATTTGTACGCTCCGAGTTAAAGAATTACATTAAAATATTTAATTCAGGTGACCTGCTTCTATTAATAGTAGGCAAACCCACAATGCAATGTTTGTTTTCAAGAGTGTTGCGCATAAACGTTAGTAGCATTATTACGTTATATTAGTATTCATTTCCCCCCCCCTCTTATTTACCATTCCAAGTGCGTTTGTGTTATATGTAACGCCATCGCTGCTAGTCCAAAGCCCCTCAGGTACATTTTCAAAGTATTTTCAGCAATGGGATAGTAGTGTTTCTGGTTGGTAGATCTTGTTGAGCTGGTCATTTTAAAAGTAGTTCTCATGTCAAAGAAGTGTGGGCACCCCTGCTGTATATGATGTTGGCAGTGAATGTCAGTGAATATAGCAGTGGTTTTCAACCTTTTTCATATCAAGGTCCATTATTTATTGGGCATTTGAGCCACGGAACCACCGTTTGAAGAGATTTAGCCTCTAAGACCCAAAACCTGGAATATTTTGTTATCGTTGGATAGGATTTTGTCCACAATTCCATCCATACTGTATCGATGTTAATACTAATAGGACAGATAACTATAATAATGATTGAACTCTTGAGAGTGTAAAATGAAACCAAATGGACCCGTAAGGGTCCATTTGGTTTCATTTTATGCTCTCAATAGTTAAAGATCTATCTATTAAGGGTCCATTTGGTTACCAACTCTCCATTATTTAGCGGGGGGCCACCTGAAACCCCTTCAAGGACCACTGGTGGTCCCCGGGCCACTGGTTGAGGTGCTAAAATGAGGTGTTATGGGCATAGGAACATTTGGACGCAGAAATGACTTCTCCTCAGGTCATCGTGTCTTCAGCTGTTGTCACAGGGTTAGCCTTGCTCTGGATCTGTAATGGGAAGTCATAAAACATTAGATAAAGGGCGCCGATGGCCTAGTGGTTACGGCATGTTCGATTCCCGAGCCCAAGGACGCTGTGTGTCATTCCCCGTGTCTCTCCCTGTGTCCTGTCAATCTACACTGTACTTTCCAATAAAGGCAGAAAAAATATTATTAAAACTGAAAAAATAAATAAATAATCAATCTAGGAAGCCACTCAGTTTTCATAAATGCGTGAAACCGAGGGTTAAAGGTATGTTTATGTCATGTGGGGTCAACTATCCAAAGTTATAGGTTATAACTTGTAACTAATGTCCTCCTCCACATACCTTTGGTGTCCATCTCAAAGTCCTCGGGCGACAGCTGGTCCTGCCGGTTGCCCAGGCTGAAGGCCAGGAAGGAGAGGATGAGAGAGTCCATGATGCTGATGATGGCCAGGATGTAGGCCCAGCGCACCGTGCAGTTGCCCAGCGTGTACTTGTCCGTGCGGCTTCCGCACATGCGCTTCACCGGCTCCGAGTCCCAGCCGTCGGGGTAGATCAAGCAACCGATCACCATGCAGGTGGCTGGGAGAGTGTGGAAGAGAGAGAGAGAGGGACATGTTGGATCATTGACTGGTTGGTTATTACACCAGTGGTCAGGGCTGCCAACACTCCTGGGTCCAGCAGGAGTCTCCTGGTTTTTGACCATATGTCTCCTGACACTCTTCTGGATAGTCATTGTCTCCGCCAGGCCGAAAGGCATGTCGAGAGAGTATGTTTTCGCCCCTGTCCGTCCGTCTGTCCGTCCGTCCGTCCGTGTGTCCTGTCTGTGTGTTACCAGCTAATCTCTGGCACCGTTGGCCCGGTCGCCAGACATGGGCCTGTTATAGCGCCACCAGGAGGCCGATTTGTGCAAAACCTTTTTTTTTACTTTACTCCTACAGATTGTATCCAAACGTCATGCAAATCGGTACACAGTATCTCTATAGTCATGTGATCAACACAAATCTGTCCGATTTCCCATATTCCATCCTCATTGCCTATGGTTGGCTTCCAAAGTTTGCAGGATTGGTCCGTTTTGAACAAAAAGCCTCAAACTATGCACGCAGCTTGCGATTTCCGTGAATTTTCACACGCACATTCCCACTAGGCCGAGGAAGAAATGCCACCCTTTTCACATTGGCCTGTTATAGCGCCACCAGCAGGTCTAATTTAGCAAAACAAATTTTTGGAACAAAATGCCTCAAATCATGAATGCAGTGTCTGATTGCCGTGAAAGACCTAAGAATAAATGGCACGCTTTTCACATTGGCCTATTATAGCGCCACCAGGAGGCCACAATAACGTACTTGACCTGGCGGAGACCTGTGCTCCGAGGAGCACTTTATCTAGTTTCTTCTGGTTTTCTACTGGATTTGGTATCAAACTCCCCAAATTCACCACAACACAAGAAATGACATCTACTATGTTAAAAGGTTTCTGGGGGAGGACCCCCCAGACCCCCCGGTTTGGGAGTGTGGTCAGTGCTTGCCATCATACAGAGATATTAACTTTTAAGTAATGAATGGTTATTATTAAAGATGGGTCTTACATTGCTTCAGTCATCAAATCAATTTCTGTAGGTCTACTTTTTTAATGGATGAAATTGTACCCATTATTTTCCAATGATAGTAAAGCAAGCTTGATAAAAGTATCAAATTACACCCTGTTAAAAAAAAATCGGGGGGAGGACCCAGGACCCCCAGACCCCCCGCTAGCTAGCAACCAATCTCCAGGATTCTGACAGTCCAATGTTGGCAGCCCTGTCAGTGGTTCTCAAACTTTTTCATGTCAAGGACCCCCAAAATGATATGTATCTGGCCGCGGACCCCCAAATATGTTGTTCCAGGAAGCAAAGATTTGAGCAACAAATGTTCGCTTTAAAAATATATATATATTCAAGATTTGCACACATTTTCACGATTTTTCAAAAATAGCAGATCTACAAGCTCATAGCGCGCTATGAGCTTGTAGATCTGAATAGCCAAAGTATAAAAGGTCATCATTATTGTGATGCTATATTAACACATTTTGCTGCGTACCCCCTGGAACCCCCTCAAGTACCCCTGGGGGTCCCCGAACCCCACTTTGAGAACCAATGGGTTACACTGTCAATATACTCTTTGCATAACTGTAGTTCACGCCAAGACAAGGTGGCCGCCTTTTTAGGAGACCGGAATTAGGTTGGAGTCTATTCATTCCAATGGGGAGACGTGAACGTGAACACAGCTTCTTTTTAGCCCCATGGTCACTGAACTAAATATTGGACCCAATCACAAAATATTCCCAAGAGACAAATCAGGAGAAAATCAACATTATTATTGACCTCTCTCTGTTCCAGCAACACACTGGGGTTGCATTGCATCATGGGACGGCCTTGCACGGCGTGCAAGAACCTATTTGACCAGGAGCACGCGCAGGCACACGCATAGAACAACTTTAAATTCACACCTCAACAAAGTTTACAAAGGCTCCCGACTCACACCAGGTGGATTAACATAGGAATGAGCCTAGATGCATATCAATTGTCCATTGTGTGACCTGTAGTGTAGGTGTTAAGCGACGTGCACGTCACGTCATTAAAATAGAGTGCAACCACGTTCCGATTCAGCATTGCAACGCTGCGAGCAGTGGTGGAAGAAGTACTCAAAGTACTCAAAACCAAGTAAAAGTACCAATACTGCAATATAAAAATACTCTGTTACAAGTAAAAGTCCGGAATAAAAAATGTACTTGAGTAAAAGTACAAAAGTATTGGCATCAAAATGTACTTAAAGTACCAAAAGTAAAATTACTAAATATTTGAAAATAGCAGATCTACAAGCTCACAACGCGTCGCATCGCGACGCGTTGTGAGCTTGTAGATCGGCTATTTTCAAATAGCCTAGGTATAAAATAGGGCTAAAGTGGTTAATGTATGTTTCATTATATCATAGTTTATATCTGAAAAGTAACTAGTAACTAAAGTTTTCAAGTATATGTAGTGGAGTAAAAGTACAATATTTGCCTCTGAGATGTAGTGGAGTAGAAGTAAAAGTATTGGAAATTGGAAATACTCAAATAAAGTACAAATACCTCAAAATTGTACTTAAGTACAGTACTTAAGTAAATGTACTTAGTTACTTTCCACCACTGGCTGCGAGTCTCACGGGATCAGTAAACATAGGACGTTCACGAGATCTGCAATCAGATATGTATGCCATTTGTGTACCATTTTGCCTCTAGTGGCTACAATTGGGATGGCCTATCTTTCTACATCCACCATCTTTGGTTACCTTTGCCAGAAGGTGGCGTAAACATTTCCTATTCTGGGTCAGTTCAGCATAGTTTCATTTGATTGGCTCAGCAGCAGAAGGGTTCTGTAGCTTAAATCCTCTGGGGGGGGTCATTCATTATTGACTTTGCAGGTATGCCATCGTACCTCGGCATACCTGCCATGTGAACTATCAGGTTACATACAGTAGCTGAAACATGAACTCTCACTCTCTCTCTCTCTCTTAACAAGGCATGATGCACCTGTCTCACTTTCACCATTTCAGCATCATGCATAATTTATGAAATAAATTATGCCGAAAATAGACGACTTACAAGCTACATGACGTGCATGTGAGCTTATAGATCAGCTATTTCGGCCGCGAGACACGGTAATATAAATCAGTGTCAAGCGCCCCACCCCCACCGTATTTTACTTTCTCTCCTAGACGTCCTCACTCTCACCTTCTCAGGTGTGTTCTGAGATGTCGTAAGAAGGTAAACTTGTCATTTTTCAATACCATAGAATCAGTATGTCATATTTGGAAGTTTTGAACCACCAGACAGTAACGAAGTTCCTGTGTGTGTGTGTGTGTGTGTGTGTGTGTGTGTGTGTGTGTGTGTGTGTGTGTGTGTGTATGTGTGTGCGCGTGCACGTGCGTGTGCATGTGCATGTGCGTGCCTGTGTGAGTGCATGAGCATGCAGGCGAGTGCATTTTTTTTTTACTCATGCCTGACTGTAGAAAAGTGTTGAAAATGATAAAGGAATTGGGGGTAAGGAAGGGATGAAAGGACATAGAGAGAGATTAATCAAATGTAACTGGTATCACATTTTAACCTGGAATTCACTGGCATAGTAAGAACGGGGTGAGATCAGGTTAAGGTATTTGTTTGTTTTCCTTAATGTTGGTCCTTTCACACAGGAGATTAGAATGTATTGTATATTGTTATATATTGCATATTGCATATTGTGTGTGTGTGTGTGTGTGTGTGTGTGTGTGTGTGTGTGTGTGTGTGTGTGTGTGTGTGTGTGTGTGTGTGTGTGTGTGTGTGTGTGTGTGTGTGTGTGTGTGTGTGTGTGTGTGTGTGTGTGTGTGTGTGTGTGTGGATTATATGCCTTGCACTCCCGGGTGAGTCTTCTTGTTTGTTGCCACAGTAACACGCCCTTTCCTCTTTGGTTTGTGTCGCTATTCATGGTGCTGATGCTGAAAGACATTTATGGAACATGCCACTTCACCCAACAGTACAAACAATAAGGCCTCACCACCTCACACGTTACTACTGCTTCTTGCTTCTTATGGTGTGTGTGTGTGAGTGTGTGTTCTGAGTAGCATTACCTATAAAGCACCTTGGGTAACAGGGTGTTTAAAATGCATTAACTTTAACACACACACACACACACACACACACACACACACACACACACACACACACACACACACACACACACACACACACACACACACACACACACACACACACACACAGAGGCATGCAACCACACAAGGGGAAAATAAAGCTTAGAGGGAAAAAAGAACAGAAAAACTTTTGACCAGATTTTGTCCAACTAAACACAAACCAAACATGATCATGGCCACTCTCACCAGAGGCGAGCTGCTGCCAGGCGCAGATCTTGTAGACGCTGCCCGCGTTGGAGAAGAAGAAGAGACTGATGGACACGATGCTGCTCACGATGAGCAGCATGGAGACGCCCACGAACATCATGGCCGTCTTGAAGGCGCCGGACGGGATGGAGCCCGAGTCAAACATGCTCCCTTTGCAGGTCAGCTCGGACGTGAGCGCGTTGCCGATGCAGTAATGGAAGAGGCCGAAGTAGCCGGCCTGCAGCGTGTTGACGCTGTCGCCGAGCCAGTAGGGCTGGATGAAGACCACCGTGGTGATGACGGCGAAGGTGATGGTGAGCACGATCCACATGATGCCCACGGCCCGGGCGTTGCGGACGTAGTTGGTGTGGTAGATCTCGGCGGCTTGCTTAGCCGAAAGCATGGTGGTGGTGATGGGGACTGTCTAGGGAGACTGTGAAGATAAAGTTGAAGAAAACACGAGAAAGACACTAAACCCTTGAGAAATGTCTCTCTCAGACTGCCTGCCACACTTCTTGTTCTAAATGTTTCTCTGCATTGACCTGTGGTAGTTGTTTAAGATATTTCTGATTAAATGTAAGTAGACATCATTTGCTTTACATTCCCTAAACCCTCGAAAGATGGAGCTAGATGGAGCAGAGCTGGTTCTGTAGTGTCTTGCGCAGCGAAACCCTCGACAGCTCCCGGTGCTGAAATGTCACAGTGACGAAAACCCTCTTTTCAATGAGGAGGCAAAAGCACCTGTCATACTTTATAATCTCTCTCTCTCTCTCTCTCTCTCTCTCTCTCTCTCTCTCTCTCTCACACACACACACACACACACACACACACACACACACACACACACACACACACACACACACACACACACACACACACACACACACACACACACACACACACACACACACACACACACACACACACTGGAGCACAGGGCAGGGCTACCTAGTAGTCAATTAGTAGTCCAGTTGGCTCTCTGAATGCTGGCCTGCCTTCAGATAATAAATGATTAATGGAGAATAGAGTGACACAAGCCTTGCCAGATGGTGATCTAGTCAAGTTACACTTTCACTTATTAGTGAAGTGTGTTAAACATCTAACATTCATCTAAGCTCTGGAGACAGTTTTCCATTTGCAAGTTTATTGACTGGAGAATATAATACAATGGGAGAATGAATGGAATGTGTAAAATAATCAAACAAACCTTCACTGTCCAAATGTGGAGTCATACGTCTGTACAGTATATTATGACGTCTGACAACTGACGTCACAGACTGGCCACAAATGGAGCCACGCCGTTCCCATCAGAATCAGCTTTATTGTCACATCTCAGGTTTAAAGAAGTGGGTGAAATTATTTTCGTGCATAGTTCCCATCGTATCGTTACTTCCATAGACGAAAGAAAGGGAAGAAGGGGGGGGGGTCAGCTCATTCGTCAGTATAATCCACAGTGAATCCCATGTGAATTCCACATGATCACAAGTTGTCTTTGTGAATATGATGTTGCCAGTGAAAGTCCACTATAGGCTAAAATGAGGTGTTTTGGGCAAAGGATCATCTGGATGCAGAGATGACTTCTCCTCAGGTCAGTTTCCAGCTGCTGCCACAGGGTTAGCTATAATGGAAAAGTGATATAACATCAGATTAAGAATTAATCTAGGAAGCCAAGCAGTGTTTTCAAAATAAACATGGATGCATCTGACTGAGACGTATAGGTATTAATGTCATGTGAAGAAACCTGACATGATTACGTTTTACCCATAAAACTGAAATGTGAAATATCACTAGTTAACCCTGTCCTCTTTCTTCCTCACTCCTTTCTCCTCTCCTCACCCCTTTCTATCCTTTAAAACTTTGAAGTCTCCCCCCTCCTCCTGCTACTTTCCAGCATGCTTTCCATCTAACCTTTTCTTCCTCTTCCCTTCTCTCATTTGAACCCTTATGTAACTCTGTGCCTCGTCCCTCCCTCTAGGAGGGTCCTGACCCAATAGTGGGTCACGACAAGACTATTTCGAGTGGGTTGTGGATGTGTGCTCTTCCACTCTGTGAAAAAGTGTAACTACTTTGAGTTCTTCAGAGTTTCTGATGCTGCGCTTCCAGCTCTTTATTTTCCATCAGTTTTCCCACTTACTGTAGCTCGTAGAATCCATCCATGGTAGTAGACTGTCAACATTTGTGGTACTGTACATGAGGCCCAACCAGATGAGAACCGCTGCACTAGATTCTATCATTGAATCTGTCCTCCTCCTTCCTCCTACACGTACACTCCTCTCCTTTACTGTCATTCCCTCATTTTCATCTATGGTTCTCCTCTCTTCTCCTCACCTCTCCATGCCCCGTCTCCCTCCTTGAACTCCCCCACCTCCACATACAGATAAGATAGCCAAACTCTTCACCTGATCTTTCCCTGAAAGAGCACAGTTTTCCCCCCTATAGAGCATCGCAGTTCCCGCCCCTTCCGGGTTCCACTGCAAAATACTCAATGCATTTTTCCCATTGACATTTCCAAAAATATTTATATCAATTAATTTAAGCCTAGAATCAAGCCATCCAGGGTCCTGGTGAATCATGACCATAAAACGTTTGATTCTGTGAAAAAAACTTTTTTAAAACGGCAAAACAAAGGGTATTTATTAAATATAGTATATCATATAATTAAATATAAAATAAAATAAATCACAGAAAAAAATGTTTTATGGTCATGATTCACCAGGACCCTGGATGGTTTGATTCTAGGCTTAAATTAATTGATATAAATATTTTTGGAAATGTCAATGGGAAAAATGCATTGAGTATTTTGAAGTGGAACCCGGAAGTGGGCGGGAACTGCGATGCTCTATTTGGGCCTGATTAGTCGTTGTTTGAAATGGCACCATTTCACACCTGGCACAATGTCACACCTGGCGAATGTCACACTTTCTCTATGAAAAGGTGTGGATTTCCCACTGATTTGCCTGTGAATTGCCAATGGCAGGCCCTCAAATGTTGCATCTGTACCCTTTCCCTCCACCTTTCTTTACTTGAGGGCCGGCATATATTAATGAACAAGGCATTGCAACATTGTACAGTGCAGTTTGGAACGCAGTGTAAATATAAAGGTGTTAGCAATAATGCACATTCTCATCATTTAGTCCCTGACATGTAACAATAAAAACAAGACACCACAGAACGAACATAAGACTATAAGAATACAAAACTAAGTACTCGTCTGGAAGTCCTCTGGCACCAGCTGGTCCTGCCGGTTGCCCAGGCTGAAGGCCAGGAAGGAGAGGATGAGACAGTCCATGATGGTGATGATGGCCAGGATGTAGGCCCAGCGCACCGTGCAGTTGCCCAGCGTGTACTTGTCTGTGCGGTTTCCACACATGCGCTTCACCGGCTCCGAGTCCCAGCCGTCGGGGTAGATCCCGCAGCCAATCACCATGCAGGTGGCTTGGAGAGTGGGAGAGAGGGGGACATATTGGCTCATTGACTGGTTGGTTACACTGTCTGTCAATTACTGTTCCTCGTTAAGATTATGATTGTTCCTGCATTTAATATTGGTCCAGGGTGACTTTTCGCAGGAAAAACATTCAAATTTCAAAACTAACATAATTCTTGTTTTTATCTTGAGTCCTTTATTGTCCCTTTCATGGGTAACCGGAACGCTCGCCCCAAAACATACAAGCCCCCATTTCTTTCGTGGACTGAGGTTAAGGTTAGGAATAAGATTAGCTTCAGACATAGTTTTACTGAGGTTACATCTAGGAATAAGGTTAGGTTTAGGCATAGTTTTACTGAGGTTACGTTTAGGAATAAGGTTAGGTTTAGGCGTGGTTTTACTGAGGTTATGTTTAGGAATGAGGTTAGGTTTAGGCATAGTTTTTCTGAGGTTACGTTTAGGAATACCTGGTGGCGACCGTTCCGAGGTCGCCGCATTTGACCCGGGGCAAGCGTATTTTGGGGCGAGAGTTCTTGTATCCCTTTCACACACAGCACAGGTGATTAGAATGTATAATGCTCAGCATTCTAATGCCACAGGTCTACTCAGGATTATATCAAATGCACAGCAGCCATATGCATATGCAATGGACAAAGCACGTACACATGCATGCCTCATAAAGGCCAGAGCACATGGTCGTCAGGGCAGGGGCCCACCCTGAGCATGTCACTTGAGAAATGACAGATGACACATACGATACACGCCACACAACAACTCCACTGTAGCTTAACTCCATAGACAATGATAAAGTGGATCATTCATTATTGACTCGGCAGGGATGCCACCATGTCACATTTGTGAACTATCAGGTTACATAGGTGGCTGAAACATGAACTAAACACTCTCACTCTCCAACTGCTGTTGCAACTTAAAACAAAAACTAAATGACGATCAATCCAGGGCTCAGGCTATATATATATAGGCCTACTCACCCGAGGCAAGCTGCTGCCAGGCGCAGATCTTGTAGACGCTGCCCGCGTTGTAGAAGAAGAAGAGGCCGATGGACGCAATGCTGCTTAGCACAAGCAGCATGGAGACGCCCACCATCATCATGGCCGTCTTGAAGGCGCCGGACGGGATGGAGCTGAAGTCGAACATGCTCCCTTTGCAGGTCAGCTCGGAAGAGATTGCGTTCCCGATGCAGTAATGGAAGAGGCCGAAGTAGCCGGCCTGCAGCGTGTTGACGCTGTCCCCGATCCAGTAGGGCTGGATGTAGCACACCATGATGGCGACGGACAAGTTGACGGTCAACAAGATCCACAGGACGCCCACGGCCCGGGCGTTGCGCACGTAGTTGGTGTGGTAGATGTTAGCGGCGTCCTCGGCCGTAAGCATCGTGGTGGTGGTGGTGGCGACTGTCCAAGGAGACTGTGAAGATAAGAAAACAGGAGAAAGACACTGTACCCTTGAGAAATGTCTCTCTCAGACTGCCTGACACACTTGATCTAAAATGTTTCTCTCAGGTGGGTGGGGATTTTTGAAGGAATCATAGTCTACCTTTTTGCTTGTCTAGAAAAGCTTCCCTCACCTACTGGTTGTTTTAGTTTTTCTCTTTACGGATTAAAACTGTTTTTCTCTTTGTAGAATGACACTATTGTAAGCAGACTTCTTTTGCTTTGCTTTCCTGAAATCCTCTAAAGATGTAGCCAGGTGGAGCAGAACAGGTTCTCTCTCTGTGTGTGTGTGTGTGTGTGTGTGTGTGTGTGTGTGTGTGTGTGTGTGTTGTCTTGCATAACGCTCCAGTGCAATTCAATACCCTGGACAGCTCCTGGTGCTGAAAAGTCACAAGTGATGAAACCCTCTTTCTGTAAGTGAAATGTTTTGTCTTGAATAGATCTGTATTCCGCATTGCTATAGAGTGTAGGCTACAGTGTATTCATTACAAACACTTTATACTAACTATGTCAATGGTCATTGTCAGAATATAGAGCTTTAACTTGAAAAATATAATTGTTGTTTTTGTTTTGTTTTCACCAAATAATATCACAGCAGTTTTAAATATTATATATATATAATAGTGAGGTCACAAATCAACCTCACACACGCACGCACGCACGCACGCACGCACGCACGCACGCACGCACGCACGCACGCACGCACGCACCCACACGCGCACACACACACACACACACACACACACACACACACACACACACACACACACACACACACACACACACTCACAGTCACACACACACATACACACACTCACAGTCACACACACACACTGAATCAGGGGTACCTGTTGAAGTGGGTAGTTGTCTTTCCTTGTTGCAGAGGCTGGTCTGCCTCCAGATAATAAATGATTAATGGAGACACGAGCCTTGCCAGATGGTGATCTAATTTAGTAGTCAACTTCCCCTTTCACTTGTAAGAGTTACTTAATAATTTACGTTCAAATAGTTTCTGATTTATTTTTTATTAGAATACGTAGCTATAAACGTAAACCAGTTATTGTCCGTAAAGTTGAGCACATTTCAATGTATACTATTTCAAAAAAGTGAATTGATTGAGGTCATATAAAAGTCTTGGTAACATCATTTAACAAAGGTTTCATCTTGAGAGTTAGCATTCCAATTGCTGCATTTTAATGTCTCATCAGGTTAATTTATTTGAGGCATAATGTTTCACATTGACTGGAGCCTGGAGGTAAATAATGTGCTACATGGGATTTAAAGATCATTCCTCTTATTCCATAACACATAATATTTATTCATATTTTGACTCTGTTTTGAGAACATTCTGTCATTGCTACATGGTAGCTTCTTTCACAGGATTCAATTAGACTTTTCACATTTAATAATTTTGTATTTGCAACTGTATTTGTTTGTATGTTTTATATGTGGACCCCATGGAAGACTAGCTGGTTGCTATGGCACCAGCTAATGGGGATCCTTAATTAAATCAAAACACTAATGGTATTAGTAATTTAATAAATAACAAGCTTTCACTTTGAATGTTGAACCAACAATGTAACAACAAAACTACTACTTGCATTTAAAACAGTATACCAGTAGAGGGTGCTACAAACTGTCTGAGTCTGACAACAGAGTCTGACAACAGCGTCCCGTTACCATAAGGAATACTATGACCCTGGCCAGTCCAGACAAAGACTTGTGAAGGTCTATTTTCCAGTGGTGTAAAGTAACTAAGTACATTTACTCAAGTACTGTACTTAAGTACAATATTGAGGTATTTTTTACTTTACTGGAGTATTTCCAATTTTCAGTACTTTTCAGTACTTTTACCTCCACTACATATCAGAGGCAAATATTATACTTTTACTCCCCTACAATGATTTGAAAACTGTAGGTACTAGTTACTTTGTAGATTTTGATTATTATTACAAAACATACATTAAACACTTCAGCTATATACATTTCGGCAAATTCGAAAATAGCCGATCTACAAGCTCACAATGCGTCGCGATGCGACGCATTGTGAGCTTGTAGATCTGCTATTTTCAACAGACTTTTGAGCGGTGTAGCCGCTCCTATAAGTGGGGTTGGGACCCATGACCCATCCGTTGTGAAAATTTGTCTTTCGCTGTACTGTGATTGGCTGATAAGTATTCAGACCCTTTGCTCAGTACTGTGATTGGCTAGCGAGACGCATGATGAAAATCATAACCTATAAATAGCACCACGCACTTAAAATAAATACTTTTTTTGGGCGGTGTAGCCGCCCCTATAAGTGGGGTTGGGACACCTCATTAGTACACCCTTCGCTGTACTGTGATTGGCTCATAATTAGTACACCCCTAGCATTAGTACACCCCTAGCTGTACTGTGATTGGCTGACTCTATTGGCTGACTCTATTCAGCACTGTGATTGGCTAGCGAGACACATGATGAAATCAATAACCTATAAATAGGACTATGCACTTCACATCACTGTGATGACCACTGTTCTAAATAACACCGCTCACTTCACACTGGGTGTGATTTTTTATATATTTTATACATTTGAAAACTTACTTTTGGTACTTTAAGTACATTTTGATACCAATACTTTTGTACTTTTACTCAAGTTAATTTTGAATTCCGGACTCTTACTTGTAACAAAGTATTTCTACATTGCAGTATTGGTACTTCTACTGCAAAATCTTCCAAGGACCCTTGAAAGGTTTTGCCACGCAATTGCATTGACTTTGAGCACAAAAGAGAACATTAATTGACTACCAACCTTATGAGTGCATCTGACTCAGATAAGTTTTAGTTAATGGGAAGCTCAAAATTAATGTCTACTACATAAATACACTACACTACACACTACACACTGTGTGTGTGTGTGTGTGTGTGTGTGTGTGTGTGTGTGTGTGTGTGTGTGTGTGTGTGTGTGTGTGTGTGTGTGTGTGTGTGTGTGTGTGTGTGTATCGCTGCTGTATTCTCAGCCTCCATGCCTAAAATCTGTTTTGACGTCACAGGAATGTATTGACATGTTGCTAACTTCCACATGCTAATTAAAGTCCAGTCCACACTAGTTTGTTATTTAATCAAACAAGGGAGAAGACCTCAAGAGGCGGCTGTTCGTAGCTACAGTGGAGTCGGTACTGCTGTATGGGGCCGAGACATGGACCCTCACTGCACAACAGTTAAGGGCCCTGGATGGAGTCTACACACGAATGCTACGAATGTCACTAGGTGTCACATGGACGGACCACATCAGAAATGTGGTTCTCTACGGGGACCTACCACGTGGGTCACAGACAAGGTCAGAGAGAGAAGGATGAGGCTGGCAGGGCACCACTGTGTCAGACACCCGGAACTATAGAGGAAAGCAAACTGACACTATGGGAGCCAACCCAGGGCACAGCCAGGAAAGGCAAGAATTAGAACTGAGAGCATCTTCTTGTGACTCAAGATAAAACACTGCAGAGCAACCAAAGGTATGGCACCCCCATATCTTCAAAGCCTGATCCAACCCTAACAACAACCCCTCCCGCTCACTCAGATCAGCTAACACGGGGAAGCTGTCAGAACCTTCCCTAAAACATCCGGGGCAAACGCTCCACACGTCCCAGACTCTTCTCCCTTCTGGCTCCCAAACTATGAAACAAACTCCACCATTGCAGTTAGAACTGCAGTCTCACTCCCAATCTTCTGCCGTAATCTGAAGCCTCACCTCTTCAGACTCCACCTTAGCCCGTAACACTTGCCCTAGCCTTGACGACCTTGCAGTCTTATGCAAAGGTTAATGTAATTTGAACAGATGCCCGGTTCATTTGTTGGCCTGGCATCCTATAGTTTAGTTTCAATGTACTTTTTTTTGGTACATAATATTATACTGTTTATAGGCTGATAATAGGGTTCTTGGTTTACCTATGATATAGATTACTGAGGCACTACACTGTCTCTATGCATTGCATTTGATGTATTACCTTGTGTTTACCTTGCTTACTCTGCTAAATTGTAAATTGTTTAACTTCTTCCCCATCACACACACACACACACACACACACACACACACACACACACACACACACACACACACACACACACACACACACACACACACACACACACACACACAGAGAAAGAGAGAGAGACACACACACACACACACACACACACACACACACACACACACACACACACACACACGCACACATGCACACATGCACACACGCACACATACACACATGCACACACACACATTCCTCTTTAAGGGCATCCAACACCTTGTTTCTATGGAAACAGCCACGGGCAAGGAGAGATGCTGAGATAGCAAAAAAAAAAGCCTCTTTGTGCGACAGTGGCTCTTAGTACAGCAGCAAAGTGACCATGAAGGGAAGGGTTAACGACAATAGCAACACACACACAGCTTCCAACAGGAGGCAAGATATGATAGTACCACCAGACCCCCCCCAATAAATCCTATTACTCTAAATGTATTCTCCGGACACAGAATGAAAGAGGCCACCTTTGCAATGTCACTGAATTAATGTTTTGTGTGGTTTGGAATAGTGGATCTGAAAGTGGAGTCCAGGGACCCTCAGGGTTCCTTGAGGGGGAACAATTCTCTCTTTGTTTTAGCTATAGTGGAATTACTGCACATTGAAAAAGGTGTTTGTGGTCCAACAAGGTGCTGTATAAACCAGCCTTGTGTTCTGGTGTTTGCTGTTATCATCCATTACGGTTGATGAAGTCCATGAACAACTGGCGCCAACTGAACACTGGGGAATAAGAATGCTGGATCACATCTTATTCGCATAAAAGAAGCATGAATGTACATGCACAATTGCACATACACACGTGCACGCGCACACACACGCGCACACACGCACACACACACACACACACAAACACACACACACACACACACACACACACACACACACACACACACACACACACACACACACACACACACACACACACACACACACACACACACACACACACACACACACACACACACACACACACACACACACGCACACACACACACACGCACACCTGCTCTCTTCTACATGAAATCTCCCTCCATTCTGCGGGAGGAAATTGGATTGCTGTTGCAGCGTAACTTGATTATAAAGGGCCCACCTCTCACACTGTGGGGCGATACCACTTAATAAAGGTAAGTGCATTGACATGCAAAAAGCACACATGCATGAACTCACGTGCACACACACTCGCGTGCGTGCACACACACACACACACACACACACACACACACACACACACACACACACACACACACACACACACACACACACACACACACACA